>NC_141879.1:117211893-117514924 GCF_056163025.1 Triticum urartu
TTGTTCTCACATCAAGATCGGCTAGAAAATAAAAGGTTTACCTTTAATTCAAATATGTGTGATAAAATCTTTGATTTGTTGTTGAGGAATAATTATATTAGAATTCTTGATCACCATGTTGAGCCATCTGTCCAGGGACGAATGTATTGTAAGTTGCATGATTCGTCCAAGCATAATTTTGAGGATTGTAACATGTTTCGTCAAATAGTTAAATCGGCCATTGATAAAGGACGATTGAAATTTGTTGAGACACCAAGAGATGACCAGTCTATTCCGATTGGTCCTGATGGTAGAAAGTTTTTGCATCGGCTGCTTCAAGCCAATCCATTTGAAGAGAAGGTAAAAACTGCAGGTGATGGGATCAAGCTTCCAAGTAAAGAAGTTGTCGAAGAGCATAATGAACATAATCTTGAGGGCAAGAATTCCATCGAAGCTACAATGGAGACGCCAAGGACTGGGGGGGCAGCAAGCAAATCCAACGATCGATGAAAGCAAACCAAAAGAAAACAAAGGCCGAAACAAGTGCAAGTGTAAAAGATCAAAAATCACCTTCGCTGAACTATTGGAGAAATATCAAAAGAAGAGTGAAGAGAAGAATGCTTATCAGCCCAATCATGCAAAGAAACCAAGATCACCCCTAAGGCGCAAATATGAGGATCGGTATTTGCAAAGTGAGAGTTTCAATGCAACATATTCATATCCTTATTTTGGGCCGCCAATGCCAATGCCGTGGATGTCTCCCTATGCTCATGTAGATCCATGTTCATCATGGGACAGGTATGATACAAGGGCACATTCTCCATCTTATTTTAGACCATCTCACCAATATTATGCAGCTCCGAAAAGATCAACATTTGAACAGTCACATGTTAAAGACCGTTTCAATTATAAGGAATCGGTCCGGACACCATGGATGAAAAAAGAGGTGGTCAAGCAAGTCTACCGCGTGAAAAGAGATGGTCGTAAGTGTGCTACTTCAGATTTGATCTCAAATAATAAAGACCCAATTAAAGTGTTGACATTGGCTACAAAAGGCAATGAGACGAAGCAACCAATTATTGAGAGTCAAAGTGCCAAATCTGAAGAAAAGAAGTTGAGAGTGCACAAGGCCAAAAAGGAATCACAGCCGAGATGCCCACTCGGCTTATCGTATTGGTAAAAGAGGGAATTACACAAACTTAGTGCACAAGAACTTGAAGAAAGGAACATGGCATGGGTTCCCAAAGGAAGTGCTCAAAATAAGAATTATGTGCAAGCCTCCATTACAAGAAGTGCGGCAAAAGTGGAGAAGGAAAAGAGTAAAAACTATGAAGGACCAAGCCGAAGGTTTCAACATCTTTGGTCTACACATTATCCATATTCTTCAACTATGCCATTAACGCCTATGCCATGGAATTCGTCATCAAGTATGATTGGTAACCCTCAATGGGCTTATTTTAATCCATGGATGCAATATAATTTCTTACGTCATGAGAGGGTATTACCAAGTCACTATACATTTGATTAGCTACAAGTTTGTTGCTGATCCAAAGGGCCGAAATATTTGATTTGTCATTTCATTTGTTTATTTAGGCTATATGTGCTTTGAATGAATTTTACATGGTAATGGCCGATATTTATCTATCGTCGTAAGAGTATGTCAATGCATGGCCGGTGTAGTATTCTAACATCGTCCTTAGTTTGAGAGCGAGACAAGGTACGTGCTCATGAAAATTTATATGTATGCCTATATTATGATTGAATGGAGTTGAGACATCATGACCGATGTCATTGAATATATGCTACATAGACCAATTCATAGCTGCAGAATTGGTTGGTGGGCTTATACTTTGTTTGGATATGATTTGGCTTATGCATCTTTGACATCTATAAGAGGCCAAATCATAGTTGATTTTGTTACTGAACATCGGATTAGTGTCATGCATAATATTAATATTAGCCTTGTCTCTCTAGTACTATGGAGATTATGTTTTGATGGTTCAATTCATAGCAATGGCCAAAGTGTTGGTGTTGTTTATATATTTCTTTATGGTACTATTTTTTGAAGCCTCGTGCCGCTTAGAATATTTTTATGCACGATTAATCAAGGCCGAATATGCATTGTTATTTGGATTGACTCTTTTACTTGCTATAGGTGCTATACATATTGAGGCTTTTGGTGATTCGTTATGAGTAGTGCAACAAATATCCAAGGGTTATCAATGTGTTTTGACGAATCACTTATAGTTTATCTTGGGTTATGTCTAGATGAAGAATTTACCTTGGGTTGCATTAAAATTGTTCATATATTTAGACATGACAATTGGAGAGAGTTGGCATAGCAAGCATCTGGCTACCATGTCCATCATGTTGTATTGCATTTCTCTCAATAGCCGATGCTTAGTCTCGTCAACATAGGTAAGGCCGAACCGAAGTCCACAACTTCGGCCACTAATGAAATTTTTATGCAGGCGAAAGTAAGGATTGGAGAAAGTTTATTGTTGATTGTCTACAAAATTCTAGCAAAAGGGTGAACAATATGGTTCGGAGGATGACATTGAGATACATATCTATGGAACTTTATCACCGGATTGTTAATGAAGCTGAGAAGGTTTCACCCAAGTTTGCATCAGAAAGTTCACACAAGACATGGCCGATATATACTTATCGTCCTAAGAACATATAAATGGCCGATGGAGTGTTGACATCGTCCTTGGAACAAACTTGGTACAAGTATTTTTCGGCACGCTAGCTTTACCGAAAAACAGGGGGGCATGTGTTGACGCTCAAAAGTGGCACGATCATAAAGCAGCATGCCGGGGTGAAAACCTTGCCGGGATAAAATCTTGCCGGTGTGAAAGCTTGCCGATGTGGAAGCTTGCCGGTGTGAAATCTTGCCGGGGGAGAAACCTTGTCAGGGAGGAACCCTTGCCGGAGTACAAACCTTGCCGGAGTGAAAGCTTGCCGGTGTGAAAGCTTGCCGGGTAGAAACATTGTCGGTGTGGAAAGCTTACTCGGATGGAAAACTTGCCGGGTTGGAGGCTGTGATAGTCAATCGGACGAGAAATTGAAGATGGCCTCAAATGGAGAAGTGATCTACATGGAAGAGTTCCGTATTATTGATATGAACATTATTAAAGTTTGGGTCATCACCGTCCGATTTCATCTCGAAGGCCGAAATTATGCTCAAAGTACTAAGATCTTATATTCAGAGTACAGTTTGGCCGATTATGCCCCCAAGACGACCTTAAATGGAAAAATGATCTACACGGGTTGTCTTCGTCTCGTCGAAACGATTGGTTTTGATATAAAAATTGTCCAAATCCGAGTTCGTATGCAAAAGTTAGAGCAATCGGAGTGCAGCCCTGTCACGAGGCGAGATGTGGCGCGCCCCACCAGACACATGTCTGATAGGTAGCGCGAGGGAATAGCCGGTTTTGCGCGACCTATTTAACCCTCAAGATGACCTCTGATCAAAAAACCTTCAACATAAAAGTTGTTCGTCTCATTGAAATGGTCAAGATTGCTTTTGGGCTCGTTTTCATCCGAGATCGTTTACCACCACAAAAAAGACCCGCAAGGTGCAGCCAGTTTAAACCGAACAGTTTCGGAAAGTTCGGATAAAACCAATCCGAATTTGACTAGGGTTTTGGACGTGAATCCAAGCCTTTTCCTTGCACGGGAAGTCCAGCCGCCTCTTATATATATAAGGGGTGATGGCCGATTGAACAACACACAATCGAACAAATCAATCTACTACTTTTTCGTGTTCATCTACTTTTTATCTCTCCCTTGTATCTTTCTTTCTCGCTCTTCGTTCGTTCTTCACGTTGGAGGGCAGCGATCCACGAGGCTCTAGGGGCGAGCGAATCGGCCTAGGGCAGCCCATAGCCGCCGCAATCCCTGGCGGGGTCCCTCCCGGGTGCGCGGGGTTTCGGGTCTGCAAAAGCGCCCGCCGACTGTCTTGCGTATCGCGCTGTCGGTCGGGTCTGCTTCGACGTGAGCTGCGGTGCATCACCCCCGGCGTCGAGGGTACACGTGACTTGTTCGTGTGTCAACACAACCTAACTGTGACTCTGTGAGGATGCCTTTAGTTTACTGGGCTAAGAGCATCTCAAACACCAACCTTCAAATCGAACACATTCATCTGTGGACCGATAGGATTAGTCCATAAACACTGATGCGGAAGCCGGCCATTCATTCATACCCACAAATATTTCATTCATTAAAACTGGGCAAATTTCAACAAACACGGCGGAATTGAATAAAGTTCTGACATAATTTACATAAGACAATTTTTCTTCCATTTAACTGAAAACTAAAAATAAATAAATAGGAGGCTAACTTGTAGCGGACGATGACCTTGTATGCGTGGCCGCTTTAGCCCTGCCCCGACGCGCTGCTGGCGTCATTCGTGCCTCTTCATCATCGGACTAGTCCTTACAGCAGTGGCCCGGTCACCGTCTAGCGCTCACTGAGGAGGCGCTTCGCTTCCTCCTGCGTTGTGCGGAGGGTCGACGTGGCCAATACCGACCCCAGCCGCGGTATCCTTGCAGCGGGCTTTCCCCTGCCAGCATTGGCAGAGGTGTCGCTAAGGGACCACTCCTCGCCGATCTTGGCAAGCTCACCGTCAAGGTGGTGGTGCCACCTCACAGTAGTCTCTGTGGTAGTGATGGAGCTGTTGAGGGCCCAGGTCGTTCCCAAGTCGGGGTCGTTGAGGACCCAGGCCGGCTGCACGTCCAATTTGGTGAACTCAAAGAGGCGGGCCACGTTGTGCCGCTCCTGACGCACTGCCTTCCTAGCCGCCTTCTCCCTGGCCGACACGATGGCCCGACATGATGGTGAGCCGCCGCTGCGGCCACAACCGACGTAGTGGAGGATGCACCCGAGTGCCTGGGCGATCGTGCGCGGCAATTTGTCCTCGCCGACGTGGTTACCCAGTTGCGGCAAGGCGGCGACGTCGGCCCGTCGATCTGGGTGTACCGGCCGTGTGGTGGTGTGATAACCCATAAGTATATGGGATCGCAATAGTTTTCGAGGGTAGAGTATTCAACCAAATTTATTGATTCGACACAAGGGGAGCCAAAGAATATTCTCAAGTATTAATAGTTGAGTTGTCAATTCAACCGCACCTGAAAGACTTAATATCTGCAGCAAAGTATTTAGTAGCAAAGTAATATAAAAGTAACGGTAACAGTGACAAAAGTAACAGTATTGGTTTTGTAGTGATTGTAACAGTAACAATGAGAAAGTAACTAAGCAAAGATCAATATGTGAAAAGCTCGTAGGCATTGGATCATTGATGGATAATTATGTCGGATGTGATTCCTCATGCAACAGTTATAACATCGGGTGACACAGAACTAGATCCAGTTCATCAATGTAATGTAGGTATGTATTCCGAATATAGTCATACGTGCTTATGGGAAAGAACTTGCATGACATATTTTGTCCTACCCTCCCATTGCAACGGGGTCCTATTGGAAACTAAGGGATATTAAGGCCTCCTTTTAATAGAGTACCGGAACAAAGCATTAGCACTTAGTCAATACATGAACTCCTCAAACTATAGTCATCACCGGGAGTGGTCCCGATTATTGTCACTTCGGGGTTACCGGATCATAACACATTGTAGGTGACTATTGACTTGCAAAATAGGATCAAGAACTCACGTATATTCATGAAAACATAATAGGTTCAGATCTGAAATCATGGCACTCGGGCCCTAGTGACAAGCATTAAGCCTAGCAAAGTCATAGCAACATCAATCTCAAAACATAATGGATACTAGGGATCAAACCCTAACAAAACTAACTCGATTACATGATAAATCTCATCCAACCAATCACCGTCCAGCAAGCCTATGATGGAATTACTCATGCACGACGGTGAGTATCATGAAATTGGTGATGGAGGAAGGTTAATGATGACGATGGCGACGGATTCCCCTCTCCGGAGCCCCGAACGGACTCCAGATCAGCCCTCCCGAGAGAGATTAGGGCTTGGCGGCGGCTCCGTATCATAAAACACGATGAATCCTTCTCTCCAATTTTTTCTCCCAGAACGTGAATATATAGAGTTGGAGTTGAGGTTGGTGGAGCCTCAGGGGGCCCATGAGATAGGGGGCGCGCCTCGGGGGTGGGCGCGCCCCCACCCTCGTGGATAGGGTGTGGCCCCCCTGAGTTGATTCTTTCGCCAGTATTTTTTATATATTCCAAAAATATTCTCTATGAAGTTTCAGGTCATTCCGAGAACTTTTGTTTCTGCACAAAAATAACACCATGGCAATTCTGCTGAAAACAACGTCAGTCCGGGTTAGTTCCATTCAAATCATGCAAGTTAGAGTCCAAAACATGGTCAAAAGTGTTTGGAAAAGTAGATACGATGGAGATGTATCAACTCCCCCAAGCTTAAACCTTTGCTTATCCTCAAGCAATTCAGTTGACAAACTGAAAGTGGTAAAGAAAAACTTTTACAAACTCTGTTTGATCTTGTTGTTGTAAATATGTAAAGCCAACATTCAAGTTTTCAGCAAAGATTATGAACTAACCATATTCACAATAACATTTAGGTTCATGTTTACTCATATCAATGGCAGAATCAACTAGCGAGCAATAATAGTAAATCTCAGATGACAACACTTTCTCAAAACAATCACAATATGATATAACAAGATGGTATCTTGCTAGCCCTTTCTGAGACCACAAAACAAAAATGTAGAGCACCTCTGAAGATCAAGGACTGACTAAACATTGTAATTCATGGTAAAAGAGATCCAGTCACAGTCATACTCAATGTAAACTAATAGTAATACATGCAAATGACAGTGGTGCTCTCCAACTGGTGCTTTTTAATATGAGGATGATGACTCAACATAAAAGTAAATAGATGGGCCCTTCTCAGAGGGAAGCAGAGATTTGTAGAGGTGCCAGAGCTCGATTTTGAAATGGAGATGAATAATATTTTGAGTGGTATATTTTCATTGTCAACATAACAACTGAGAGATCTCGATATCTTCCATGCTACACACATTATAGGCGGTTCCCAAGCAGAATGGTAAAGTTTATACTCACCCTACCACCAAAAAACATCAATCCATGGCTTGTCCGAAACAGCGGGTGCCTCCAACTAACAACAATCCTAGGGGAGTTTTGTTAGCAATTATTTTAATTTAAGCATGGGACTGGGCATCCCGGTTACCACCCATTTTCTCGTGAATAAGGAGCGGAGTCCACTCCTCGTGAGAATAATCCACCTAGCATGGAAGATATAGACAACCCTAGTTGATACATGAGCTATTCAAGCATACAAAATAGAATTTCATTTGAAGGTTTAGAGTTTGGCACATACAATTTTACTTGGAACGGCAGGTAGATACCACATATAGGAAGGTATGGTGGACTCGTATGGAATAACTTTGGGGTTTTTATGGAAGTGGATGTACAAGCAGTATTCCCGCTTAGTACAAGTGAAGGCTAGAAAGAGACTGGGAAGCGACCAGCTAGAGAGCAACAACAGTCATGAAGATGCATTAAAATTAATCAACACTGAGTGCAAGCATGAGTAGGATATAATTCACCATGAACATAAATATCGTGGAGGCTATGTTGATTTTGTTTCAAGTACATGCATGAACATGTGCCAAGTCCAGCCACTCGAATCGTTCAAAGGAGGATACCACCCTATCATACCACACCACAACCATTTTAATAGCATGTTGGCACGCAAGGTAAACCATTATAAACTCCTAGCTAATTAAGCATGGCATGAGCAACTATAATCCCTAATTGTCATCGCAAACATGATTCATTCATAATAGGCTGAATCAGGAACGATGAACTAATCATATTCACAAAAACAAGATAGGTCGAGTTCATACCAGCTTCTCTCATCTCAATCAGTCCATCATATATCGTCATTATTGCCTTTCACTTGCACGACCAAACGGTGTGGATAATAATAATAATGCACGTGCATTGGACTAAGCTAGAATCTGCAAGTATTTAATACAAGGGAGAAGACAAGGTAATATGGGCTCTTTGTTAGATCAACAATAATGCATGTGAGAGACACTCAACATTTTCATCATGGTCTTCTCCTCTCGACCCCAAAGAAAAGAAAAGAAACAAAACTATTTACACGGGAAAGCTCCCAACAAGCAAAAGAAGAACGAGAAATCTTTTTGGGTTTTCTTTTAATTACTACCACTACAAGCATGGAAAGTAAACTAGCTAAAAGCTACAACTAATTTTTTTTGGGTTTTCTTAAGATTTTTCAAACACACAAGAAGAAGGCTCAAAAAGAAAATAAACTAGCATGGATGATACAATGAAAAAGTATGAGCACCGATAAATGACACGAGTGTGTGAATATGAATGTAATGTCGGTGAGAAATACGTATCCACCCCAACCTTAGGCTTTTGGCCTAAGTTGGTCTAGGGCCACGGCTGGCCTGGTGGATATCCAAAGTTGTAGCTGGGGTCGTACTAAGATGCAGCAGCTACTGCCTGATGAGCTGCAGCTTGGAGGCGAGTTGCCTCCGTCCTCCTCTCGTACTCGTTCGCCTCCTCCCTGGTTATAACATATCTCCTTTTTGCCTGAAAGTCAAAGAAAGCATGAGCAGGGAGAGCAACATGGACCACTACTAGGGAAAACCTTATCAGTAGCGCTGGTTTTTGAGCTACCAGTAGCGCGGGCGCCAACGCTACTGCTACGGCGCTACAACTATTTTGTAGCAGTAGCGCTTGTTTAGGCCGGCGCTACTAGTAAGTTCAGATACTAGTAGCGCGGCACTGGAAAGCGCTACTGGTAAATGAGCGCCGCTGGTAATATTTGGACCGCGCCACTGCTAAAATATATGTTTTTTTTCGTATTTTGGCGCCGTACATGTTTAAACAGATATATCTTTTATACAATAACAACTCATCATGAACTAGTCTATTTAAATAGCATATTCATTACCATTTGTCATCACCACCAAACGATGTTCATCAATGAGACATCATATAACAAGTTGGTCACTAGTCATAATCACAACTCCTCCTCATCATCATCAACTCTAACACATTGTAGCATATAATAACACATTCTAGCTAGGACCTACTCCTCTCATAGGACCTACTCTACCCTCTCTTAGGTAAAATATCATAAAACAAGATAGGCATTGACTCTCCATTAAGGAAAATGGACTCTCCATAATAAAGAACGGAGATCATCCTGGCTCCAAGTCTTGGCCTACGCACAATGTTGCTTCCAAGTAGCTCTCTATGATGGTCGAAACATTTTTTGAAATCATTTATTATCATGGCTTCCTCGCTTTTAGAAATGCAGTATGGACAGGAGTGATGTGGAAACTGCGGCTGACCTGGCCGTGGTGGCCATAAGCTCATAACATCAACGCGGCCTCTCGGCAACATCAGATGAGGCACACAATCCATCGGGATTTTCTGTTCAAAAACATAGTAATAACTTTGTAGTTAGCAATGTAGTTTAGTTTTAGAAGAATTTATGCAAAAGATGCACGGATGTCGTAATAGTAGAAAATCTTACCATGCTATCTCCATTGATGTTACCGTAGTTCAACACGTGCACTAGTGGCACATATTGACCATAATGTGGAGGAGTTTGATAATAGCTATTGTAATTCTCAAGACCAGTAAAAAATGCGATAAGACCATCTTTCTCCTTATAAGTTAATTGTGCTTCATCATTGTAGTAGTAGGTTCTGTCTACCATCTTCCATACATTTTTTGAAGAATGAAAATAAGATGTCAATGGAAATAAGCTGTCAACTATTTCAAAATAAACAATATAAATTACTTAATAAATATGTTTGAGAAACTCACACAGCAGTAGAACTGGAAGCGTGTCAACAAGGACCCAAATGGTCATATTCTTTTCGTCGATGTCAGGATCACCAAGATCGAAGGTGAGAAGCATACCCTCATGAAAATCATACGCCTTGCAAAGTGCTTCCCAATTCAGGCAACCAAAATTGGATGAGTTCACAGAATTGTTTAGATTTACAGCAAAATCATAACCATGATGGGTCCTTAGTTGAATTATCTTTGTCTCAATGCTTTCATGATCTTCAAAACCCATCTTCTCCAAGACATAGTGTCTTGCATGACATGGGATAAGCTAGTCGAATTGTAAAAGACGGAAATTACACGTTGAAGAAGCAGAGAAGTCGTGCAAAAAATAACAAAAAACACTTGTCGTCGTTGCGTGTCGTTTCAACATCGAAGGTCTCTTGGAGCTTGATGCTGAAGCGCCAACCTTCTACCAGGTGAGGCCTGTCGCACAGACCGCACTCACCTTCGCAGTACTCGCACATAGCGAATTCCCTTCCGTTGTCAGACATTTCCTAATAGATAATTAATAATCCATCATCGAATACATATATAGTAGTTTGTAGCAAAGATCATCATATAACAACTAAAACACCTAAAATTTATAGTTTGTAGTAGTTTGTAGCAAAGATCATCATCAAACCTAGTTTGTAGCAAAGATCATCATATAATCCATCATCGAATACATATATAGTAGTTTGTAGCACAGACCGCGCTCATCTTTTGCGTTCAATAAGCAAATAACTAATAGGTAATTAAAAGTCCATCATCGAATACATATATAGTAGTTTGTAGCAAAGATCATCATATAACAACTAAAACACCTAAAACTTGTAGTTTGTAGTAGTTTGCAGCAAAGATCATCATTGAACCTAGTTTGTAGCAAAGATCATCATATAATCCATCATCGAATACATATATAGTAGTTTGTAGCACAAACCGCGCTCATCTTTTGCATTCAATAAGAAAATAACTAATAGGTAATTAATAATCCATCATCGAATACATATATAGTAGTTTGTAGCAAAGATCATCATATAATATCACTAATACATCTCGAATAATAGCTCCTCTAGGTTCAGTGGGCCACGGTGGACACCCAAAGAGAAGGAACCATCACAGGATCATAGCTCTGGTGAGATCTTTGAAGAATCTGCCAGGTATTGGAGAACCTGTCATCCGCCAACGCAACCATGTAGCGCTGGACATGCGCATCCTCCTCCGTGACACGGTGTTGTACCACCTGCGCGGGGGACTCAAGCCTCTTCACCGATGCAGGCCCACGTGACCGCCACCAAAGACGCTCCGGGTCGACGACGGGCTGGCTCCTCACTAAGCTGCGCTCACCAGAAGGTAGCACAACCCAGTACCAGCCCGGCGGAGCCCAGTCCCGGACATGGCCCCTCTGCTCAAGCAGGACTCCTCCGCCAATTCGACGACGAGGATGCGGGATAGGCATCATCGACGTCGAGAACAAAATGCTTAATTATGAAAACAAAATTAATAAACACTTAGCAAAATTCGGCATGACCTTTGCTAAAAGTAGGACATATCGAGCGCCTGAAATTTCCCAGAACGTAAACGAATCGACATTTCTGGCAAAACATAGGCCACTCAGAAAAATATGACATGTCCAAAATGTGACATGTTCAAAATATGACATGTCCACTGCAAATTTGCATATAACAGGAAAAATTATTTTAACTAAAAAGTAACAACAATTGCTTTAACTAAAAAATACCTAGAATTTTGTTAACTACACCTAAAACAACTAGAACACCTAAAATTCTCTTAACTACACCTAAAACAACTAAAACACCTAAAATTATGTTAAATACACCTAAAACACCTAAATTCTATTAACTACACCTAATTAAAAACCTAGCTAAATTTATGTCCTAACTTTAAAACCTAGCTAAATTTAAAAACCTAGGGTTCATACGAATTAACTAGGGTTCATACTACCTAATCTGTCCTAGCTAGGGTTCAATCATAACCTACATTAATCTAAGAACCTACATTTTTTAACTATATAGGATTCAAAATAACTACTCTCTAATAACTATAACTAGGCTGGGAGGGAGGAGGAGGAAGGGGGGCGGCAGGGGAGGAGGGCCGGCGCGGGGCGGGGCGGTGGGGGAGGATGGCCGGTGCGGGGGGTGGCCGGCAGGGGAGGAGGGCCGGCGCGGGGAAGGGCGGCCGACGGTGGAAGAGGGCCCACGCGGGGGAGGGCGGCCGGAGTAGGATGCGGGGGGGCGGCCGGATCGGGGGATTGAGGGATTCTGAGCGTGTGAGTGTGAGTGAGTGAGATGGGAGGGGAGCACGGGCCGGCACGGGAGGAAGCAGAGGTGGGCATAGCAGCAGCGCAGGGGAGGAGGCCCAACGCTATAGCTAAAGCTGCAACAGGGGGACCGAGAGCGTGGCCCATCAACAGAAGCGCTGGCCGGGAAATCCCGCGCTACTGCTAACGTGCGCTTGCAGCGCTGGTGTTGTCCGGCGCTACTGTTAAATAGCAGTAGCATGGGGTCTTTAACCAACACTACTGCTAAATGTCTACCTATAAGCATTTTCCTAGTAGTGGATGGTGCGCCGTCTGTCAAATATTAGCCGGTACTAGAGGAATTGTTCATTCCTCGCAACAAACTGTTGGCGAACCATAGCATTATAATCTAGATAAGCAGGAGGTAACTCAAATATCATTTCCACGTATGGGTATATCAAGATAGTTAGCTACACGAGTTGCATAAATTCCACCAAACAAATCTCCACTTATACTGTTGTGATGCAACCTACGTGCAACAACAGCCCCAAAGGTATATTGTTTATCACCTAATACCACACTCTTGAGGACACTAAGATCTGGAACACACATGGGACAAGCCTCACCTTTGCCGTTAATGCATCTACCAATGAAGAGAGCAAAATAATGTATGGAAGGGAAATGAATAATCCTATAGTAGCTTGTGTGATTTCCCTAGATTCCCCCACAGTAATACTAGCAAGAAAGTCTTTATATTCAGATTTGCGAGGTTCACTAACATTGCCCCAGTGCGGGAGTTTACAAGCAGTATTAAAATCTTCTAGGTCCATGGTATATGATTTATCATAAAGATCAAATAAAACAGTGTGAGAATTGCGCGATGATGTAAATTTAAACCTTCTCACAAATGAATCAGTTAGATAGAGGTATTGCCGGCACTTATCTGACACGAAGCTCTCAAGATCAGCGTTACACACATACGTGTCAAATTCATCCTTGATGCCTGCTTGGACCATGAACTCCTCTGACGGCCATTCACAAGGCCACACTTGAGCTTTCCTTGGTAGTTCATTGTCCGACTCACGTATCGTGAGCCTTGATCCTTGGTTCCTTGGGGAACCACCTTGGTACATTTTCCTAAACATATTTCTTCCTCTGAAAAAATTTCTGAAATTTTTAGTGACTCAAAATAAAAGTGAACCAAACTCAACAAGATTTATAGCAACTACTCCTACAAGTACCTAGAGGCCATATCATGCATTAAAACTACTTTTGACCACATAAATTTGACATGCAAGCTCAAGAACAGGGTCACCTAAGCAGCAAAAATTTGCAATAAATAAATCATTAGAACAAAAACTAATTGGACCATTGGAGGAGTCACATACTGAAGAACAATCCCCCAAAGCAGTTTTGTGAATGGAGCTTTGAGCTAGGAGATCGAAAATGGCAGCAAGATGAGCTAGAACTCGGGTTTGAGCTGGTGGATGATTTCTTCTGGAGGAAGACGAAGTGTGTGCATGCAAGAATAAGTAGAGCGGGCTCACATGGGGTCCACGAGGCAGGGGGCGCGCCCTGGACCCTTGTGGCCAGGTGGTGAGGCCCCCAGGTGTGTTCTCAGTGCCAAATATTCTAGAAAAAATCATATAAAATTTTCAGGGCATTTGGAGAACTTTTATTTTCGGGGTATTTGCTATTGCAAGGATAATTCAGAAAATAGACAAAAAATACTATTTTCGCTTTATTTAATCTAAATAACAGAAAGTAAAAAGGAGGGTACAGAGAGTTGTGCTTTCTAACTTCATCCATCTCATGCTCATCAAAAAGGAATCCACTAACAAGGTTGATCAAGTCTTGTTAACAAACTCTTTTCGAATAACATGAAACCAGAGAATTTTCGAATAACACTAGGCTACCTCAACGGGGATATGCACATCCCCAACAATAGGAATATCATATTTCTTCTTGATAGTAGGCAGAGGAAATTCAAAATCTCCAACAGTAATCGTTGGAATTTTTCCAATAGAATTTATACTGTGGACTTGAGGTTGTTTCCTCGGGAAGTGTACTGTATGCTCATTACCATTAACATGAAAAGTGACATTGCCTTTGTTGCAATCAATAACAGCCCCAACAGTATTCAAAAAGGGTTTACCAAGAAGAATAGACATACTATCGTCCTCGGGAATATCAAGAATAACGAAGTCCGTTAAAATAGTAACGTTTGCAACCACAACAGGCACATCCTCACAAAAACCGACAGGTATAGCAGTTGATTTATCAGACATTTGCAAAGATATTTCAGTAGGTGTCAACTTATTCAAATCAAGTCTACAATATAAAGAGAGGGGCATAACACTAACACCGGCTCCAAGATCGCATAAAGCAGTTTTAACATAGTTTCTTTTAATGGAGCATGGTATAGGTGGTACTCCCGGATCTCCTAATTTCTTTGGTATTCCACCCTTAAAAGTATAATTAGCAAGCATGGTGGAAATTTCAGTTTTCGGTATCTTTCTTTTATTTGTAACAATATCTTTCATCTACTTAGCATAAGGATTCATTTTAAGCATATCAGTCAAACGCATACGCAAAAAGATAGGTCTAATCATTTCAGCAAAGCGCTCAAAATCCTCATCATCTTTTTTCTTGGATGGTTTAGGAGGAAAAGGCATGGGTTTATGGACCTATGGTTTTCTTTCTTTACCGTGCTTCCTAGCAACAAAGTCTCTCTTATCATAACATTGATTCTTTGATTGTAGGTTATCAAGATCAACAACAGGTTCAATCTCTACATCATTGTTATTGCTAGGTTGAGCATCAATATGAACATCATCATTAACATTATCACTAGGTTCATGTTCATTACCAGATTGTGTTTCAGCATGAGAAATAGAAATATCATTGGAATTCTCAGGTGTGTCAACAACGGGTTCACTAGAAGCATGCAAAGTCCTATCACTTTTCTTTTTCTTCTTCTTCGAAGAACTAGGTGCATCAACATTAATTCTCTGAGAATCTTGCTCAATTCTCTTAGGGTGGCCTTCAGGATACAAAGGTTCCTGAGTCATTTTACCCCCTCTAGTCACAACTCTAACAACATTATTATTTTTCTTATTATTTAATTCATTGAGCAAATCATTCTGAGCTTTAAGTACTTGTTCTACTTGAGTGGTAACCATAGAAGCATGTTTACTAATAAGTTTAAGTTCACCTTTAACTCTAGACATATAATCACTCAAGTGTCCAATCATATAAGCATTGCGTTTCAATTGTCTACCAACATAAGCATTGAAGTCTGCTTGTTTAACCATAAAATTATCAAACTCATCCAAGCATTGGCTAGCATACTTAGTAGATGGGATTTTACCCTTATCAAATCTATAGATAGAATTTACCTTTACTACCTGTGTCGGGTTATCAAGACCATGTATTTCTTCAATAGGTGGTAAATTCTTAACATCTTCAACTTCAATACCTTTTTCTTTCATAGATTTCTTTGCCTCTTGCATATCTTCAGGACTGAGAAATAGAATACCCCTTTTCTTAGGAGTTGGCTTAGGAGTTGGTTCAGGAATTGTCCAATCATTTAAATTACTCAACATATTATTCAATAGCAATTCAGCTTGATCGGCAGTTCTTTCCCTGAAAACACAACCAGCACAACTATCCAGGTGGTCTCTGGAAGCATCGGTTAGTCCATTATAAAAGATATCAAGTATTTCATTTATCTTGAGAGGATGATCAGGCAAAGCATTAAGTAATCGGAGAAGCCTCCCCCAAGATTGTGGGAGACTCTCTTCTTCAATTTGCACAAAATTATATATTTCCCTTAAGACAGCTTGTTTCTTATGACCGGGGAAATATTTAGCAGAGAAGTAATAAATCATATCCTGGGGACTGCGCACACAACCAGGATTAAGAGAATTAAACCATGTTTTAGCATCACCCTTTAATGAGAAAGGAAATAACTTAAGGATAAAGTAATAGCGAGTTTTCTCATCATTAGTGAACAGGGTGGCTATATCATTTAATTTAGTAAGATGTGCCACAACAGTTTCGGATTCATAGCCATAAAAAGGATCAGATTCAACCAAAGTAATTAACTCAGGATCAACAAAAAAAATCATAATCCTTATAAGAAATACAGATAGGTGAAGTAGAAAAAGCAGGGTCATGTTTCATCCTAGCATTCAAGGATTTTTCTTTCAGCTTAGCTAACAATTTCTTAAGATCATATCTATCATTGCAAGCTAAAATGTCTCTAGCAGTTTCTTCATCCATAACATAACCCTCAGGCACAACAGGCAATTCATATATAGGGGGAGAATCTTCATCATCACTTTCATCAATATTATCAGTTTCAATAATTTCATTCTCTCTAACCCTAGCAAGTTGTTCGTCAAGAAATTCACCTAGTGGCACAATATTATCAAGCATAGAAGTAGTTTCATCATAAGCATCATGCAAAGCAGAAGTGGCATCATCAATAACATGCGACATATCAGAATGAATAGCAGGAGTAGGTGTCGCAAGTTTACTCATAACAGAAGGTGAATCAAGTGCAGAGCTAGATGGCAGTTCCTTACCTCCCTTCATAGTTGAGGGATAAATCTTGGTTCTTTCATCTTTCAAGTTCTTCATAGTGGTCAACATATATAAATCCCAAGTGACTCAAATAATAGAGCTATGCTCCTGGCAACGGCGCCAGAAAATAGTCTTGATAACCTACAAGTATAGGGGATCGCAACAGTTTTCGAGGGTAGAGTATTCAACCCAAATTTATTGATTCGACACAAGGGGAGCCAAATAATATTCTCAAGTATTAACAGTTGAGTTGTCAATTCAATCGCACTTGAAAGACTTAATATCTGCAGCAAAGTATTTAGTAGCAAAGTAATATGGAAGTAACGGTAACTGTGGCAAAAGTAACAGTATTGGTTTTGTAGTGATTATAACAGTAGCAACGGAAAAGTAACTAAGCAAAGACCAATATGTGAAAAGCTCGTAGGCATTGGATCAGAGATGGATAATTATGTCAGATGTGATTCCTCATACCACAGTTATAACATAGAGTGACACAGAACTAGCTCCAGTTCATCAATGTAATGTAGGCATGTATTCCGAATATAGTCATACGTGCTTATGGGAAAGAACTTGCATGACATCTTTTATCCTACCCTCCCGTGGCAGCGGGGTCCTATTGGAAACTAAGGGATATTAAGGACTCCTTTTAATAGAGTACCGGAACAAAGCATTAGCACTTAGTGAATACATGAACTCCTCAAACTATAGTCATCACCGGGAGTGGTCCCGATTATTGTCACTTCGGGGTTACCGGATCATAACACATTGTAGGTGACTATTGACTTGCAAAATAGGATCCAGAACTCACATATATTTGTGAAAACATAATAGGTTCAGATCTGAAATCATGGCACTCGGGCCCTAGTGACAAGCATTAAGCATAGCAAAGTCATAGCAACATCAATCTCAAAACATAATGGATACTAGGGATCAAACCCTAACAAAACTAACTCGATTACATGATAAATCTCATCCAACCCATCACCGTCCAGCAAGCCTACGATGGAATTACTCACACACGGCGGTGAGCATCATGAAATTGGTGATGGAGGAAGGTTGATGATGACGATGGAGACGGATTCCCCTCTCCGGAGCCCCGAACAGACTCCAGATCAGCCCTCTCGAGAGAGATTAGGGCTTGGCGGCGGCTCCGTATCGTAAAACACGACGAATTCTTCTCTCTGATTTTTTCTCCCTAGATGTGAATATATAGAGTTGGAGTTGAGGTCGATGGAGCCTCAGGGGGCCCACGAGATAGGGGTCGCGCCCCCACCCTCATGGACAGGGTGTGGGCCCCCTAACGTTGACTCTTTCGCTAGTATTTTTAATATATTCCAAAAATATTCTCCGTGATGTTTTAGGCCATTCCGAGAACTTCTGTTTCTGCACAAAAATAACACCATGGCAATTCTGCTGAAAACATCGTCAGTCCGGGTTAGTTCCATTCAAATCATGCAAGTTAGAGTCCAAAACAAGGTCAAAAGTGTTTGGAAAAGTAGATACAATGGAGACGTATCATGGTGGGGAATGCGACTCCTCCTTATCACGATGCCCGATTTGGATGCCGCAGTCGCGGGTGATGCTGGCTTTGCCATAACGCGACGGGGAGGTGTCGGCGGCTCCTACCCGACACGGCGAGGAGGCATCGCCGAACCTGCTTAACACAACGAGGAGGCATCGCCGCCTCCTGCTAGGCACGGTAGCACGGTGCGGATGGCCAGTCCTCCTTCAGGATGGTCGCTAGTGGCGAGGGTAGCGTTGGAGCACGGTAGCACAGGGATAGCTCCATCATCAGGTCCATTTATCACTAGAACTCCTCGCCCATTATTGCCATCTTTGTGAGAAGAAGCGACTACTATGGTGGCGCCTGGTCCTCCCCGTCTTCGAAGGATATGACGATCTCCTCCTTGTCGGAGGAGGTAGCGGGTATGGATCCCGATGGACCTGATGTCTACTACACAACCTTCTTCTTGTAGACGTTGTTGGGCCTCCAAGTGCAGAGATTTTTAGGACAGTAGCAAATTTCCCTCAAGTGGATGACCTAAGGTCTATCAATCCGTGGGAGGCGTAGGATGAAGATGGTCTCTCTCAAACAACCCTGCAACCAAATAGCAAAGAGTCTCTTGTGTCCCCAACACACCCAATACAATGGTAAATTGTATAGGTGCACTAGTTCGGCGAAGAGATGGTGATACAAGTGCAATATGGATGGTAGATATAGGTTTTTGTAATCTGAAAATATAAAAACAGCAAGGTAACTAATGATAAAAGTGAGCGAAAATGGTATTGCAATGCGTTGAAACAACGCCTAGGGTTTATACTTTCACTAGTGCAAGTTCTCTCAACAATAATAACATAATTTGATCATATAACAATCCCTCAACATGCAACAAAGAGTCACTCCAAAGTCACTAATAGCGGAGAACAAACGAAGAGATTATTGTAGGGTACGAAACCACCTCAAAGTTATTCTTTCTGATCGATCTATTAAAGATTTCGTACTAGAATAACACCTTAAGGCACAAATCAACCAAAACCCTAATGTCACCTAGATACTCCAATGCCACCTCAAGTATCCGTAGGTATGATTATACGATATGCATCGCACAATCTCAGATTCATCTATTCAACCAACACAAAGAACTTCAAAGAGTGCCCCAAAGTTTCTACCAGAGAGTCAAGACGAAAACGTGTGCCAATCACTATGCATAAGTTCACGAGCTCATGGAACTCGCAAGTTGATCACCAAAACATACATCAAGTGGATCACGTGATATCCCATTGTCACCACAGATAAGCACATGCAAGACATACATCAAGTGTTCTCAAATCCTTAAAGACTCAATCCGATAAGATAACTTCAAAGGGAAAACTCAATCCATTACAAGTGAGTAGAGGGGAAGAAACATCATAAGATCCAACTATAATAGCAAAGCTCGCGATACATCAAGATCGTTTCGAATCAAGAACACGAGAGAGAGAGAGAGAGAGAGAGAGATCAAACACATAGCTACTGGTACACACCCTCAGCCCTGAGGGTGAACTACTCCCTCCTCGCCATGGAGAGCGCCGGGATGATGAAGATGGCCACCGGAGAGGGATTCCCCCCTCCGGCAGGGTGCCGGAACAGGTCTAGATTGGTTTTTGGTGGCTACAGAGGCTTGCAGCGGTGGAACTCCTGATCTAGGTTATTTCTGGAGGTTTCAGTATATATAAGAGGTGTTGGAGTCGGGAACAAGTCAGGGGGTCCCCGAGGCGGCCACGAGGTAGGGGGCGCGCCCCCCACCCTCGTGGTGGCCTCGGGACTCTTCTGGCCCATCTCCGATACTCCGTGGGCTTCTTATGGTCCAAAAATTATCTCCGTGAAATTTCAGGTCAATTGGACTCCGTTTGATTTTCCTTTTCTGCGATACTCAAAAATAAGGAAAAAATAGAAACTGGCACTGGGCTCTAGGTTAATAGGTTAGTCCCAAAAATCATATAAATGCATATAAAACATCCAAGGTTGATAATATAATAGCATGGAACAATCAAAAATTATAGATACGTTGGAGACGTATCAGGACCTGGAGAGCTAGGGCGGTGGTGCCACGATCCTGATGGAGATCTGAAGCCGCCATCACCTACTGGTGTGGAGAACCAGCACTTACATGCTAGGGAGGCAGAGCTATCGCCAGCGACGAGGTGGAGTATTGGAGAGGCCTGGGAAGGAGGAGATGGTGGGAGCGAAGAGGATTGTAGAGTGGCGTGGACGGTGCCAGAGGCCTGCTTAAATAGGTCTGGCAGCCAGGAGAAGCGACTGGAAGCTGACTTCAATGCGGCGCAGTGGCTGGAATAGGTTTCTCGGCCACCGCGTCTACATTAATTGAAGCAGCGTCGCCCGCTCATCCTGTCGCGTAGTCGGTCTGATCGGCATCAATGCTAGCCCGCCAAGTCCACTCTAGAGCGGCGTTGATCGGTGATGACCGACAAGTATAGGAGATCAATCATAGTCCTTTCGATAAGTAAGAGTGTCGAATCCAATAAGGAGCGGAAGGAAATGATTGGTGGTTTTCAGGAAGGTATTCTCTGCAAGTGTTGTAAGTAGCGATAACATATAGTTTTGTAGCGATGTAATTCATAACAAGTAACAATAGTGTAGCAAGGTGGCCCAATCCTTTTTATACCAAAAGACAAGCCGAAAGTACTTATAATGAGCAAAGTGTTCTTGAGGACACATGAGAATTCTTGTCTAGTTACGTTCGTCATGTTTAGTTGGTTCGCGTTCACTACTTCGATAATTAGATATATATGTGGGTGAACCGGTGCTAGGGTGTTGTTCTTACTTGAAGAAGTAACCCTCTTATGATTACCCCCTCTCACAAGCATCCGCAGCTATGAAAGAAGAATTAAGATAAATCTAACCATAGCATGAAACATATGGATCCACATGAACCCCTTACGGAATAACACATAAACTAGGGTTTAAGCTTCACTCTTGCAACCATCATATACTTATCACTCCCTAATGCCTTCCCCTAGGCCCAAACATGGTGAAGTGTCATGTAGTCCATGTTTACATGACACCACTAAAGGAAGAACAACATACACATCATCAAAATATTGAACGAGCACCAACTTCAAATGATTACTTATACAAGACTTCTCCCATGTCATAAAAAAACAAATGAAACTACTCACAAATCATGTTCATGTTCAAGATCAGAAGAGTATTGTATATGATTAAGGATCTAAACATATAATATGCCACTAAATAAACCAACTAGCATGAACTACAAAATGTAATCAACACTACTAGTAACCCACATGTATCAAACTGAGATTTTGAGACAAAGACTGAATACAAGAGATGAACTAGGGTTTGAAATGAGATAGTGCTGGTGAAGATGTTAATGAAGATTGGTCCTCCCACCATGAGAGGAACGTTGGTGATATCGACGGTTTCGATTTCCCTCTCCCGGAGGGAAGTATCCCTGGCGGAATTGCTTCACCGAAGAGGAAAAGTGATCCTGCCCACTTTCCTCCTCGAGACAGCGGCGCTTCATTCCGAAAATCTTCCTCCTATTTTTTCTAGGGCAAAAGGCTTTATATAGCAGAAGGAGGGCACCAGAGGGCTGCTATGGGCCCCACAAGACATCAAGCCGCGCCCTGGGTGGGTGAGCGCACCCTGTTGTCTTGTGGAAAATAGATGGCCCCCCACTGGTGGTTCTTCGTTCTAGTACTTTTTTATATTCAATACAAAATCTTCATGAAATTTTAGGTCATTTGGAGCTCCGTAGAATAGCTATCTCTGTTATAGCTCTTTTAGATCGAGAATTCCAGCTGCTGGCAATTTCTCTCTTCATATAGATCTTGCAAACTAAAAAAGAAAATGCATTAAAATTGCATTATAAGGTGAAATAATGACCAAAGGCATTATAAATAATAGGAAGAAAACATGATGCAAAATGGACATATCAACCGGCAGAGATTGTGCGGCAACCGCTTCGTGCGGGAGGGTTTTTGGGGTGATTTGCTTTTTGGGTGGGCCATGCTTGTCAGATGCATCATTGTTGCGGTCCAGATGATCGTAAAGCCCCCTAGTTTGCTTCTGGTTTGTGGGAGAAACTACATCCGGACCGGCCAGCGGGCGGATACATGACCGCGTCGGATGGCAAAATACGTCCGGTCCACGCGGTCTGGACGGAAGGAGACGGTTCGAGGGTCCGCATTGGAGATGTCCTAAGTATTGGCAGATGTTTCATAATTTTACCAAATCCTTTTTTAACAGAGGAAAAGGATTTTAGTGGAATCGTACAAATTTATCTTTTTGTTGCACATCAACTCTCATAATCAACACATATTGACTGGTTAATCGCCCATAATATTCTCCTCTCATATTCAGTTTTTACTCTTTACTATACAGTTGTCTCCTCAACCGCTCCCGTCGTGTTCTCTTGGAACCTTATCTGAAGGAAATTTGCCGTAGAGGCAATAATAAAGTTGTTATTTATATTTCCTTATATCATGATAAATGTTTATTATTCATGCTAGAATTGTATTAACCGGAAACTTAGTACACGTGTGAATACATAGACAAATAGAGTGTCACTAGTATGCCTCTACTTGACTAGCTCGTTAATCAAAGATGGTTAAGTTTCCTAGCCATAGACATGAGTTGTCATTTGATCAATGGGATCACATCATTAGAGAATGATGTGATTGACTTGACCCATCCGTTATCTTAGCACGATGATCATTTAGTTTGTTGCTATTGCTTTCTTCATAACTTATCATGTTCCTATGACTATGAGATTATGCAACTCCCAAATACCGGAGGAACACTTAGTGTGCTATCAAACGTCACAACGTAACTAGGTGACTATAAATATGCTCTACAGGTGTCTCCGATTGTATTTGTTGAGTTGGCATATATCGAGATTAGGATTTGTCACTCCGTGTATCGGAGAGGTATCTATGGGCCCTCTCGGTAATGCACATCACTATAAGCCTTGCAAGCAATGTGACTAATGAGTTAGTTACAGGATGTTGCATTACAGAACGAGTAAAGAGACTTGTCGGTAACGAGATTGAACTAGGTATTGAGATACCGACGATCGAATCTCGGGCAAGTAACATACCGGGAACAACGTATCTTCGTAGAATATGTAGGAACCAATATGAGCATCCAGGTTCCGCTATTGGTTATTTACCGGAAGTGGGTCTCGGTCATGTCTACATAGTTCTCAAACCCATAGGGTCTGCACGCTTAACGTTCGATGACGATCGGTATTATGAGTTTATGTGTTTTGATGTACCGAAGGTAGTTCGGAGTCCCGGATATGATCACGGACATGACGAGGAGTGTCAAAATGGTCGAGACATAAAAATCGATATATTGGAAGGCTATGTTTGGACATCAGAATGGTTCCGGGTGAGTTCAGGCATTTACCAGAGTGCCGGGGAGTTACCGAAACCCCCCGGGGAGTCATTGGGCCTTAATGGGCCTTAGTGGGAGAGAGGAGGAGGCAACCAAGGTGGGGATGCCCCCCAAGCCCAATCCGAATTGGGGTGGGGGCCGCCCCCCCTTTTCCTTCTCCCTCTCTCCCCCTTCCTTCTTCTCCTACTCCTACTAGGAAAGGGGAAATCCTACTCCCACCGGGAGTAGGACTCCCCCTTGGGCGCGCCATGAGAGTGTTGGCCCTCCCCTCCTCCACTCCTTTATATACGGGAAGGGGGGCACCCCATAGACACACAAGTTGACTATTTTAGCCGTGTGTGATGCCCCCCTCCACAGATTTCCACCTCGGTCATATCGTTGTAGTGCTTAGACGAAGCCCTGCGTCGGTAACTTCATCATCACCGTCATCACGCCATCGTGTTGACGAAACTCTCCCCCGACCTCAGCTGGATCTAGAGTTCGTGGGACATCACCGAGCTGAACGTGTGCAGATCGCGGAGGTGCCGTACCTTCGGTGCTAAGATCGGTCGGATCGTGAAGACGTACGACTACATCAACCGCGTTGTCATAACGCTTCCTCTTATGGTCTACGAGGGTACGTGGACAACGCTCTCCCCTCTCGTTGCTATGCATCACCTAGATGGATCTTGCGTATGCGTAGGATTTTTTTTGAAATTACTGCGTTCCTCACAGTGGTATCAGAACCAGGTCTATGCGTAGATGTTACATGCACAAGTAGAACACAAAGGACTTGTGGGCATGGGTATATACATATTGCTTGCCGTCAGTAGTTGATTCTTGATTCAGCGGTATTGTTGGATGAAGCGGCTCAGACCGACATTACGCGTACGCTTACCCGAGACTGGTTCTACCGACGTGCTTCGCACATAGGTGGCTAGTGGGTGTCTGTTTCTCCAACTTTAGTTGAACCGGATTCAATTAACATGGTTCTTTCTGAAGATCAGAAAGCAATCACTATACCACATTGTGGTTTTTGATGCGTAGGTAAGAACGGTTCTTGCTAAGCCCGTAGCAGTCACGTAAAACTTGCAACAACAAAGTAGATGACGTCTAACTTGTTTTTGGAGGGCATGTTGTGATGTGATATGGTCAAGACATGATTATATAAATTATTGTATGAGATGATCATGTTTTGTAACACAGTTATCGGCAACTGGCAGGAGCCATATGGTTGTCGCTTTATTGTATGAAATGCAATTGCCATGTAATTGCTTTACTTTAACACTAAGCGGTAGCGATAGTCATAGAAGCAATAGTTGGCGAGACGACAACGATGCTTCGATGGTGATCAAGGTGTCAAGCCGGTGACAATGGTGATCATGACGGTGCTCTGGAGATGGAGATCAAAGGCACGAGATGATGATGGCCATATCATATCACTTATATTTGATTGCATGTGATGTTTATCCTTTATGCATCTTATTTTGCTTAGTTCGGCGGGAGCATTATAAGATGATCTCTCACTAAATTTCAAGGTACAAGTGTTCTCCCTGAGTATGCACCATTGCTACAGTTCGTCGTGCCGAGACACCACGTGATGATCGGGTGTGATAAGCTCTACGTTCACATACAACGGGTGCAAGCCAGTTTTGCACACCCAGAATACTCGGGTTAAACTTGACGAGCCTAAGATAGGCAGATATGGCCTCGGAACACTGAGACCGAAAGGTCGAGCGTGAATCATATAGTAGATATGATCAACATAGTGATGTTCACCATTAAAAACTACTCCATCTCATGTGATGATCGGACATGGTTTAGTTGATATGGATCACGTGATCACTTAGATGATTAGAGGGGTGTCTATTTAAGTGGGATTTCTTAAGTAATATGATTAATTAAACTTTAATTTATCATGAATTTAGTACCTGATAGTATTTTGCATGTCTTTGTTGTTGTAGATAGACTAGTAAATGCGCACGTGCAACGCACTTTAATATTTAGGCGACATATTAATTGCACGTGGATATTAGGTATGCTATGATCTGTGTATTAATCATGTGATTAGTGCAATATTTGGTATGATATTAATTGCATGTTAAACACGTTTAACGCTTGCCATTGGAGCAGTTTAGGTCGTTGGATTGACTTAGTTTGATGGCCGAGATCAATTGGATCTACCCCTTTGGGTCTTTTTATATTGGTATAGATGACACGTGCTGTTGTTCTGTTGAATTTTAATGCGTTCCTAGAGAAAGCTAAGTTGAAAGATGATGGTAGCAACTACACGGACTGGGTCCATAACTTGAGCATTGTCCTCATTGCTGCACGGAAGAATTACGTCCTGCAACACCGCTAGGTGAAAAACCAGTTGCAAGAGCAATGTCAGATGTTATGAATGTCTGGCAGAGCAAAGCTGATGACTACTCAATAGTTCAGTGTGCCATGCTTTACGGCTCAGAACCGGGACTTCAACGACGTTTTGAACATCATGGAGCATATGTCATATGAGATGTTCCAGGAGTTGAAGTTAATATTTCAAGAAAATGCTCGGATTGAGAGATATGAAGTCTTCAATAAGTTCTACAACTGTAAAATGGAGGAGAATAGTTCTGTCAGTGAACATATACTCAGAATGTCTGGGTACCACAACCACTTGACTCAGCTGGGAGTTAATCTTCCTGATGATAGTGTCATTGACAGAGTTCTTCAATCACTACCACCAAGCTACAAGAGCTTTGTGATGAACTATAATATGCAAGGGATGGATAAGACAATTTCTGAGCTCTTCGCAATGCAAAAGGCTGCGGAGGTAGAAATCAAGAAGGAGCATCAAGTGTTGATGGTCAACAAGGCCACCAGTTTCAAGAAGAAGGGCAAAGGGAAGAAGGGGAACTTTAAGAAGAACAGCAAGCAAGTTGCTGATCAAGTGAAGAAGCGCAAGTCTGGACCTAAGCCTGAGTGCTTCTACTGCAAAGGGGCTTGTCACTGGAAGCGGAACTGCCCCAAGTATTTGGCGGATAAGAAGGGAGGCAAACTAAAAGGTATATTTGATATACATGTTATTGATGTGTACCTTACTAATGCTCGCAGTAACGCCTGGGTATTTGATACTGGTTTTGTTGCTAATATTTGCAACTCGAAACAAGGGCTGCGGATTAAGCGAAGATTGGCTAAGGACTAGGCGACAATGCGCATGGGAAATGGTTCCAAAGTCGATTTGATCGCCGTCGGCACGCTACCTCTACATCTACCTTCGGGATTAGTATTAGACCTGAATAATTGTAATTTGGTGCTAGTGTTAAGCATGAACATTATATCTGGATCTTCTTTGATGCGTGACGGTTATTCATTTAAGTCAGAAAATAATGGTTTTTCTATTTATATGAGTAATATCTTTTATGTTCTTGCACCCTTGATGAGTGGTCTATTTTTACTAAATTTCAATAGTAGTGATATACATATTCATAGTATTGAAGCCAAAAGATATAAGTTTAATAATGATGGTGCAACTTATTTGTGGCACTGTCATTTAGGTCATATTGGTGTAAAGCGCGTGAAGAAACTCCATGCTAATGGACTTTTGGAATCACTTGATTATGAATCACTTGATGCTTGCGAACCATGCCTCATGGGCAAGATGGCTAAGACTCCGTTCTCCGGAACAATGGAACGAGCAATAGACTTATTGAAAATAATACATACTGATGTATGCATTCCGATGAGTGTTGATGCTCGTGGTGGGTATCGTTATTTTCTGACCTTCACTGATGATTTGAGCAAATATGGGTATATCTACTTGATGAAACATAAGTCTGAAACATTTGAAAAGTTCAAAGAATTTCAGGGTGAAGTGGAAAATCATCGTAACAAGAATATTAAGTTTCTACGATCTGATCGTGGAGGTGAATATTTGAGTTATGAGTTTGGTCTTCATTTGAAACAATGCGGAATAGTTTTGCAACTCACGCCACCTGGAACACCACAGCGTAATGGTGTGTCCGAATGTCGTAACCGAACTTTATTAGATATGGTGCGATCTATGATGTCTCTTACTGATTTACCACTATCATTTTGGTGTTATGCTTTAGAGACGGTTGCATTCACGTTAAATAGGGCACCATCGAAATCCAGTGAGACGACACCTTATGAACTGTGGTTTGGCAAGAAACCCAAGGTATCATTTCTTAAAGTTTGGGGCTGCGATGCTTATGTGAAAAAGCTTCAACCTGATAAGCTCGAACCCAGATGGAGAAATGTGTCTTCATAGGATACCCAAAGGAGACTGTTGGGTACACCTTCTATCACAGATCCGAAGGCAAGATATTCGTTGCTAAGAATGGATCCTTTCTAGAAAAGGAGTTTCCCTTGAAAGAAGTGAGTGGGAGGAAAGTAGAACTTGATGAGGTAACTGTACCTGCTCCCGAGTTGGAAAGTAGTAGCTCACAGAAGTCAGTTCCAGTGATTCCTACAAAAACTAGTGAGGAAGCTAATGATGATGATCATGAAACTTCTGATCAAGTTACTACCGAACCTCGTAGGTCAACCAGAGTGAGATCCGCACCAGAGTGGTACGGTAATCCTGTTCTGGAGGTCATGTTACTTCACCATGACGAACCTACGAACTATGAAGAAGTGATGATGAGCCCAGATTCCGCAAAATGGCTTGAGGCCATGAAATCTAAGATGGGATCCATGTATGAGAACAAAGTGTGGACTTTGGTTGACTTGCCCGATGATCGGCAAGCCATAGAGAATAAATGGATCTTCAAGAAGAAGACTGACGCTGACGGTAATGTTATTGTCTACAAAGCTCGACTTGTTGGAAAAGGTTTTCGACAAGTTCATGGAGTTGACTATGATGAGACCTTCTCACCCGTAGCGATGCTTAAGTCTGTCCGAATCATGTTAGCAATTGCCGCATTTTATGATTATGAAATTTGGCAAATGGATGTCAAAACTGCATTCCTTAATGGATATCTTAAAGAAGAGTTGTATATGATGCAACCAGAAGGTTTTGTCGATCCAAAAGGTGCTAACAAAGTGTGCAAGCTCCAGGGATCCATTTATGGACTGGTGCAAGCCTCTCAGAGTTGGAATATACGCTTTGATAGTGTGATCAAATCATATGGTTTTATACAAACTTTTGGAGAAGCATGTATTTACAAGAAAGTGAGTGGGAGCTCTGTAGCATTTCTGATATTATATGTAGATGACATATTGTTGATTG
The DNA here is from genome assembly GCF_056163025.1 of Triticum urartu. Taxonomy (NCBI): domain Eukaryota; kingdom Viridiplantae; phylum Streptophyta; class Magnoliopsida; order Poales; family Poaceae; genus Triticum; species Triticum urartu. Next base: position 117,240,702 of record NC_141879.1, read on the forward strand.
GAAATGATACTGAATTTTTGAATAGCATAAAAGGATACTTGAATAAGAATTTTTCAATGAAAGACCTCAGTGAAGTTGCTTATATATTAGGCATCAAGATCTATAGAGATAGATCAAGACACTTAATTGGACTTTCACAAAGCACATACCTTGATAAAGTTTTGAAGAAGTTCAAAATGGATTAAGCAAAGAAAGGGTTCTTTCCTGTTTTACAAGGTGTGAAATTGAGTCAGACTCAATACCCGGCCACTTCAGAAGATAGAGAGAAAATGAAAGTCATTCCCTATGCTTCAGCCATAGGTTCTATCATGTATGCAATGCTGTGTACCAGACCTGATGTGTGCCTTGCTATAAGTCTAGCAGGGAGGTACCAAAGTAATCCAGGAGTGGATCACTGGACAGCGGTCAAGAACATCCTGAAATACTTGAAAAGGACTAAGGATATGTTTCTTGTTTATGGAGGTGACAAAGAGCTCGTCGTAAACGGTTACGTCGATGCAAGCTTTGACACTGATCCGGATGACTCTAAGTCACAAACCAGATACATATTTTTTATTGAATGGTGGAGCTGTCAGTTGGTGCAGTTCCAAGCAGAGCGTCGTGGCGGGATCTACGTGTGAAGCGGAGTACATATTTGCTTCGGAAGCAGCAAATGAAGGAGTCTGGATGAAGGAGTTCATATCCGATCTAGGTGTCATACCTAGTGCATCGGGTCCAATGAAAATCTTTTGTGACAATACTGGTGCAATTGCCTTGGCAAAGGAATCCAGATTTCACAAGAGAACTAAGCACATCAAGAGACGCTTCAATTCCATCCACGACCAAGTCAAGGAGGGAGACATGGAGATTTGCAAGATACATACGGATCTGAATGTTGAAGACCTGTTGAATAAGCCTCTCTCACGAGCAAAACATGATCAGCACCAAGACTCCATGGGTGTTAGAATCATTACACTGTAATCTAGATTATTGACTCTAGTGCAAGTGGGAGACTGAACGAAATATGCCCTAGAGGCAATAATAAAGTTGTTATTTATATTTCCTTATATCATGATAAATGCTTATTATTCATGCTAGAATTGTATTAACCGAAAACTTAGTACATGTGTGAATACATAGACAAACAGAGTGTCACTAGTATGCCTCTACTTGACTAGCTCGTTAATCAAAGATGGTTAAGTTTCCTAGCCATAGACATGAGTTGTCATTTGATGAACGGGATCACATCATTAGAGAATGATGTGATTGACTTGACCTATCCATTAGCTTAGCACGATGATCGTTTAGTTTGTTGTTATTGCTTTCTTCATAACTTATACATGTTCCTATGACTATGAGATTATGCAACTCCCGAATACCGGAGGAACACTTAGTGTGCTATCAAATGTCACAACGTAACTGGGTGTCTATAAAGATGCTCTACAGGTGTCTCCGATGGTATTTGTTGAGTTGGCATAGATCGAGATTAGGATTTGTCACTCCGTGTATCGGAGAGGTATCTTTGGGCCCTCTCGGTAATGCACATCACTATAAGCCTTGCAAGCAATGTGACTAATGGGTTAGTTAGGGGATGTTGCATTACGGAACGAGTAAAGAGACTTGCCAATAACGAGATTGAAATAGGTATTGAGATACCGACGATCGAATCTCGGGAAAGTAACATACTGATGACAAAGGGAACAACGTATGTTGTTATGCGGTTTGACCGATAAAGATCTTCGTAGAATATGTAGGAACCAATATGAGCATCTAGGTTCCGCTATTGGTTATTGACCGGAAGTGAGTCTCGGTCATGTCTACATAGTTCTCAAACTCGTAGGGTCCGCACACTTATCGTTCACTAACGATCGGTATTATGAGTTTATGTGTTTTGATGTACCGAAGGTAGTTCGGAGTCCCGGATATGATCACGGACATGACGAGGAGTCCCGAAATGGTCGAGACATAAAGATCGATATATTGGAAGGCTATGTTTGGACATCAGAATGGTTCCGGGTGAGTTCAGGCACTTACCGGAGTACCAGGGAGTTACCGCCCCCCCCCCTCGAGTCATTGGGCCTTAGTGGGCCTTAGTGGGAGAGAGGAGGAGGCGGCCAAGGTGGGGGCGCCCCCCCCCAAGCCCAATCCGAATTGGAGTGGGGGGCGGCCCCCCTTTTCCTTCTCCCTCTCCCCCCCTTCTTCTCCTACTCCTACTAGGAAAGGGGGAATCCTACTCCCATTGGGAGGAAGACACCCCCCCCTTGGGCGCGCCATGAGAGGGCCGGCCCTCCCCTCCTACACTCCTTTATATACAGGGAGGGGGCACCCCATAGACACACAAGTTGATTGTTTTAGCCGTGTGCGGTGCCCCCCTCCACAGATTTCCACCTCGGTCATATCGTTGTAGTGCTTAGGCGAAGCCCTGCGTCGGTAACTTCATCATCACCGTCGTCATGCTGACGAAACACTCCCTCGACCTCAGCTGGATCTAGAGTTCGTGGGACGTCACGGAGCTAAACGTGTGCAGGTCGTGGAGGTGTCATACCTTCGGTGCTAGGATCGGTCGGATCGTGAAGCCGTACGACTACATCAACCGCGTTGCCATAACGCTTCCGCTTACGGTGTACAAGGGTACGTGGACAACACTCTCCCCTCTTGTTGCTATGAATCACCTTGATGGATCTTGCGTGTGCGTAGGAATTTTTTTGAAATTACTACGTTCCCCAACATTATCCTCCCCGTACCACTTGTTGGCAAGCAACACGCACCCCCCACACGCTCGGTATGCCATCACACAATTCCTTACTTATAAATTGTGAAAATATAAATTGAAAATTTGATTTTACCTACTATTTATTGCAAACACTAAGAGCTTTTAATCAAATATTGGGATTTTGTTGAATCACGTGGCAATACTCTAGTTTAAGAAACTCTCATCACACGAACCCGCTGAGTTTAGAACCTCCAACCCCTCCCGTGTCACCCTCCCCGTGGGCAACCTGGTAGCGCGCCAACATCGCCTAGGGCTCCATTTCCCCGCTGCCACTTCCCTCGCCGCCGTCGGCGAGTGCCACTCGGCAAAGCCCTTGTGGTGTTGGCGGCAACAGGATCTCCTCCCAAAGCACGTGGGATGGGGCGTGGGGCCTCCTCTCTTCAGCACGGTGGGGCGTCGCTGCTTTCCCTTCCCTCGGCACCTTCCCATGAAATGCTCACCGGCAGGCATCCCATCGCCCGGTGGCTCTAATGAGCCCTCGGAGTGGACGCTGGCCTTGGTGGCAGTTTTGGGAGGCAGTTGGGTTGGGGGTGGTCGACGGGCCCGTGGGACAGTGTTGGTGATGCAGCTGGTGGCCTAGCTGCGCCAGTGAGGTGTGGCAGGTGTGCCTGGCGCACTAACCAGGATGTGGAGGTGCTTGGTGATGTGTTGGCTTGGCGCTAGCAATCTTCGTCCACCATGTCATCTTGCTGCTGATTGTTGACCTCTTCGATATGGCTGCTGACACATTTTGGTTTTCCCCGTCAGAGATATATACGGATTGGTGAATGTCGCCCTGGATATCTAGATCGGAAAGGCTCCGGTCGTGCGCGCTCATATTATCAGCCAACACGGCTTCAAAAGGGCGTGACGCGAAGCTTCGCTTTCTTTATTAAGTCATGGGACATGTCTAAGTCAAGATTCCCAAGGCACTGATAGAGGTGGAGAAAGGCATGACAACTGCGATTGGAGGTCTTGAAACGTTGGCGGAAAGATGTACTGGATGCGATGAAGATTGTGTGCTAGGTGTTTGGTGACTTGCAACAGCGGCCTTGGCAAGCGGGGGTGGCATCACTGGAGGACTGCAATTTTGGTGGTGCTCCTCGATTACCGAGTCTCGATTCCCAAGGTGAAAACCCAAGGGTTTGCCTTCATTAGTTGTACCTGGCAATGGCCTTTTTGAAGGCATTGTTTTTGGGTGAACTCAGACTTTCTCCAGGGTGAAAACTCAAGATCTTCGATTGGGCAATGACAACGCTTGTGCATTGTTTCCTTCTTGGAGGTGTTTCTTTTGGAGAACCTCTTTTATAAGCTGGGTGTTGTCTTTGGAGGTGGTTATAGTGTTGTTGTTGCTAGTGACCGATCATCGTGGCGGGGCTTTTCTTTTCTTTTCTTTTTTGGTTGTGCGTATCCTTTTTGTTTTTGGACATCTTGTTGGTACAAAGGCCGGGTGTGTAGCGACCAGACCTCAAACAGTCTGATCTCTGTGCTCCAGTGTCATCCCTGGATCAGTAATGCTGACACCACACAGTACTCGGAGGATTTATAGCAGAGTAGCAATCACACACTTATTACATCGAATGTCTCCATAGAGAACTTATTACAATAAATATGGCTTAAGGCCATCTAATAACGATAACAGCGGAAGGCTTGGAAGATAAGTGAGTCCATCAACTCCAACGGCATCACTGAGTATAGAACCACGACCTAAAAACTCCTTAATTGTCGTCTGAAAAGTCTGCAACATTAACGTTGCAGCCCGAAAACGGGTCAGCACATGGAATATGCAGGCAAGGTAACACATAGAGAGTAATGGAATGAAACAGCTATACTATATGCATATTTGGCTGGTGGAAAGTTCTATGGTTACAGTTTTGCGTAAAGCCAATTTTTCCCTACTTCAAAGGAATAAAATTTAATTACTATCATGGTGGTTGTTAAACATTGAGAATGGTTGACAGCATTCTCAATCCCAATTAAGCATCATCATTAAACATAACCCAACAAAATTAATTTAGAGTAACATGTTGAGATTCACATGAAAATCCAAGTACTAGATACTCAAGATGTCCATAACCGGGGACACGGCTAACCATGATTAGTTTATTACACTCTGTAGAGGTTTGCGCACTTTTCCTCACAAGACTCGATCGCCTCCGTTTGGTTTCTCGCACTACACGGTGTTTGAGAAACGGATGACTGAGACATAGTCTTTCAGAAGCGCTAGCACCTTACGATCGGGTAGACCGTACCACCTACATCCCCTACATCTGCTAGTACACCACTGTAAGAGTTCGCACAACTTAGTCAACTATGCTAGAGCCCATAATAGCTTGTGGCTACACACGGAAGTTTCTAGTATGAATAGTCTCATGATCCCTTTGAGTCTGGGTGGCGGTCCAAAAGAAAACAGGCAAGTCCTGGAATACTCAGGTGCCTCAATCCATCCAGATGTGTGTTTAAGTTGCCACCTTAGATAAACCATTAATTAACAATCTCACATATGTCATGGATATCACTCACCCAATCGACGTCTACTAGCATAGCATGGCATAATAAGCAAACGTAGAAGTAACTCCCAAAGGTTTGATAGTAACAGGTAATAGGTACTACCTCATCTACTTCCCATCCCACAATTTAATTAGATCCTAATCATGCAATGTGTGAGGATTGATCTAATGCAATAAAACTGGGTAGTAGAAAAGGTATGATCAAAGTGTTACTTGCCTTGCTGATGATCCGCGAAACCTAACGATTCGAAGTAACAGGCGGCGCACTCCGGGTACTCTATCGCAGACAAACAAACAAGCATACAATAAGTACTCATCTAATGCACGGGTAAAACTCAAATAAGAGATCTAACCAGAAGGTTCAACTTAAGAACTCCGGTTGGCAAAAAGAATCAAATCAAACGAAGCAACGAAAGACAAACGGCGAAAGAAAACAACTTTGTTCTACTAATCTGGATCTAGGGCAAATTTTACAGTAACAAAAACTTGTTTAAGTTGGTTAAACGGATAGAGGGTTTCGAGACGAAACTCTAGGCGCTCGAATCGCCTGATTCCGATAAACGAGCGAAAAGTTATACTAAAACGAAAATCGGATCAGGAATCGCGATCAGAAAAATCGCGGATTTAATCCGAGAAAAAGAAAAACGACGAACGCCGAATTTTTTTTCTGTTTTTTCGGCTCGGAAAACGAGGCGCGACGAACCTCGGGCGGCGGGATCGTCGGCGGCGGCGGCGGCTCCGGCGGCGCGCGCGAATCGAGGCGGGGCTGATGGGCTGGGGCGGCTCGGGGCGGAGGTATTTAAAGGCTGCCCCGGGCGGTGTCCCACTCGGGTACGGCCCGAAGTTGGTTTTTTTTAATTATTCCGCTCGGAAGAAAAATAAAAAGAAATACTAAACGGACTCCAAAAATTCCGAAATAAATTTTCGTGAGCTTCTAAAATCAAGCCGCACAAGGTGAACATTTATTTGGGCCCTAAATGCAATTTTTAAAAACGCATTTTTTCCTAAATTCAAATAAAACACCAAAAAACTCCGAAATAAAATCTTATTTGATTTTATTATTAAATCCTCAATATTTCTTTATTTTGGGAAAGTCATTTTATTCCCTCTCTCATATTTTTGTAATAGAAATAATTGATGATAAAATAAACAAAATCAAATGATCCTATTCTCAAAATTTGAGAGAACTCAAATATGAAAATAACGAAATCCCCAACTCTCTCCGTGGGTCATTGAGTTGCGTAGAATTTCTAGGATCAACCAAAATGCAAAATAAAATATGATATGCATGATGATCTAATGTATAACATTCCAAATTGAAAATTTGGGATGTTACAAACCTACCCCCCTTAAGATGAATCTCGCCCTCGAGATTCGGGTTGGCTAGAAAATAGGTGAGGGTGGTCTTTGAGCAAATCTTCCTCTCGCTCCCAGGTGGCTTAATCCTCCGTGTGGTGGCTCCACTGAACTTTGCAAAACTTGATAACCTTGCTGCGAGTAGCTCGGCTGGCAAACTCGAATTAAATATATTTTTATATGTTGCTTGGGTTGCCGTGTGTGCAAAACCACTAGTTAATTTTAAGGCTAAGATTATAGGTTTAAATATGTTAAAAACACTATTCATAAAATAAATAAATAAAAACAGCGGGATTCAACTACAAAACCGATGTCAAATTTTTTTACCATGGAAAAATCAAATGTTTATTTATGGCAATTTGTATTTGCCGGGGTAGCAAGTTTAGTTTGTAGGTATGACAAATCTGGTTCAGTTCATTTTTTTGCCTGGAATTTGTCGTGCTTGTAAACATAATTTGTCATCCTCGCGTGTGACACTTCTTTAACTGAGAAACGTGGAACACATCATGTACTCCTGACAATCCTTCGGGCAATTCCAACTTGTAGGCCACTTCTCCCATGCGCTCCAAAACTCGATATGGTCCTACAAATCGTGGCGCTAATTTTCCCTTAACTCCAAAACGCTTTGTTCCCCGAAGTGGAGATACTCGAAGATAAGCTCTGTCTCCGACTTCGTAAACTGTCTCCTTGCGTTTAGAATCTGCATAACTTTTCTGTCTGGACTGGGCTATCCTGAGCCTATCGCGAATCAATTTCACCTTCTGCTCAGACTCTTTAATCAAGTCAGGACCAAACAACTGGCGGTCTCCAATTTCGTCCCATGATAACGGTCTCCTGCACCTCCTTCCGTACAAAGCTTCGAAAGGGGCCATCTTCAAACTGGTTTGGTAACTGTTGTTGTAAGAGAACTCTGCATATGGCAAATTATCGTCCCAACTAGATCCATAATCTAGCGCACAAGCTCTCAGCATATCCTCCAAAATCTGATTGACTCTCTCGGTCTGTCCATCTGTCTGTGGATGAAAAGCTGTACTGAATTCTAGCCTGGTACCCAAAGTTTCATGCAACTTCTTCCAGAACTTTGAGGTAAACTGGGTTTCTCTATCTGATACGATACTCCTCGGAACTCCATGCAGAGTCATGTATATCTTTGCCAACTTAGCACTGGTATAAGTGGTCTTTACTGGGATGAAATGAGCTACCTTCGTCAATCGATCAACTACAACCCAAATCGAGTCATAGCCTGAACGAGTCCTGGGCAATCCCGTGATAAATTCCATGCCTAGCTTATCCCACTTCCATTCGGGTATCGGCAATGGTTGTAACAATCCTGCTGGCTTCTGATGCTCTGCCTTTACTCTCTGACATACATCATAAACTGCTACATACTCCGCTATATCCTTCTTCATTCCGGTCCACCAGAAAATATCCTTCAAATCCAGATACATCTTGGTATTTCCTGGGTGAATTGAATATGGTGAGTCGTGTGCCTCTTGCAAAATCAACTTCCTGATCTCTGGGTCATTGGGCACATAAACGCGGTCTTCAAACCATAGGGTGTCGTGCTCATCCTCACGAAATCCTTTAGCTTTTCCTTTGCTCAGTTTCTCCTTTATAGTGGCAATCTCTTTGTCAGCTTTCTGAGCTTCCCTGATTTTATCCATCAAGGTTGACTGAATCTCCAATGCTGCTACATAGCCTCTCGGAACTATTTCCAAACATAGTTCACGAAGATTTTTTGCTAACTCCTTGGGTATTTCTCCCGTCATTAACGTATTGACATGGCTCTTGCGGCTTAATGCGTCTGCTACTACATTAGCCTTTCCGGGGTGATAATGCAATTTCATATCGTAATCCTTGATAAGCTCCAACCATCTCCTTTGTCTGAGATTTAACTCCTTCTGGGTGAAAATGTACTTCAAACTCTTATGATCCGTGTACACCTCACAATGATTTCCAATGAGAAAATGTCTCCATGTCTTCAATGCATGCACTACGGCTGCTAACTCCAAATCATGCGTGGCATAATTCAACTCATGAGGTTTCAGTTGTCTTGAGGCATATGAAACAACTCTCCTTTCCTGCATAAGCACTGCTCCAAGTCCTCGACGTGAAGCGTCGCAATACACCTCATAATCCTTGGTCTGGTCTGGCAAAATCAACACTGGTGAGGTAACCAAACGTTTCTTCAACTCCTGGAAACTAGCCTCACATTCCTCTGTCCATATGAACTCGGTATCTTTCTTTAATAACTCCGTCATAGGCTTCGCAAATCTTTGAGAAATTCTCAATAAATCTCCGGTGGTATCCTGCGAGTCCAAGAAAACTCCGGATCTCTCCAACTATTGTTGGGGCTTCCCACTTGGTCACGGTTTCAACTTTAGCGGGATCTACTGCTATACCTTCTCCTGATATAACGTGTCCGAGGAATCCTACTTCCTTCAACCAAAACTCACATTTGCTAAACTTGGCATATAATTGATGTTCTCTGAGCTTTCCAAGTACCAAACGCAAATGCTCCTTATGCTCCTCTTCATTCTTCGAATAAACCAGAATATCATCAATGAACACTACGACGAACTTATCCAAAAACTCCATAAACACTTTGTTCATCATGTTCATAAAATAGGCAGGTGCATTAGTCTCAGACCAAATGACATAACGGTATACTCGTACAGCCCATACCTGGTGGTAAAAGTTGTCTTAGGAATATCTTGTTCTTGAATCTTCAACTGGTGGTATCCTGATCGCAGATCAATCTTGGAAAATACCTTAGCTCCTTGCAATCGATCAAAAAGATCGTTGATCATTGGTAGTGGGTACTTGTTCTTGATCGTTACTTCATTCAATCCTCGATAATCAACAACCATCATTAATGATCCATCCTTCTTCTCCACTAGAAGTACTGGCGATCCCCAAGGTGAAGAACTTGGGCGAATATATCCCTTATCCAGTAACTCTTTAATCTGCTTCTTAATTTCCACCAAATCCTTTGCTGGCATCCTATATGGTCTCTTTGATATTGGACCTGTGCCTGGCAATAGCTCAATCAAAAACTCAATACCTCTATCCGGTGGCATGCCTGGCAACTCCTCTGGAAATACATCGGGGAAATCCCTTACCACTGGTACTTCCTCCTGCATAACTCCTATTAGGCAATTTACTTAAGTCCTCTTTGGCACATGCCGGGATACATACTTGATCCTTCTCCCTTCTGGGGTGGTAAGCAAAATTGTCTTACTAGCACATTCAATATTCCCTTCATACTTTGATAACCAATCCATGCCTAATATCACATCCAATCCTTGAGATTCCAATACTATTAGGTCTGAGAGAAAAACATAGTTACCAATCCTTAATGGTAACCGATCACACCATAGACTAGCCACATACTCTGCTCCGGGCGAGGTTACTAACATGGGTGACCTAAGGGCTTGGGTTGGTAGGTTATACTTATCCACAAATCCCCTTGAGATGTATGAATGCGATGCGCCAGTATCAAAAAGAACGTGTGCAGTAAATGACTTAACCAAAAACTTACCTATTACTGTATCGGGCTGAGCTTCAACCTCCTCCACGCTAACGTGGTTCACCTGTCCCCTGTTAAAAGGGTTCGGCTTCTTCCCTGAACTTCGATTGCCATTTTGGCCTTCAGGACATTCATTGGCATAATGTCCGGTCTTCGAACACTTAAAACAAGTGACTTGGCTTAGGTCCTTCTTGGCCGGGGTTGAGGGGTTGGTGCGGTTCTGGCCGTTGCTTCCTCCATTGCCATTACCATTCTTGGTGCCATTGTGATTGTGCGAGCTACCTCCTCCATGGGTATGCTGAAAATGTCCTCCCGGTCTAGGGGTAAAACGTGGCTTCTGCTGAGCTCTGGAAGTGTACTTTCCTTGTCCATACTTCCTCTTGCGATTCTCAATCTGCTGCTGCTTCCCTTCAATCATAAGAGCACGATCTACCAACTCCTGGTAGTTATTGAAGGTTGCTACCATCAACTGCATGCTCAACTCATCATTCAGTCCTTCCAGAAACTTCTCCTGCTTAGCTGCATCCGTAGCGACGTCATCTGGGGCATAACGTGCTAGCTTACTAAATTCCTCCACATACTGGCCAACTGTCCGTCCTCCTTGGCGCAAGTTGTGAAACTCACGCTTCTTCATGGCCATAGCTCTTGCTGAAATATGGGCAGTACGAAAAGCCTGCTGAAACTGGTCCCATGTGACAGTGTCTATAGGGAAAGTGGCTATGAAATTCTCCCACCATGATGCTGCGGGTCCTTCTAACTGATGTGCGGCAAACTTCACCTTCTCCGCATCTGTGCATCCTGCTGTGGTCAACTCCCTAGCTGTCTTGCGGAGCCAATCGTCCGCTACTATTGGCTCGGTGCTACTGGAAAACACCGGCGGATTTAGCCTAAGAAAACGGGCTAAGTAGTCAACAGGTGGTGGTGGTGGTGGTGGGTTGTTGTTGTTCCCCTGGTTCTGATTCTGGACTAGCAATTGCATCAATGTGTTCTGCTGCTGGATCAACTGGGTGAGCTCCGGTGGAAAGGCAAATCCGGGGTCACGTCTCGGAGGCATCTGAGGGTTTAGAAAAGATGAGATATAAGAATAGAGGGAGTCTAAAGAGAAAACACTACCCATATGCACATGAGGCAAAACAAACAATTCACTTCAATCAATCAAACAAGGGCATACAATCGATCTAACTATCGCAAAAGTGCTCGGACTACTATATTTACATGGTGGACTACTACTACTAATGAGGTGGTCTACTAGAAATATTCTACGGTCGTTGACTCCATGATATCTGCTCCGGCTTCATCAACATAGTCATCATCGCTACTATCTGGTTCCGAGTCGGTGCCGTCGATGATGATGTAGTCTTCCAGGCTAATCTCCTTGGGTTCTTCGTCTTCATCTACTGGCGTAGGGTCTCCCATAAATATTCCAATCTTCTTGATCAGGTCGTCATTCTTCTCCACCAATACTTCAATTTCCTCTTCATAATCTTCACGTGTAGCCTTGAGTTCTTCCTCCAGTTCCTTGATTCTAGTCTTAGCCTTCTTCAGATCTATCATGTCGGTGCACATCTGGTTCTCCTGTCGTCGAATGTGCTGGTTTAGCTCCTGGATAAAAGCTGCGATTGATCTATCCTTCCTGGTACTGATCATCTCCCAGTGTTCATCTCGGCGCCCATAAATCTGGTAGATAGTATCCTTGAGATCCTTGCGGTAGACTTCTCCAATGCGTCCCATGGCGATGTGAGCTGCCATGCTCTTTCCTAGACTCCAAGTTGGTGCATCAAAAGAAAACTCTATGGGCTCAGTGACTGGCATGAACGTCCTTCCTGGAACTTGAACTTGAATCATCCAGCGCTCTTCTTCAGGTAAAGTGGTGTTGTAGGTTTCCGTGAAGCTAGGTACTCCTATGTTCAGGTATCTAGTGACTTCCTTCAAGTGACGTCCAAAGGGTGTATCTTCATCTGGTTGCGTGAACTTGTTCCTTGCATCCGCCATCCTAAAGAGTAGAAAAGATGAGAGGTCAGAAGAGAAGAGAGTGAATAGTGATCTAGGTCTTTAGCTTAGTGGTCGTGTCCTACAGTTAGCGTGTGCTCTGATACCATCTCTGTAGCGACCAGACCTCAAACAGTCTGATCTCTGTGCTCTGGTGTCATCCCTGGATCAGTAATGCTGACACCACACAGTACTTGGAGGATTTATAACAGAGTAGCAATCACACACTTATTACATCGAATTCTCCATAGAGAACTTATTACAATAAATATGGCTTAAGGGCATCTAATAACGATAACAGCGGAAGGCTTGGAAGATAAGTGAGTCCATCAACTCCAACGGCATCACTGAGTATAGAACCACGACCTAAAAACTCCTTAATCGTCGTCTGAAAAGTCTGCAACATTAACGTTGCAGCCCGAAAACGGGTCAGCACATGGAATATGCTGGCAAGGTAACACATAGAGAGTAATGGAATGAAACAGCTATACTATATGCATATTTGGCTGGTGGAAAGTTCTATGGTTACAATTTTGCGTAAAGCCAATTTTTCCCTACTTCAAAAGAATAAAATTTAATTACTATCACGGTGGTTGTTAAACATTGAGAATGGTTGACAGCATTCTCAATCCCAATTAAGCATCATCATTAAACATAACCCAACAAAATTAATTTAGAGTAACATGTTGAGATTCACATGAAAATCCAAGTACTAGATACTCAAGATGTCCATAACCAGGGACACGGCTAACCATGATTAGTTTATTACACTATGCAGAGGTTTGCACACTTTTCCCCACAAGACTCTATCGCCTCCGTTTGGTTTCTCGCACTACACGGTGTTTGAGAAACGGATGACCGAGACATAGTCTTTCAGAAGCGCTAGCACCTTACGATCGGGTAGACCGTACCACCTACATCCCCTACATCTGCTAGTCTACCACTGTAAGAGTTCGCACGACTTAGTCAACTATGCTAGAGCCCATAATAGCTTGTGGCTGCACACGGAAGTTTCTAGTATGAATAGTCTCATGATCCCTTTGAGCCTGGGTGGCGGTCCAAAAGAAAACAGGCAAGTCCTGAAATACCCAGGTGCCTCAATCCACCCAGATGTGTGTTTAAGTTGACACCTTAGATAAACCATTAATTAACAATCTCACATCTGCCATGGATATCACTCACCCAATCGACGTCTACTAGCATAGCATGGCATAATAAGCAAACGTAGAAGTAACTCCCAAAGGTTTGATAATAACAGGTAATAGGTACTACCTCATCTACTTCCCATCCCACAATTAATTAGATCATAATCATGCAATGTGTGAGGATTGATGTAATGCAATAACTTGGTAGTAGAAATGGTATGATCAAAGTGTTACTTGCCTTGCTGATGATCCGCGAAACCTAACGATTCGAAGTAACAGGCGGCGCACTCCGGGTACTCTATCGCAGACAAACAAACAAGCATACAATAAGTATTCATCTAATGCACGGGTAAAACTCAAATAAGAGATCTAACCAGACGGTTCAACTTAAGAACTCCGGTTGGCAAAAAGAATCAAATCGAACGAAGCAACGAAAGACAAACGGCGAAAGAAAACAACTTTGTTCTACTAATCTGGATCTAGGGCAAATTTTACAGTAACAAAAACTTGTTTAAGTTGGTTAAACGGATAGAGGGTTTCGAGACGAAACTCTAGGCGCTTGAATCGCTTGATTCCGATAAACGAGCGAAAAGTTATACTAAAACGAAAATCGGATCAGGAATCTCGATCAGAAAAATCGCGGATTTAATCCGAGAAAAAGAAAAACGACGAACGCCGAAATTTTTTTTTCTCTTTTTTTTAGGCACGGTAAACAAGGCGCAACGAACCTCGGGGGGCGGGATCGTCGGCGGCGGCGGCGGCTCCGGCGGCGCGCGCGGATCGAGGCGGGGCTGATGGGCTGGGGCGGCTCAGGGCGGCGCTATTTAAAGGCTGCCCCGGGCGGTGTCCCGCTCGGGTACGGCCCGAAGTCGGTTCGTTTTTCTAATTATTCTTCTTGGAAGAAAAATAAAAAGAAATACTAAACGGACTCCAAAAATTCCGAAATAAATTTTCACGGGCTTCTAAAATCCAGCCACACAAGGTGAACATTTATTTGGGCCCTAAATGCAATTTTTAAAAATGCACTTTTTTCCTAAATTCAAATAAAACACCGAAAAACTCCGAAATAAAATCTTATTTGATTTTATTATTAAATCCTCAATATTTCTTTATTTTGGGAAAGTCATTTTATTTCCTCTCTCATATTTTTGTAATAGAAATAATTGATGATAAAATAAATAAAATCAAATGATCCTATTCTCAAAATTTGAGAGAACTCAAATATGAAAATAACGAAATCCCCAACTCTCTCCGTGGGTCATTGAGTTGCGTAGAATTTCTAGGATCAACCAAAATGCAAAATAAAATATGATATGCATGATAATCTAATGTACAACATTCCAAATTGAAAATTTGGGATGTTACAGGGTGTAATTGATATCTTTGCGATATTAATATATTCCCTTTCTCGAAAAAGAAACGGTCATCCTGAAAAGTTTGTCTCACATGTAACGCCCATGTTTTTTTTGAACATATGTAAGGCCTATGTGGTGGTTGAGTTAGAGTCCACAACTTCACACCATGTCACAAGATGTATGGTGTATCTCCTAAAAATGATGATAAAATCATAATATCTCATTCATGCAAACTCTAAGCTGAGTTTTGCTTATTTTTAAAAATATGAACACTGTAATAAAAGTAGTTACACTATGAAGTTTATGCTTTCAAAACCATATTTTTATAGCTGCTTAAGTTAGATTAAATACATTATAGGGCTTGTATACATGCAAAAGATTACAATATAAATGAGATTAAACACATTGAAGATTTTATTTTTAGTTCAGTTAACTACTCCAAATACATGTCATGGTTTTAGTTCAATGAACTAAAACCACGACAAGTATTTTGGAATGGAGGGAATAATGTATTGCTAATAGTATGGCTTCCCCGTGAACCAAATTTATATGGAAGAACCATGGCATAAATTAGAATGTACTCTGGTCGACCAGACAAATATAAGTGCACGACATTTGGTCGACCAGACAAGCGAGTACATTGGTTCCACATCGTGATGGCCATGATGGGGAAGGAGACGAAAGGACTTATTTGCGTCCAGCGACGTCCACACAGCCATGACGCTCCTGTCTGGCACACTGAAACTTAAAAAAAAAAACATGGTCCAAAGTTTAAGGGCATCTTTGATTGTAGGATTACAAAAACGCAGAATAGGATGAGATAGGATTGCAATGGTATGCCCATTTGAATCCCACAACATTTTGGTTTGTTTGATCATATATATCACATGAGAACTAAATGATTCCTTCCTAGAGATTTGAGTGGATACTACAAAAATGGTTCATATTCTACGAACCAAACAACCGCCGTGCTAGGAAAATTTGCTAGTAGTATAAAAATTGATCTACATTTTGGTCGGGCACAGGCACAACTAGAATCCAAAAGAAAGGTAATGAGCCTAGCTATTTCAGTGGTCAAACCCAAAGCAGAGGCCAGCCGCCGCAGGGCTAGACACCCCACACCACACACTAGACCGTCTCTTTGCCTGCGTCCTGCGGCTGAGCCGATGCAGCAGATCGCCATGATCCCATGTTTGGCAAACGGCAGCCTGCCTAGATCGTCCTGTCGTGTCGCCCCGACGACCCTCGGAGCCAGCGCTGTGCAGCTGGCTGCCGCTCCGGCCACTGCGGCCTGCGTGCCACAGTCACAGTGCAATAACGTGCGTAAGAATTGGCTGGTCCGTCGACAAGCAGGCTACGTACGTACATCGATGCGCGCATCCCATGCATACTCATATCACCTTGGCAGGTCAGGAGGATCCGATCGCTCCCAAGTTATTGCGAGCAGTCAGGTACTCAGGTAGTAGGTACGTAGCCCGGCTCCCAAGGTAAAAACATCCGTATGTGTATCAATGATCAAACGAAGGTAGACGTCCGTGTGGAGCGTACTCGCTCGTCTGCGTCTGCTGGTAGGAGCGGGAAGCGCGGGGAGAAAAACCACTCTGAAAGCCCTGCATATGCGCGCGCTGCTTACTACTACCAGGTGTAAATGGTGGCAAGATCTCGGGTGGAGATCGCATGGTCCTCTGGATCCGATGCATGGTGCTCGTCATCCTGCCGCCGCCATGAATGCCTACGCAGGTAGGTAGGGCAGCCAAGGTCATCCGAGGGGCCCGGGCCGGCCGCCATTACGTACCATTCGTCGCGGCATCCATGATGTCATGTCACACTTCAATGTGGGTAGAGTACGTGCTATACGATCGCAGCTTCATGTTGCTCCCCCCAATATCTCGTAGGACACAGGTACGTGCCATAACGATGCATGCACGTGCATGGATGGATGCCGTACGTACGTACGGGGGCCATCGTTACCGTGTGCCAGTTCTTTCTTACTAATACTGAAACCCTACTTAGCGTCCAACACTTTTGAAATCCATTATCCATGCAAGACCAACACTTCGTTGTATACCTGCGGCGGGCAGCTTGTGGAGATCGACGTAGTCCTGTTCTTGAATAAATCACCGTGAGACAACTAGTGAATTTGTATGCGCACTTTTAGATATAATAATGGTCAAAAAGCCTGGGGCTGCATGCAAATGAAGCTAGGTCCACTAATCAATCAATGCATGTCCGGCCGTGTGCATGCATGCATGAGAGGTAGGAGAAGAAAAAAGATCCAAGGCATGCATAACGCAAGAGGGTACTACCACTACGTGGTTACGACGTGAGACATATCGGTCACTACTCGCGCCCACTTGCTTACGAGTAGTTATACCACAAGTTAGTATCAACCGTGTAAAACATGTGTGTGTAGCCCCCCACCCCCACCCCTAGCCCTGAAGGCTCAGCTCGCGGCCATGAATGCCTGCATTGAGCTTCTGAATTTCTGATGAGATGTCCATCTGGGCCATCAATGGTCAAATCATTTCCCTGTCTGGGCCGTGTCGCGATGAACAGCCTTCATGTAAAATCCGGTGCGGGGCGCCCTGCATCGTATCATTTCATTGTCCATCTTGCAGCAGATTACATTACAGCGCTTCACACGTAGGGGATGTAGAGGAGCATCGCATGCAATCTTGATCATGTTGCCCAGCATATGCTCATATAGTGCATGCACGCACGCACGACCCCACGTTGATCCATAACTGAATCATTAGTATCGGTCCGATTCGACCACCCTCATCCGTTGGATCTTGGTTCAACGGTTCAGATTTTTCAGTTAACTCGAGTAAGCACTCCTCTTCCCCGCAGACGATGACCGAACCTCTAGCTAAGCTGGCCACTTCAGGTCCTAAGCATTTGTTCTCTGACTTCTAACCACGCTGCTAGACAAACGGTCCCCTGCCTCAGTTAGGAATTCTTCATGCATGTGCCCAGTCGTCCAATGGCGGAGCTTTGTGGAGAGTAACCTGGGCCATTTAGCAAATATCCCCTAGTATTCAGCCCATATGTCGAGTTAAAATCAGCCTAAAAACATGTTTCTTGCCCCTCCAGCCCATTTGCCCCTCCATAATTTCAGCCCAAGCTCCGCCACTGCAGTCGTCGTCATTGAACAGTTAAACCGGGGCATCCAGCGTTGTTCTTGAATAGACTGACAAGTTAGACACATACTCATTAGTGCCATATCATATTATGTCAAATTTCATGAAATTGTATGCGTTTTTGTGTCAATTTAGCGGACACATTTGCAACTAGGTACACCGCACCCCCAACCAAAGCAAATACGGGCGTGAGTTGTCTGTAGGGGCCTAGGTACAATAAAACGACATCAATGTCCCACTTTGAAGTATATCGTTGTCATTCTTATTTTTGAAGCCACTTAATTGTTTCTAAAGAGCATTAACAAGAAATCATTGGTGTCATTTGAGAGCAGTGACCACAACTAACCGGTAAAAGAGGGTAAACATTGTCACGACTCGCGAGATAGCCACTATGGGGTAAAAAGTCTAACTTAATCAAAACCAAGCGGTCAGCTTGGTAAGCTACCTACAAAAATTTGCAATAAAAAAAGTCTAACTTACTCAAAGATAATACTTAACGGCTGATGGAGTGAGCAACGAGAGGAAATAAATGAGTGATCATGTAGTTTGTTGTACGTATATCATCACATAAGCAATATTTTTTCAAAGAAACATAAGTGAGCACACAAGTAAATCGATTAATTGCGCACAATTACGGAGCTAGTGGGTGAGGGCGAGGGGGAGCCATGGCCTCCTCCAAGTTTTTGTATATGATCTTCAAAATTTCAAGTAACAACAGCCAACAATTAGTGTTTGCCTCCCTCCACGCCCCCATCCTTGGCAATTGGTCCCCCCCCCCCCCCCCCCCCTCCTTCCATTTAGCCCGTATGCAAATCACCAAGTAGAAGTTCCGTACAAAGCAAAATTAAACAAAAGAAACGGAAAAGGAAGAGAGTGCCCTTCTATTTTGGCAACAAAACAAGGCACCAAGGACTACAATTTTTTCGTTGAAATTGAATCAAGTGAAAGCTAGGTACGAGAATGAAATCTCAGTCAATCGCTCGCTTGACATGGGCCATGTAGGCCGTCGATGGACATGTTGTTTATGCAACCTTTTTCTTAAGGTAATACATTTCTCATTTATATAACGAAGAATATAGTGCAAGTCATGTAGACACCAGCATGATTTTCTTTGCAAAGACAACACAACATAAGCTTCAGCCCAAACAACCACAACCAAGAAAGGAAATTACAATCAAGACCCAAGAATCACCTGAACTTCGTGCCAACTTCCTTCACCCGCCTCTGACACCAACATAACGGCCACGGAAGGAAAAAATAAACATATCACCTCTTCACCCGAGCTCAGTGCGGCTTCACCATTCATTTCCAACTTTTCGGACCTTCAAAATAGTTTGTCAAAGGCGAACCCCTTACTATTGAAAGAATCTTTGCCGGAGCAGCACCCCGAACTTTATTATTCAAAGCCGCCGTCACCCTTGCCGAAGCCAAGATGCCGAGGGGCCAAAACCTAATCTATTAGAGACCTAAAACCTAAAGCTAAATGATCCGCACGTGCGGGATCCAGAGTACACAGGCCCCTGCACAAGTACGTACTATACCATACTGTATAGAAGTACTATAGTGTAGCACGGAAATTCACCGCTGCCTTTTTCCACCCTGACACAAACACGAACACACGGCGTCACTGCAAGGCGGATCCGCGCAAGAGGCTGGCCCAGCCGTCAGCTGCTCTAGCCCGAGTAGACGGCGTACAGAAAAACGAGTGCATGGATGTAAACGAGTGCATGGATGTTTACCACAGCGATGGAAAGTATACCCAAGCAAGTGGAGATGCCGTTTGCAGCGTGCATTCACTCTGACTGACATGCACACACACGTACGTAGAGTACTCCACTGTGCCTGTAAACCCTCCCAATATTTACGGTACCCATGCGTGTCGCACGATCCATCATTTGGGCCCTGATCAAGAGCACGTTTACTTTCGTGCCAGCGAATTTATTGGCGGCTGGCCAGCGTATGTACGTACTTAGGTAGATCTGATTGACACGCATGCATTCTGTCGTTCTTTCGCAGTGAGAAAACTACAGCGAAAAGTACTAGGAACAGTAGAGTGGTGATTCTTATAGAGGTACGTACGTCCGATAGCCGATCGATACCACCTTGCTTAAGTTGTCCGGTAGCCGTCCGATATATATACATACGGCTGAGCGCCAAGTGTGTGTACACTGCATGCATCCTGTCCCGTAGTAGTTACGTACGTGCAGGTCACCCACGGTAATCCTTGTTTTCCCAAAAACACACACATGGTAACCGGCCGGCGGGCGCCTGCGCGTGGACCAGACAGACCGTTCGTATACGTAAACACACATGCATGTAAGTATTACCTCTGTTCCAAAATATAAGTCAGATGCAGGAGTTCAGTTTACACTCCCCAACGACATGTATATAGCCCGTCAAAAAAAAAACGACATGTATATAGTTGCATGCAGTATGAATATATTTCATACACATGCTGGATCAGGTTAACGTGTATATGTTGGTCGATGTGTATGATTGATTATTTGCCGAGTGTACGTCGCGTGTAGGTACGTCTAATGCCATCATATATCCATCCACCTCGTTCGAGGACGCACGTACACGTACGAGCGAGTTAAACCACGCGCATACAATACAGGCGGGGCAGTACACACGCTGCCGCGGCATGTCAGATCAACATGCTTCGCCGCGTATATGGTACAGTACACGGAAAATCCGGCATCTGCTGTATCCATACACTGGATCTATCTCTCCATGCAGAAGCCAGCTCTCTCTCTCTCTCTCTCTCTCTCTCTCTACACGCAGAAGCCACAGCTCTCTCCCTCTGCATGCAGAAGCCAGCCTTGTGGCACCATTTTTGCGACGCAGTATGAACAGTATTCAGCGGCCGGACCTGCCTGCTGCGCTGCATATGGTGTGTGCAGGCGGGGAGATTCATATCTCAGGAGCCCGATCCATCGATCCGTTGCTCCGTAGCAAAGATCATGCACGTATTTTTAGGCGCCCGAGGCAGGCAGGCAGCCGGCCTCTCTTTCTCTCTCTCTTTCTTTTTAAACTCAGCCGGCCACTCTCTGTGCCTCTGGTGGGCGCGCGACGCTCACTCTAATCTCCGACCAACATTTGTTCGCCTGCATGCCCGCCCGCTTCGATCGCTCCGGTGGCTATTAACTCCACACATTCACGCGAAGATCCGCCGGATCCGCCGGAGTGCGTACTACGCGCCTGTGCGCGATAAATCCTATGGATCCCGGCCGGGCGCATGATTGCGCTGTGCGTGCCCCCCAGCCCCTCCGCCTGTGGACGCGGGCGCCATTGGAGTATCTGCTAGCAGCTAGCCCATGGCCGGACACATCGTAGCCGGCCGGCGTAACTACACCTTGTCAGAGTAGTAGCCGGAGGCCCCGATTTTGATTAACTGCCCACGAGTATGCATGATGGATAGCCTGAAACAAACACGCTTGAACAAACGACACAGTGGAGCTCCATCTGATGTGCACCATGAGTGCTTGGTTGAATTGGAAATGTGCGTTAGTGTTGATTGCTTGGTGTTCACATATGCAAGTGTACCTGTGTTGGTCCATGCATCATCGCTGCCATGCCACCCACATGATCTTTGTTTGTCCTGAGGTGTGGGAAGATAAGCATATGTGCGATAGTATACATGTTTAAAAAACATGTACATAATTATAGAAAAAAGATACACCCCTCGCTTCGTCCGGAATTACTTGTCGTAGAAATGAATGTACCTAGATGTAATTTAGTACCAGATACATCAATTTTTATTCATTTTTGCGACAAGAATTTGGGACGACTGGGTACATTCATTCTTATTTATTTTTCTTTTTTGTCAATACATCCTTACAATAATTAAAAGCATCTACAGCCGGGCACCTCACACACCCCTCAAACGTCTGGGCGGGCCGTCTGGTCATTGACCGGTTAAAAATACCCGACCCACCTGGGCCCTCAAACCGGCCTCAAATGCTCGGGTTGACTAGCACCCCTCATATCCAGCCCAAATCTAAGGCAGATATGGGGAGATCCGGGCACAACCAGGCGCGCCCGCCACATTGGATGTTGACGGTCGGGTCCCACACAAAAACACTCCGAAGCCCAAGGGTCCGAAGCTCGTCTCTTCAGTTGGACCGATGGCACAGCATGTCATCGCCGCTCCGGCGGGCCGCGTAGTGCCCTATCCCGACTATTTAAGCCGACCGCCGGGCACCAAAACCCTACCGTCCATATTTCATCCCCTTTCATTCGTTGCCACCGCCACTTTCCACTCGTCGGCCGCTCGCTGACCACCACCAGTAGTAGCGACGCCACCATGCCAGCGGGTAGAGAGCTACCCATATCTAAGTCTAAAGCCAGAGCGTCGGCTTCAACTCCTTGAGCAGATCCGGTCAAGGTGCGATGCCCGGATTGCCGCGTGGCTACCTCCGAACGCGGTGGATCCGGAGGAGGAGGAGGAGGATGATGGGGAGGACGCAAAGCCGCAACATGAGGAGGAGCAGGGGGACAAGGAGGATGTGAGGGACGTGGATCTGCGGGTGGAGCAACAGTCAATCCTCGATTCCCTCCAGTCGGAGGCAGAGGCGGAGGCCAACTGCCGCACCTGCAAGAGGCGGAGGCGGAGCCTACTACAGCCATCGACGAAATGCTCGCGTATATGGATGAGGAGGAGGAGCTCGAGCCCTCCTACGCACCCATCTACCCGGCGCCCGGAACCGAAGTCATTGGACATATAGGATGACCAAGCGTAGTGACCAGCATGATGTGTGTAGCACGTAGGATTTTATTTGCATGATTATTATGGATCTAGGGGATACATAGCACAAGGTATGAGGTATGACCGGTCAATGCTTGCAGACGCGCCCAGTCGTGCCCGCGGGCGTATGAGGTTTCGGATTTGGTGTCCGCGTCTGTAGATGTTATGAGCTCCCTAGGAATACAGGCCTTGGAGAGCTCCAACATTATTTCCTTGAAGTGGACCCCACATCTAAGTAGGGATGCAAGCGAGAGTCCCGCGCAGTCTCGCAAAAATAGGAAGTTAGGTCAAACTAAACTAAATTTGAGTCAGGCGATTAAAACAAAACCTGATCAGTTTTGACTATCGAGCAGGGTGGATCGGGCGCCACTCTGCATCCCTACCTGTTAATGTCTGTTCAGCTTGTGGGTCCTGCATGACAGTATCAAAACCGACATTCTCTCTTTGGTCAAAAATCAGTAACATGGGTGTTGTCTCTACTAAGCTCCCAAGGAATAAAGTCCTAGGAGAGCTTCAATATTTTTCCTCGAAGTGGAGCCGATTTGTAAAAGTCAGGTCGGTCATGGGTCCCGCATGATAGTGTCGGAACCGACATTCTTGCTTTGGTAAAAAATCAGTGTGAAGTGTGTTGCCTCCACTAAGCTCCCTATGAATAAAGGCCTAGGAGAGCTCCAATGTTTTTCACTTGAAGTGGGCCCCACTTGCAAAAGTCTGGTCCGGCCAGGGGTCTTGCATGCTAGTTCGGAACCGACATTCTTGCTTTGGTAAAAAAAAAATAGTTTGTTGCGTGTTGTCCTGCCACTATTTTGTTGTATAGGCAAGGAGCTTACAACTCCCGATGTGTTTGAGGTGCCGCTTGCTTTTGATACGCGTATGACGACATAGTTGCGATGAGCTCTTTTGCCTCTAAAAATCTTCTAGTTTTTAGCACATTGTGTGGGGGACAGAGCGCCCGGGATGTGGATGGAGAAAAGGAAGCAGCTTGATTTTGATACATGTATGACGACACAATTGCTAGTGAGCTCAGCTGGCTTTAAAAATATTCCAGTTTTTAGCACATTGTGTGGGGGACAGAGTGCCAGGGATGTGGATGGAGAAAGGAGAGCACGGGTGGGTGGACAAGTGGGGAGAAGGGTGCAACCGCCGACGGCTTTGTTGTGGTGCTGTAGCCCGATGGAGAAGAGGAGAGGAGGTTGGCGGGGCTTGCTGCCGGAGCTCGGCACGAAGGGCATGCCTCAGGTTGCCGTTGTTCCTACTGATGGAGCTCGACACAATGCTTCTGGAGATTAGGGATATTGGTCAGGTTTTCTATCATTTTTTTTTCATTTTTCTAACAAAAATTATACCCAATTTTTAAAAAATTGTTCCAAACTTAAACAATATTCATTTTTTTAAAAATGATCACAAAAATGAAAAAACATGAATTCTAAAAACTATTCACAGGTTAAAAATCATGAAATTTGGAAATTCTCATTGATTTTAAAATATTCACAAAGCAGATCTAATTTTTTTATGAGTTTGGAAAATGTTCTAATATTCTAAGCTCCCTAGGAATGCTGGCCCTTGGTGCGTTAGGGCTTTGAGGGTCACTGGTGGGCCCACCTATTATCAGATACTTTGCATGTTCGTGTTGTTTGGGATTGGTTTTATGCGCTACAATGAAGGGCAATGTAACCATTACTGGTCGCCACTACGAGTAAAATGTGTAACAATATTACAGCCTAACATTGAACAATTTCACCTTCCTCACAAAACAAATACTGCATAGAACATCAGCTTATACCAATGATAGAAAACACACCGCTACGCTGAACACAATTAAAGTCCAACCCAACATAGATTATTTCTATGAGGGAATCCAACCCAACATAGATAAAATCAGATTGAAACAACTCACTATAATAACCGCGTGTGAGAGGAGAGCTCTTGTCCAGCGTGTAACATGCAAATAAGAATAGGGTGTGGCCCATGTGTAGCGCCATGGGCATATTGCATCGGTAATTGTTTTTCCTTGGTAGTTTATTCCGAATTTTTTTTATTTTGGCCTTTTTCCTATTAAATACTTTTCATATTTTTGAAAAAAAATTAGAATTGCGAGCAAACACGTGGGACCGCCACCCATGTAGTGATATGTGCGTATTATGTTGGTGATATTTTCCCACTCGATTTTTAGCAAATTATTTATTTATTTTAGTTTTTATATTAAAACACTTTCAAAAAATTAAAAATACTTAGGATCTTTTTGTCAATTTCCATAATTGTTGACAATTATTTTTAATATTTTTGAATTGAAACAAGTTAATTATTTTTGAAACTCTTCATGTAATAGTAAAATATAAATTCATGAATTCTAAGAAAATTTTCGAAACTTTAAAAGATTTTCATATGTTTTAAAATGGCGCAAGAATTTCAAGATGTCTACTAGTTTTTAGATTGTTTCACAAATATGAAAAAAATATTCAAGATTTTCTTAGAAATGCTCATAATTTTGTAGAAAATATTTATAAATATTACAATAATGTTCACCGATTTAAATTATCTTCCTGAATTTCAGAAATCATTCACAATTTTTTAAATAAATCATGGATTAAAAAGGATAATATGTACATATGAATAGTAAAATAAAAAATGGAAATGAAAAATAGAATGAAAATTGGGAGAGAAAAAAGGAAATGAAAAAATAATCTTAAAGGAAGCTTCACAAAATTGGAAGGGCCTTCCTACATGGCTGGCCCAATAGAGCGCACAGGGGTCCACGTTTGCTCGCCTGCCTCCACGGTATGTGCAGAATATGGATTGCCATAATATCCCCTTGGAGAAAAATAAAATCAATTCTACAACTGAAAAATGACGCGACAAACTGCGCATTACCTCTAATTCCACGATCGCCAGAGTAATATAATCCATCCTTTTTTCCTTTAAAATGCCGATGGTGATTCTTTCTATACTGATCGGCAGATCTGAAAAATGCTTGCCTATGACAAAGAAGTTTAATCAATTGACTATATTATAAAACAGTAGGGGTATATAAAAATCGTAGGCTGGTTAACCTCCAAAAAGTTTAATTAATTTAATTACTATATTTAGAATTCTAGTAGTAATATATATTTTTAGTACCAAAAACAATTAACTATATAACTAAATAAACTATTCCAAATATGTGTGCATCATCAATGGTGCAAATAAGATTTCAATTTTGCATTTCAATTTGTGTGGGTCGTCAATGACTCTTATGGCAGCTCCTTCGTCTATGTCGAAGACGAATTCCGCCAATAGTACAAGACAAAGGTTACCTTGGCCTATGGGTCGCCGACGAAACCGATAGGATTCCTTGGTGTCACTGAGGCTGCCATTGGCGGCAAGATTGATTTGAGGCGGAGGACGACGCGGGTAGAGGGCAGGTGTTCAACGATGCGGGAATGACAACACGTGGGTCGATTGGAGCAGGTGGATGGCGGCGGCGGCTGAAGACGATTGTTCTAGCGGTGATGACAGATGCAAGGTTCCAAGAAGGACGGAGGCGATTGCGAGGCAATAATCGCATGCTAAAATACCTTTTGGGGGATGGGTTAGGTGAGATTAACTCAAAACGCAACTTTTTGGCAGTTAGATTTATTGGCCTTCGACTAGAGATGCTCTTAGAAAATAGTCTCAAAGCAACCCATTGGCTCACTAACCCAACCTTTTCTTCTTTCTAGAAAAGAAAAAAAAGGAGATTTTTGTTTGAAATTGTATCAAGCAATATTCTATGTTTTGAATGATTTGAAGATTGCTCACCACGCCTGCCGTGCGGTCACTATCATATTTGCTACTGGTCCCTCAAACTATTTTATTTATAATGACAATATTTTATTCCATTTTATACTTTTCTAACTTTATTTTGGTACTGGAGTTTTTTATTCTATTTTTCTCCTTTGTATACTTTTCTAACTTTGCGTTTTATCAAAAGACCTGACATTCTTTGAATCTTAGTTTTCTTTTTTGAAAAATATTCCTGATGTTCTTTATTTGAATTAAATATATTTTTATATGTTGCTTGGGTTGCCGTGTGTGCAAAACCACTGCTTAATTTTAAGGCTAAGATTATAGGTTTAAATATGTTAAAAACACTATTCATAAAATAAATAAATAAAAACAGCGGGATTCAACTACAAAACCGATGTCAGATTTTTTTACCATGGAAAAATCAAATGTTTATTTATGGCAATTTGTATTTGCCGGGGTAGCAAGTTTAGTTTGTAGGTATGACAAATCTGGTTCAGTTCATTTTTTTTTTTGCCTGGAATTTGTCGTGCTTGTAAACATAATTTGTCATCCTCGCGCCAACATAGATTTGTCAGATTTTTAACAGTACCTCCTCTAGAAAAAGTTTTTAAACATTACTGAAACACAAACACCTTGATATCTTTTTTTTTCAACTGACACCACGATATCTTTTTTTATTGACATTTACACCACCACGATATCTTTGTACTACTACTGTCACGGTATCGCCAAGTACGACCAAGACATTTACGACTAATCGCAGAGTCTTGATAAGTTTGCAGCAGGCACGTACGTACGAACTGTGGACTTTTAAACAGTAAGACCGTGGCATATGCAACAGCAAATCAGCATGTGCGACCAGTTTAATTAGGACTATATTACTATTAAGTTCGGCAGGCAGCAGTAGGGATTCCATTATGTATTGGGCTCTGCTCGTACCACGGTAGACTAGAGTACGTTGGAAGTACCAGCTGCTGCGTCGAGCTTAATTGTCCTTCCGCTTGCTGCGAAGAGATTCCCATCTTAATTAGCCGGAGATTACGTCGTAGCGTACGAGCGTGCAAGCCCCGTTCGGAAGATCCTTCTTAATTAGCGGGGGTACGTCCGATCGCTCCGCGGCGAGCAGGCGATTTATGAAAAGTTGTGATCTTTGCCTGGCGCTAGCTGATCAGCCTTTTGCTCTTCGAAAATGAATGTGGTGCATGATGATCTCTGAATCCAGTTTCCGATAGGTCTGTTCTTATAAACCGTCCAGAGTCCTTGCAGTGACACGGCCGTCCAAATCCAAATGGAATCTCCAGAGTTAAGGGCATTTTCTTCAATTTGCGGGACACAGAGTCAAGGGGTTAATTTAGTATTCTTTCTGTTCTCATTTCTAACTAGAGGCTAACGTGCGCTTCGCCACGCGGTTCTGCATTAATGAGATGTTTGTTTTTCGTCTAGCGGGTTTTTGTGGATGGTTGTCTTATTTTGCCTTTATCAGCGTTGGTTTGAGTTTTGATGGTATTTTATTTGTTTGTATATAGTGATGGATTGGTGTTAGACGGTTTTTGCTCTGAGGGGAGAGTGGAATTGTTCACTGCGTGGTTGTGATGTTCTTACATGTTTCGGCTTCGGTGTCAGTCGGTGATGCTCACTTTCTAATCATCTTAGAGGCTCCCATTCCACGTTGAAACCATGCACTCGTTGCTATAACTTCACATGGGTCGGCTCATGAAGCCCTCGCTCTCTCAACTTACAACCTGCTCCACTCACCCACTTATGAAAAGCCCGATATCCTTTTTTTATCTGAAAAAGTTTGTTAAATCAAAAGATGTTCACAGATTTTTTTAAAATCTTAAAATTTTAATTTTTTTTGTAAATTAATACAATTATGGTTTTTTAAATCATACATTTCAAAAAAATATTCATAATTTTGAATAAAGTTAGGAATTTTAAAATATACACAAACTAAAAAATATTCATAATTTATAAAGTTAGGGGATTTTAAAACATACACAAACTTATAAATATTCATGAACTTTGAATATAAACGCAAGATTAGTTTGACGTTTTCAGCCAAAGTGCAGCACCATATTGTGTTGAGCACAAAATAGCACTTGGTGAGCGGAGAGCACATTCAATCTACAATTCCCCATGACCACTCGACAGTAGTATATATTCTTCCAATGCAGCGATTCGGCTCCCGAGCATGGACAGTTATAAAATCAAAAGATATAGCAAAAAATTAAAAAAAAATTGTCATGCATGATGCTCAAGTGTGTGATGCCCGTGTCAAATTTGATGGTGTTTGGACATTTCAGTAGCCCTAAGTAAAAAACAAAATTCAGGCCTGTGAGGAAGTTTTAAAAGAGCTCCTCGGATATGATGTCTGAACACCACAAATTTTGCCCGAACATCACGCATTTGAGTATTTTGGCTGACAAAAAAATCAGTTTTTTTTTGGATTTTTCAAGTCTTTTTTTGGATTTACTGTTCACATAGTAAATATTCGATATTCTTCTCTCTCTCTTGCATCATCATTTTGCATTTTTGCTTTTAATTCACGATGAATGATTAAAAAAAAGATCACCATGAGTGAAAGACAACCGTAGCAAGCAAGCTCCCCCAACTGCCATGGCATCGGAAGATTGTGGCCTGTGTGGGTCCGACGGCTCCTCTCGTAGTCTTGCATCATTTGCAAGCCTTATCAGTTGTCACTTGTCACCACTCCCACTCTGACTGACCCCTATAAATCAGCCACCAACAGTCCAAAACTTTGCTTTCCGTCGCCATCTCGCTCTGCACTGCTCGCCTCTTCCACCTCCCCAAACAACACCCTCCCCACCTCACCAAGCGTGCGTGCTGCTGCTGCTGCGGTGGTTTGGCTGCTTCCTCCTCCTCCTCCTCCTTGTCATCTTCTCCCTTTGCTTGCCTGTGTTGCTTGGCGTGGCTGAGCTGAGCTGAGAGCACGGGTAGGGCTTGCTTCCTCGCTTGGGCACCCGGAGTGTCACTGTCTGTCTCTGCGTTTCTTCTTTCCTCTGTCTCGCTTGGTCCTTTTGGCCTTTTGCTTTCCCAGCCTCTTCCCTTCCTCAATAGTGATGGAGGAGCTGCGGCGGGTTCGTTCCTGAAGGCCTCTCCTCCCATCTTGTCACCGCCGGTGTGCCGGAATCCAAATCCACCTAGAGTTTTTCCCTCTCTTGTTCCCGGAGTATTTTTCGGGTCCCCTAGCTTTCCCTTCTGTTGTGTTCAGGTGGTGTCCCCTTTCTTCTTACTCTTAATTAGCCGCCATTAGCTTCTCAGAGTTTTTGTCTTTAGGGTTAAATAGGAGTTGCTAGTTCACAAGCAGTTGTTAGGTTACTCTGAATTGGGACGATTTCGGATGCTTTTGGACGCCATGATGATGGAGGCCAGGAAGGGGTTAATGGAGAGGGACCAGTTCCCCGCCGGCATGCGGGTCCTCGCCGTCGACGATGACCCCGTGTGCCTCAAGGTTCTGGAGGTCCTCCTACGCCGCTGCCAGTATCATGGTCAGAGCCTGCTTGCACTTCATTGTGTGTATTTTTTTAAGAAACTTCATTCTGTTGCAAGTCATATTACCTGCAGCTAGTTAATTGTATTTTCACTTATCACTCATCTGATGTTACTTTATGCTGTTCCAGTCTTCCAGAGAGTTTGCATTGGTAATTACTATTGCTTAAATGCTTCTGTGGTTGCAAGAGTTCCCACTTGCAGATTGGAGAGTGTAAAAACAATCTGCCATGTTCTGAAATGCATATCACAGACATAAATTTTACAGATGTTTTAACACTCTTGCAACGCAATGCGATATATCTTAGCTATTATGCATCCTCTGCTTTCAAGTTTCAACAATTGTAAATCTGATATAAGAGCACATGCTGTCTCTTTAACAGTGACAACCACCAACCAGGCTGCTACTGCACTGAGGCTGTTAAGGGAGAACAAGGACATGTTTGATCTGGTCATCAGCGACGTCCACATGCCCGACATGGACGGCTTCAAGCTCCTCGAGCTCGTGGGGCTCGAAATGGATCTCCCTGTCATCAGTAAGCCCACAACTTCCTTTATTGATTTTTTGGTACTTTGTTGTTGAGTAATGCATGTGTTAGAATATGGATGGATGCTAATGATATACCATTCAACTCGGCGTAGTGTTATCGGTGAACGGAGAGACAAAAACTGTACTGAAGGGGATAACTCATGGTGCCTGTGACTATCTCCTAAAACCCGTTCGCATCGAAGAGCTCCGGAACGTGTGGCAGCACGTTGTGAGGAGAAAATTCTGCAACCGTGAGCCGAACAATCTTGATTTCTGCAAAGAGATCAGTTGGGACTCGTACCACCGGCTCGGCCAGGCGACCTGTGACAGGTCGTCTGACCAAAGCAACAGGGCCAGCAAGAAGAGGAAGGAGCCGCACTGCGAGGAGGAAGATGAAGGCGAGGACAACGACGATGCCTCGGCGGCGTCGAAAAAGCCGAGGGTGGTGTGGTCAGTGGAGCTGCACCGGAAGTTCGTAGCTGCCGTCAACCAGCTCGGGATCGACAGTAAGAAAGAAAAAACACCTCCCAACGTTGCCTTTTGCTTTATGTTAAATGTTCTTGCAGGCTACAGCAAACCCATTTATGCTTGTGTCCTTCTCTCTCGCTGATTGTTGCAGAGGCTGTACCTAAAAGAATACTCGAGCTTATGAACGTGGAGAAGCTCACCAGGGAAAATGTTGCGAGTCATCTGCAGGTACGCCAGCACGGCATTTACTTCCATCACCACCTTTAGCTCTAGCTATTGGATTGTTATCTCTTCCATTCATGATTCATGAGCCTGTGATGCACAGAGAGAAAACTTTTGCAGAACTTTTGATAAAATTGTCTGCAAAGTGGCCTTGTTTTCCTGTGTTAAAATTAAGAGGGCTAACAAACAACCGTTAATTGCGGAGCAAAGTAGAGCAGAGCTTAATTTGGTATTATGGCTTGGAAACAAAACATAAATGGTATTTTGGTATACATACAACTGTTATATTTAGTATAGATACAACTGTTATTTGTGCCACCCTTTTTAACAAACTAGAGGAATACCCCGCGCGTTGCTGCGAGAATTTGTATAAAATAAATACTGCGCTGAAAAATAATCTAGCTAATGTCTTTACGGTTTTTCCTGTAGCATGGTAATTTTCTTATCAACATTTTAAAAATAAATAAATGTGTATCTCTCTGAGTAAGTCCAAACTGAAGCAAAATAAAACAAAATATGATGCATGCGATATTTTCTTTCATGGAGCATCGGAGTGTGAGTTGCATGCATCAAATTTCTTTTGGGTTATTAAAGCAAACCTTGCACGTTCTGCATGCATGCTTCGGTTACTGCATGCGCTTGGTGGAGGAGCTCTCAACCTGTGTAGATCCAATGGCTATTGTAGATAGATCTTGTATATCCAATGGCTAAATTAATTTGAGTGATGTGGCGCAAGGAGAAGGCAGAGAATTCTTTATAGTGGGGGCTAGCTATTTAGGTATAGTAGATATGTTAACATGCTCTGGTGTCCATTCAAAATGAGTTCAGCTGGTCTGGAGACAAAACATATGAAAGAAACATTCTGTTCAGCTATACTGAATCTTTCAGGAAACCTGAAAAAGGAGATATCTAATGTGAATAGCAGCTTGCTCATATTATTCCTCCCCACTAGTAGATCGGATCTGACATAAATTAGTATGTACTGCTGTACAAGTTTAATGCAGTATTTCGGTAGTACAGCTGTACAAGTTCAATGTAGCATTTTGGTATGTACTGCTGTACAAGTTTAGGCCCTGTTTGATAGCAGAGTATTTTCTAAGTATTATGAGAATACTACAGTTTTTTAGATTACCATAATTTTTTTTACAACGGGCTGTTTGGTTGCCACTAAAAACTGTGATTTTAATACTGTGGTATTTACCAAACCAAGGTTTTTTCTCTGCATAAAAAAAAGACCTCTGGACCTCTTTTTTTTTAAAACAGAGCAGCTGTAGAAAAAAAAGGGAAAGCATCGCTATCTTTTCCCTCGCTATTCGCATCAATTCCCCTTCGCTTCCATGTCATCGTTGCCACCGCCATGTTGTTGCTGGAGTTTTCTCCCTCAGCGGCAAAATTGTAGTAGGCGTCGCATGGCTTGCCGCTGCTACCTAGAGGCCATGGCATGTTTGTGCATGGTGCTGCAATAGATCGCAGCTGCCTGGATGCATGGATTTCTGCGTTCTTATGCATGATACAACCAGCCAGCTAGAGCAGCGCTGCTCTTACGCCGGTCTGGATGCAATGCCAATGGCTAGCCAGCTAACATCTAGAAAACATGCTTGTATGCAGTGCTAACAGCTAGTCAGCTAATGTTACGTCATTGTACCAAACAGGTCCTCTGTATCACGAATACTTCAAAATACTCTGTTATGTCAAAACTGTAGTATTGTGTACCTACTCAGTTTTTATAATACTTTGCTATCAAACAGGGCTAGTTTGGCTACATTGTTTCAGTTTTGTAAACCAGCTAGAAGGAAAAAAAATAGAAGGAAGACACTGACACAGCCCAGTGGCTTATCTAGCCCAATGGGCCAGGGTGGGCCAGCTGTAAAATTGTTCATTGTCCACCCTCTAGATCCGCCCCTGCCGCCGTGTCCAGCTTACTAAACTATGTTTACCTCAAAAAAAAACTAAACTATGTAAACCGTGCTGTACACCTTTTTTTAATATATTTTAAAAATAAAAATGCAAAAGCTATGAAAAGTTATTAACAAGCCTACATTAAAAGTTAAGAAAATTCGTCAGATGTTAATATATACTGTAGTGCTTTTATGTAGCAGTTCCGCAAGAATTTCGATGCCAAACCAGAGAGTGGTTATCTCTGATTATAGGTCTTATTTTCTAGAACTCTTATGATTATACTATATCTCATGCATGAAACATATGCGATTGTGATCTGCGATTGACTTTATATGTGCCAATGCAGAAGTACAGGCTATACCTCAGACGGCTAAGTGCTGTGGCATCACAACAAGCCAGCATTGCTGCTGCTTTTGGAGGCAGAGACCCCTTCTTGCACATGGGAGCATTTGAAGGACTTCATAGTTATCATCAACCCTTTGGCCCTTCTGCTGCTCCTCCATCTTTCAATCCGCATGGACTGCTGAGTGGTGCTGGTGCAACAACATTTGGGCTTCAGGACCTTGCTTCTCCCAAGGGAATTCACTGTGCTGGCAACAATGGCGAAGTAAGCTTACAAGGCAATAAACACGCAGACTTGACGCAAGGCTTGACCGCATCATCATTTGGGCAGCCCCGGCTCCAGCAGGAGTGGATTCATCAAGAAACCAATGATCTGTGCTCTGTCTTTTCTGGGGGTGCTCTGGCCAACACTATGCGTGGCACATTCCAGAGAATTACAAGCAGTTCACTGCCACCAGAAGATCTTTTGGAGTGCACTCCACATATCAAAGTTGGAGCCCATCCATCAGTAGGAATACAAAATGCAAGTTCAGGATTGCTTGAAAGGTCTCAGCAGGGTGCTCTTCCAGTTGGTGATGGATTTTCTGTCGACAAGTTACCGTTGCACATCTCGTTCGATGGTGCTATCGCGACAAAGCTGGATGCTAGCTTTGTCACTGAAGAACAAGGGATGGACCAAAAGGGGATATTTTCAGAAAGAATGACTGTTGGTGTTTGCCCTTCTGAGAGCCTCATAGCAGCCAGCAGCGGCAGATGTGGAGCTAGTTCTTCTGGTAGTACAAGGCTGCTCCCTCCTCATGATACCGACAGACATTCGAAATACCTCCAGTTTGGAGTTGCAAGCAACTCTAGACATAGAATGGATGGTGGAATGAGACAAGACCAAAGACTGAACAATGGTGATTTTAGCTACGATGGTGGTGCCATTGTGCCTGAACAGACTGATGTGTATGATTTGGGAATTTCAAAGCTGCAGGGTCAGGGTGCGTTAAATTCTAGCAGCTGCAACTTTGATGGCCTTCTCAATTCCATAGTAAAAGTGGTAAGAACCTATAATATGCTTGAACTTTTATCGCTTTTTCCGCTCAAAATTTCACTGTTTCTGTTAGTCCATCTTTCCTTTCAAATCATTTGTACGGAACTAAGCCCAGTAACCTAGTAGTACAATCCTAGAATCTCAATGGTGATTTTTCTGAACCCATTTTCTGATTTCAACACAGGAGAACCGACATGTCATGACGATACTCCCCCTCTAGCAACCTCCACAGACCTGGGCAAGCCATATCCGACCTGCCAAGAGAGCCTAGCCTACGGGGGATGCCTCAGGAGGATAGATGATCGCCTTCGGAGCCAACGACCAGACCATATATCTGAACGGAGCCGTCGTGCCTAGTGTGAAAGCCCGCGGAAGGAAGAAGGGTGGACACGATCCGGGCCGGCCGGTCCCGGTCCGAGCCATCGTTTGGATCGGCCGGCTGCGGTCCGAACCAGACCGGACCGAGATCATGAAGGTCC
This sequence comes from Triticum urartu, assembly GCF_056163025.1. Classification (NCBI taxonomy): domain Eukaryota; kingdom Viridiplantae; phylum Streptophyta; class Magnoliopsida; order Poales; family Poaceae; genus Triticum; species Triticum urartu. Next base: position 117,275,454 of record NC_141879.1, read on the forward strand.
TGATTTCAGGGACTGGACCGGCGGCGGCCAAGCCCGGGCCGGACCGAGCGGACCGGCCAACGACCATCGGCGAGGTGTGCGACGTGCGCGGGTGCTGTAGCAAGATGGGCGACATGCGAGAGAGCCGGCGGCAAGGTGGGACTCGGCGATGTGTGCGCGTTTGTTATCCATGATGAGCCTGCACATATGTTCATTAGCAGTTTTTCGTATTGCATGCAAGTAATGTAGAGCGTGTATGAGGCCACGATTTTCTGTTTGCGGGCCTTGCCGGGATTAGAGGATCAAACCTGGCGTGGAGTTCTTCCTCAAATGGCGCCATGATTTTCGGATCAAACCGTGTTTTCCTCCTATATTTGGTTTCCTGCTCGACTGAATAAAAGAAAACTGCAACGTGGGGTGATGGCCCATGATTATAGGAAGTAGGCGCTATTATATCTACTCCTTGTCTTTCAAAAAATACTTTGCCTGATTAGTCGGACTGACGTCGGAGTCCCACGCGGAATTGTCTGGAAACCCAGCGGTTCAAAGCTCGTCTCCTTCGTCGGATCGATGTCGCCGCGTGGCACTACTCCGGCGGGCTGCATAGTGCCTAGCCCGACTATTTAAGACGAACGCCAGCACCGAAACCCTACCCCTCCACACTTTTCTCTGCCCGTACGTCGCAGCCGCCGCTTTCCACTCCCTGTCCGCCATCACTAGTAGGCATGCCCCCACACCGTTGGATAAGGGACTACCCATTTCTAACGCCAGAGCGCCGGCTATAGCTCCTTGAGCAGATCCGGGCAAGGCGCGAAGCCTGGATCACTGAGAGACTACCTCCGGATGCAGTGGATCCAAAGGAGTTAGAGTAGGAGGAGGATGCTGAGAGGAGGATATGGGAGACGCCAGGGGCACGGATCTGCAGGTGGAGCAGCAAGCCATCATCGATTCGTTCCGCTCGGAGTCGGATGCGGAGGCCAGACGCTGTCGCCCATAGGAGATGAAGGTGCAGCATGCCGCGGAGGAGGAGTAGATGCTCGCCTACATGGATGAGGTCGAGCAGGAGGAGATGAGCTGGAGCCCTCCTACATGCCCGACACCGACGTCGTGGACATCCCCGACGACGAAGATTAGCTAGGGTAGTATGTAGTATGTGGTTTTTTTTGACATGCATTGTATGGATCTAGAGGTTAAAATATAAAAGACTCAAATGCAGAGTAGCTAATTTGAGGTATGGTCAGTCACTGTCTATGGACGTGTCCAATCATGTCGGCGGGTGTTTGAGGAATCGGATTTGTAAAGTCCGAATGTGAATGCTCTGAGTCCGCGCTCGACGATCCCGCATTTGGCAAACGGCATCCTGCCTAGATTGTCCTGTCGTGTCGCCCCGACGACCCTCGAAACCAGCGCCGCGTAGCTGGCGCCTGGCTGCCGCTGCGGCCTGCATGCCGCAGTCACAGTGCAATAACGTGCGTACGAGCTGGCTGGTCCCATACATATCACCTTGTTGGCAGGTCAGGAGGATCCGAGCAAATTGCTCCCAAGTTATTACGAGAAGTCAGGTAGTGGGTGCATACATACCCCGGCTCCCAAGGTAAAAACATCCGTCTGTACTGTATCAATGATCAGACGAATGCAGTGTATCCCGTCTACTGCGGCACGTATGGAGCATCTGCGGGTAGGAGCGGGAAGGGCGGGGTGAAAAACCACGCTGAAAGCGCCTGTATACGCGCGCGCTGCCTACTACCAGGTGTAAATGGTGGCAAGATCTCCGGTGGAGATCGCATGGTCCTCTGGATCCGATGCATATGGCGCCCGTCATCCTGCCGCCGCCATGAATGCCGGCGCAGGTAGGGCAGCCAAGGTCGTCCGAGGGGCCGACGCCGGCCGCCATTACGTACCATTCTTCGCGTCATCCATGATGTCATGTCACATCTCAATGTAGTAGGTAGAGTACGTGCACGACCGCTGCTTCATGTCGCTCCCCCAATGTCTCGTAGGAGGACACAAGTACGTGCCATAACGATGCATGCACGCCGTACGTACTGATGACATCGTTACCGTGTGCTACTTCTTTCTTACTGTACTGAAACCCTGGCCAGTGTCCAACACTTTTGAAATTCATGCATGACCAACGCTCGCTTCGTTGTATACTTGGATTCATACATCAAGAGCTTTTCTCATCATTGTGTTTTTCTGCAGGATTATCACCGTTGTTTTACAAGTACCAAAAAAGAGTACCCAATTAACAAGCAGTGCATGGACATAGTCACATAGAGAGCGAATGCTCACCCTGCCAACGATGGGAGGAAGACCAAACGGCAGGATGCCGACTTGATGATGACAATGATGAAGACTGGGGGCGGATGGGTAATATTGCAACGTTCGGCTGTTGAAGTGTTAGAGAAAAGTATTCTACACTGTGATCACACAACTTGTTCTCATATGTGTTGTTTGGTCACACAAGTTCAAAATTGAAATGACCTAGTCACATGACTGCAAAGCGAGCACACGAGGTCACGTATTATGCTATTGCTTTGCCAAGTTATGTGGCCAAACGCACCATAATATTTAGCTTGTGTGATCAAAGTACTCGCAACACAAGTTGCGTGCAGTTGTTAGTGCAATAAACTCTTAATAAGAGAAAGAAAGGAGAAGGGGAAGGAGGTGGCTTCAGTGAGTCGATCTGGAAGACGTGGAAAGAATGGATAGGTGGAGTGGCGGCGACACCGCTCAAGAGGAGGAAGACCAAGCTGCTTTGAAGAAATGTGTACGACCTGCGGCGGCAGTGGCGGATCCACAGTTGGTCATGGGTGTACATGTGAGTAAGAATTTCTAAAATATTATGTACCATTAATGAAGATGTGGGGTAATAAACCCTACACAAAAAAACCGTTGCACCACAAAACATCTCGAAAAACATAGTCAATACTTGAGCAACATGCCAATTTTCTGCAGCGATTAGTTGTGTTTCATAATATGCGTTAACAAAATCCCACGAAAGTATCTTTGTCCAGGAGAAGTGACTTAATCATCATAGACAAAGTTGAGTCACTTATTTTGAAACGGAGGGAGTACTTACTAGATGACCCGTTGCGCCTTTGACGCAAACACCAATTGAAGTGAAGAAGCCAAGAAACTTATGAACAACATATTTTATGAATGATCCACAAAGGGAAAAAAATAATAAATGCAACTGATAATTTAGGTGAACTATTTGAAGAATATTTTTGTGAATTGTCTGCAAGTCATTTTTTATTTCATATTATGTCTATATTTGCCAGCAATTCTTGGTTGTCTCTCTATACTCGGCCCGCATTGATCGTGGAATCCCCCTTTGACTTCTCAATAGAGCGTCCGACTCCCAACAATCCCCTCACCCCCACGCGGCACGACTATGTCCGGGGCATTCGAGAATGACATGTTGAAATCTGATCATAAATAACAATGACCATGACATCAGGTGAGAACCAAATGTTGCCATGCCGACCAAGGTAACACCAAACCAGACGAACTCAGCAAAAGGACCCTCACCCAAACAGACCGCGAACCAACCTCCCCAATGACTTCCTAGCCTTCCACCGACAACACCAAAAGTGGTCGGAACCCAGTATTGTAAGCAAGGACCCCCACCGTCATGACGACAGATCAGGAGATGTGCCCGACATAATCCAAGCCGGCACGTGCCAACAGTCGAATAAGGCTCCAAGGTACTTCACATGGCTCCTAGTTTGATACAAGTGATGAATACGAAAATAATGAATAAAACCCGAGCTATTCAACACTTGCTAAAATTGCTACTGAGCAACAACTTGTTATGGAAATGATTAAAAAATTAATTGATAAGACTAAAGATCTATTTGTCGAGGAAATGGAACTAAATCAAACTTTTACTAATGAATTTCGAATTCTTCATTCAATGTTTGACAAACTCTCCAGTCATCATGATGCCGTGTCAGCTGATCCTGAATGGCCCACTTATGATTTCTGTTAGGACCGAGAGTATATCGACCAGAGGGGGGGGCTGAATGGGAGATTAAAATTTTCTTTCGAAAGCTTTGAACCTAATCCCACTCATAGCAGCGGGACAGAGTAACGAAGGAAATGGACTAAATCAATCTTCTTCGTCATAGGCATATATATATGCATTGATGAAAGCATTGACAACAGTACGAGCTTGATAAATCACAGGTTTAACTAAGATGCGAGTAATGCAACATGCAAACAGATGTAGTAGAATGAGACACAACATGGTATGTACTGATACAAAAACTATGGACAGATATCTCAAGTGAATATGAGAGATAGGGTGGTACCGAGTGAAAACAGGTGAAGACAATGAAACAGGGTGATCACAAAGTCACAAGATGATATCAGACAGAAAGAAATGATCGAGTAATCTATCGGCATAGGGCATGAACAATAACTATTGAAGGAAATGTAGTAGAGTAAATTGAACCAGTGGTGCTCAATGGCGACGAGATTTGGTAGACCAGTTCACCCTTCTGCCAAAGGGTTACGTTTGGTCGGAGGGGCTGTGACTTAACACGGAAGATAATCTCTTTTCACCTTATTATCCTTCAACGCAGAGCTGATCAGACTCACGTTGATTTCACTCGTGTTAGATCCTTATCGGTGATCTCCAAGCCTTCAGTCGACCTTCGCGAACCACAGTCACTCTTGGTTGCTGAAGATCAGGCTTGGTAAAGACAACAACTCTTCAACACTCAAAGCCGAAACCTACCCGTCTAAAGAGTGCGCAACTCTCAAGAGTAACAGGTACAAGAATTCTCACTCAGAACTACTGTGATGCTAAATCACTGTCTATGCTTGGGCTCTTGGTTTTTCTCTCGGTGGATCTTAAACTCAGATCACTCGGAGAGGGGTTGCTTAAATCAATCTTCTCAGAAATCTCAAGCGAAGCAGCCAACGGACAAAGTTGGAGCGGGGTGGCTATTTATAGCCGCAGCCTTCCCTGATGGGAAAAGACCAAATTAGACATCGGGTTCAGCCAATGGCCAAAAGACACGATTCCAACGGTCGGATCTGAGCACAATGGTAACATTTTTTGCGGAGCAAGAAATGCTAACTCCTCGGTCTGAGGCAAATCTCTCGCAGGGAAGAAGATCACAGTCTCTTGCAGGCAAGTATTTGCTCGGGGCACAAAGATATTTCCCTCTCATCTTTCATAGGTTATAGCTAAGCATCACAATAGATCTAAGCATCGAGAACCTATACTCCTCTTAATAGTACAGAGGTCCTATGAGTTGAAAGAATGAAAGAAGAGAAACCAAATGAATACTACGTCTTCACTTTGTCTTCGACTTCCATTGCTGCAGTGAATTTCTTCGGATGACAGTACCAAATCAACAACTTTGCTTCAGTAGTAAAGCTTCGAGGGGTCGATTTCTTCACATCAATCTTCTCGACTCTATTCCTTCAACAAATATAGCTCGTTCTTCTCTGCAACGCAGATATACTTCGGTGAAGTTCCTCGAACTCAGCACTGAAGACATCATTCTCTTCGGTCGTTTATGAACTCTTTCTCTCTGTATGCACTAGCAAACAAATTAGTCCATACATGTTTTTGTCAACAATCTCCAAAACACAAGGTAGGCAGATATTGTGTGACGCCCCCGATTCAATCGTACACTAATCATACACGCAAATGTGTATGATCAAGATCAGGGACTCACGGGAAGATATCACAACACAACTCTACAAATAAAATAAGTCATACAAGCATCATATTACAAGCCAGGGCCCTCGAGGGCTCGAATACAAGAGCTCGATCATAGACGAGTCAGTGGAAGCAACAATATCTGAGTACAGACATAAGTTAAACAAGTTTGCCTTAAGAAGGCTAACACAAACTGGGATACAAATCGAAAGAGGCGCATGCCTCCTGCCTGGGATCCTCCTAAACTACTCCTGGTCGTCATCTGCGGCCTGCACGTAGTAGTAGGAACCTCCTGTGTAGTAGGAGTCGTCGTCGACGGTGGCATCTGGCTCCTGGACTCCATCGTATGGTCGCAACAATCGGGTATAGGAAAGGGGGAAAAGGGGGAGCAAAGCAACCGTGAGTACTCATCCAAAGTACTCGCAAGCAAGGAGCTACACTACATATGTATGCATTGGTATCAAATGAAAAAGGGGTTTTATATGTGGACTAAACTGCAGAATGGCAGAATAAGAGGGGGATAGCTAGTCCTATCGAAGACTACGCTTCTGGTAACCTCCATCTTGCAGCAGAAGAAGAGAGTAAAAGGTAAGTTCACCAAGTAACATCGCATAGCATAATCCTAACCGATGATCCTCCCCTCGTCGCCCTGTGAGAGAGCGATCACCAGTTGTATCTGGCACTTGGCAGGGTGTGTTTTATTAAGTATCCGGTTCTAGTTGTCATAAGGTCAAGGTACAACTCCAAGTCGTCCTGTTACCGAAGATCACGGCTATTCAAATAGATTAACTTCCCTGTAGGTGTGCACCACATTTCCCAACACGCTCGATCCCCTTTGTCCGGACACACTTCTCTGGGTCATGCCCGGCCTCGGAAGATCAACACGTCGCAGCCCTACCTAGGCACAACAGAGAGGTCAGCACGCCGGTCTAAATCCTATGGCGCAGGGGTCTGGGCCCATCGCCCACTGCACACCTGCACATTGCGAACGCGGCCGGCGAGCAGACCTAGCCTCCCTTATACAAGAGCAGGCATTCCAGTCCAACCCGGCGCGCGTGATGTCTACTACACAACCTTCTTCTTGTAGACGTTGTTGGGCCTCCAAGTGCAGAGGTTTGTAGGAAAGTAGCAAATTTCCCTCAAGTGGATGACCTAAGGTTTATCAATCCGTAGGAGGCGTAGGATGAAGATGGTCTCTCTCAAGCAACCCTGCAACCAAATAACAAAGAGTCTCTTGTGTCCCCAACACACCCAATACAATGGTAAATTGTATAGATGCACTAGTTCAGCGAAGAGATGGTGATACAAGTGCAATATGCATGGTAGATAAAGGTATTTGTAATATGAAAATATAAAAACAGCAAGGTAACTAATGATAAAAGTGAGTGTAAACGGTATTGCAATGCGTTGAAACAAGGCCTAGGGTTCATACTTTCGCCAGTGTAAGTTCCCTCAACAATAATATCATAATTGGATCACATAACTATCCCTCAACATGCAACAAAGAGTCACTCCAAAGTCACTAATAGCGGAGAACGAACGAAGAGATTATGGTAGGGTACGAAACCACCTCAAAGTTATTCTTTCCAATCAATCCATTGGGCTATTCCTATAAGTGTCACAAACAGCCCTAGAGTTCGTACTAGAATAACACCTTAAGACACAAATCAACCAAAACCCTAATGTCACCTAGACACTCCAATGTCACCTCAAGTATCCATGGGTATGATTATACGATATGCGTCACACAATCTCAGATTCATCTATTCAACCAACACAAAGGACCTCAAAGAGTGCCCCAAAGTTTCTACCGGAGAATCACGACGAAAACATGTGCCAACCCCTATGCATAGGTTGATGGGCGGAACCCGCAAGTTGATCACCAAAACATACACCAAGTGAATCACGTGATATCCCATTGTCACCATAGATATCCACGGCAAGACATACATCAAGTGTTCTCAAATCTTTAAAGACTCAATCCGATAAGATTACTTCAAAGGGGAAACTCAATTCATTACAAGAGAGTAGAGGGGGAAGAAACATCATAGGGTCCAAATATAATAGCAAAGCTCGTGATACATCAAGATCGTATCATCTCAAGAACACGAGAGAGAGAGAGAGATCAAACACATAGCTATTGGTACATACCCTCAGCCCTGAGGGAGAACTACTCCCTCCTCGTCATGGAGAGCACCGGGATGATGAAGATGGCCACCGGAGAAGGATTGCCCCTTCCAGCAGGGTGCCAGAACGGGTCTAGATTGGTTTTCGGTGGCTACGGAGGCTTCTGGCGGCGGAACTCCCGATCTATTGTGCTCCCCGATGTTTTTAGGGTATATGGAGATATATAGGCGGAAGAAGTACGTCAGGGGGGCCACGAGGGGCCCACAAGGGTGGAGGGCGCGCTCAGGGGGGTGGGCGCGCCCCTGCCTCGTGGCCTCCTCGCAGGTCCCCCGACGTGCACTCCAAGTCTTCTAGGCTTCTTTCCTTTGAAAAATGAGTTCCGTGAAGTTTCAGGTCAATTGGACTCCGTTTGATTTTCCTTTTCTTCGAAACCCTAAAACAGGGTAAAAACAGAAACTGGCACTGGGCTCTGGGTTAATAGGTTAGTCCCAAAAATGATATAAAACTGTATCATAAAGCCCATAAACATTCAAAACAGTAGATAATATATCATGGATCAATAAAAAATTATAGATACGTTGGAGACGTATCAGCATCCCCAAGCTTAATTCCTGCTCGTTCTCGAGTAGGTAAATGATAAAAGAAAGAATTTTTGATGTGGGATGCTAGTTGGCATAATTTCAATGTAATTCTTCTTAATTGTGGTATGAATATTCAGATCCGAAAGATTCAAGACAAAAGTTCATATTGACATAAAAATAATAATACTTCAAGCATACTAACTAAGCAATCATGTCTTCTCAAAATAACATGGCCAAAGAAAGTTCATCCCTACAAAATTATATAGTTTAGTCATGTTTCATTTTCATCACACAAGAATGCTCTCATCATGCACAACCCCGATGACAAGCCAAGCAATTGTTTCATACTTTAGTAATCTCAATCCTATAAACTTTCACGCAATATATGAGCGCGAGCCATGGACATAGCACTATGGGTGGAATAGAATATAATGAGGGGGGTTATGTGGAGAAAAAAAGAGGAGAAAGTCTCACATCAACGAGGCAAATCAATGGGCTATGGAGATGCCCACCGATGATGTTAATGCAAGGAGTAGGGATTACCATGCAACGGATGCACTAGAGCTATAAATTTATGAAAGCTCAACAAAAGAAACTAGTGGGTGTGCATCCAACTTGCTTTCTCACGAAGACCTAGGGCACTTGAGGAGGCCCATTGTTGGAATATACAAGCCAAGTTCTATAATGAAACATTTCCACTAGTATATGAAAGTGATAACATGAGAGACTCCCTACTATGAAGATCATGGTGCTACTTTGAAGCACAAGTGTGGTAAAAGGATAGTAACATTGTCCCTTCTCTCTTTTTCTCTCATTTTTTTGGGCCTTTTCTTTTTTTGGCCTTTTTTTGGGCCTTCTCTTTTTATGGCCTTTCTCCTTCTTTATATTCCTCACTTGGGACAATGCTCTAATAATGATGATCATCACACTTCTATTTATTTACAACTCAATGATTACAACTCGATATTAGAACAAAGATGACTCTATATGAATGCCTCCAGCGGTGTACCGGGATATGCGATGAACCAAGAGTGACATGTATGAAAGAATTATGAACGGTGGCTTTGCCACAAATACTATGTCAACTACATGATCATGCTAAGCAATATGACAATGATGAATGTCTCATGATGGACAGAATGATGGAAAGTTGCATGGCAATATATCTCGGAATGGCTATGGAAATGCCATAATAGGTAGGTATGGTGGCTGTTTTGAGGAAGATATAAGGAGGTTTATGTGTGAAAGAGCATATCATATCACGGGGTTTGGATGCACCGGCAAAGTTTGCGCCAACTCTCAATGTGAGAAAGGGCAATGCACGGTACCGAAGAGGCTAGCAAGGATGGAAGGGTGAGAGTGCGTATAATCCATGGACTCAACATTAGTCATAAAGAACTCACATACTTATTGCAAAAATCTACAAGTCATCAAAAACCTCAGCACTACGCACATGCTCCTAGGGGGATAGATTGATAGGAAAAGACCATCGCTCGTCCCCGACCGCCACTCATAAGGAAGACAATCAAATAACACCTCATGTTTAAAATTTGTTACACAATGTTTACCATATGTGCATGCTACGGGACTTGCAGACTTCAACGCAAGTTTTTCTCAATTTCACAACTACTCAACTAGCACGACTTTTATATTATTACCTCCATATATCAAAACAATCATCAAACATCAAACTTCTCTTAGTATTCAACACACTCATAAGAAAGTTTTATTATTAATCTTGCATACCAAGCATATTAGGATTTTAAGCAAATTACCATGCTATTAAGACTCTCAAAATAATATAAGTGAAGCATGAGATTTCATCTATTTCTTCAAAATAAAACTACCACCATGCTCTAAAAGATATAAGTGAAGCACTAGAGCAAATGACAAACTACTCTGAAAGATATAAGTGAAGATCAATGAGTAGTCGAATAATTATGCAACTATGTGAAGACTCTCTAACATTTAATAATTTCAGATCTTGGTATTTCATTCAAACAGCAAGCAAAACTAAAGAAAATAAAATGACATTCTAAGAATGGCAAACATCATGTGAAGAAGCAAAAACTTAGGATCAACCGATACTAACCGATAGTTGTTGAAGAAGAAAGGTGGGATGCCAACCGGGGCATCCCCAAGCTTAGACGCTTGAGACTTCTTGAAATATTATCTTGGGTTGCCTTGGGCATCCCCAATCTTGAGCTTTTGTGTCTCCTTAATTCCTCTCATATCACGGTCTCCCTAAATCTCAAAAGCTTCATCCACACAAAACTCAACAAGGACTCATGAGATAAGTTAGTATAAACCATTGCAAAAACCTTATCATACTCTACTGTAGCAAATCACTAAAATTATTATTCAACATTTCATACTAAATGCCTTTGCATATTTAATAGTCCTATCCTCAAATAGAATCATTAAAGAAGCAAACATATGCAAACAATGCAAACATAACAGCAATCTGCCTAAACAGGATAGTCTGTAAAGAATGCAGCAGCATCCATACTTCTCTAGCTCAAAAAATTATGAAACAAAATTCCCACTGTAGTAAATTTATCAGAGCTTAATATGCAAAAGGTTTCAACATTTTATCACATTCTGAATTTTCTAGGGAATTATTGCAACAGTGGTAAAATTTCTGTTTTCAAACAGCAACATGTGAACTTCTAAAATAGGCATAGTAAAGGCTATCAATGCCACTTTTATTGAAATAAAAGATGCAAAACATTGTTCTAAATAACAGCAAGCAAATCCTAACAAAATAAATTGACACTCCAAGCAAAACACATATCATGTGGTGAATAAAAATATAGCTCCAAGTAAAGTTACCGATGAATGAAGATGAAAGAGGGGATGCCTTCCGGGGCATCCCCAAGATTAGGCTCTTGGATATCCTTGAATATTACCTTGGGGTGCCTTCGGAATCCCCAAGCTTAGGCTCTTGCCACTCCTTATTCCATAGTCCATCGAATCCTTACCCAAAACTTGAAAACTTCACAACACAAAACTTAACAGAAAACTCATAAGCTCCGTTAGTATAAGAAAATAAATCACCACTTCAAGGTACTGTAATGAACTCATTCTTTATTTATATTGGTATTAAACCTACTGTATTACAACTTATCTATGGTTTATAAACTATTTTACTAGCCATAGATTCATCAAAACAAGTAAACAACACATGAAAAACAGAATCTGTCAAAAACAAAACAGTCTGTAGTAATCTGGATCAAACGTATACTTCTGGAACTCATAAAAATTCTCAAATAAATTGCTGGACCTGAGGAATTTATCTATTAATCATCTGCAAAAAGAATTAACTAAATAGCACTCTCCAAATAAACATGGAAGCAATTCTCGTGAGCGCTAAAGTTTCTGTTTTTTACAGCATGATCAACAAGACTCTCCCCAAGTCTTCCCAAAGGTTCTACTTGGCACAAACACTAATTAAACACATAAAACCACATCTAAAAAGAGGCTAGATGAATTATTTATTACTAAACAGGAACAAAAAGCAAGGAATAAAAATAAAGTTGGGTTGCCTCCCAACAAGCGCCATCGTTTAACGCCCCTAGCTAGGCATGATGATTTCAATGATGCTCACATAAAGGATAAGAATTGCAACATAAAGAGAGCATCATGACGAATATGACTAGCACATTTAAGCCTAACCCTCTTCCTATGCATAGGGATTTTGTGAACAAACAACTTGTGGGAACAAGAGTCAACTAGCATAGGAAGGCAAAACAAGCATAGCTTCAAAACTTTAAGCACATAGAGAGGTAACTTGATATTATTGCAATTCGTACAATCATATATTCCTCCCTCATAATAATTTTCAGTAGCATCATGAATGAATTCAACAATATAACCAGCACCTAAAGCATTCTTTTCATGATCTACAAGCATAGAAATTTTATTACTCTCCACATAAGCAAAATTCTTCTCATTCGGAATAGTGGGAGTATCATAAGAGACTTGAATACTATAAATTGTTTCCACATTAAAAGAGTAATGTTCAGAAAAAGGGTAATCATATGTTGGGGAACGTAGTAATTTCAAAAAAATTCCTACGCACACGCAAGATCATGGTGATGCATAGCAACGAGAGGGGAGAGTGTTGTCCATGTACCCTTGTAGATCGAAAGCGGAAGCGTTAGCACAACGCGGTTGATGTAGTCGTACGTCTTCACGATCCGACCGATCAAGTACCGAACGTACGGCACCTCCGAGTTCAGCACACGTTCAGCCCGATGACGTCCCTCGAACTCCGATCCAGCCAAGTGTTGAGGGAGAGTTTCGTCACCATGACGGCGTGGTGATGATGTTGATGTTCTACCGAAGCAGGGCTTCGCCTAAGCACCGCTACAATATTATCGAGGTGGACTATGGTGGAGGGGGGCACCACACACGGCTAAGAGATCAAGAGATCAATTGTTGTGTCTTTAGGGTGCCCTCTGCCCCCGTATATAAAGGAGTGGAGGAGGGGGAGGGTCGGCCCTCTCTATGGCGCGCCCTAGGGGAGTCCTACTCCCACCGGGAGTAGGATTCCCCCTTTCCTAGTAGAACTAGGAGCCCTTCCAAGTAGTAGGAGTAGGAGGGAAGGAAAGGGAAGGGAAAAGGAGAAGGAAGGAAGGGGGCGCCCCCCCTCCCTAGTCCAACTCGGACCAGCCCATGGGGAGGGGTGCGGCCACCCTTTGAGGCCTTTCTCTCCTTTTCCGTATGGCCCATTAAGGCCTAATACGAATTCCCGTAACTCCCCGGTACTCCAGAAAATACCCGAATCACTCGGAACCTTTCCGATGTCCGAATATAGTCGTCCAATATATCGATCTTTACGTCTCGACCATTTCAAGACTCCTCGTCATGTCCCCGATCTCATCCGGGACTCCGAATTCCTTCGGTACATCAAAACACATAAACTCATGATATAACCGTCATCGAACTTTAAGCGTGCGGACCCTACGGGTTCGTGAACTATGTAGACATGACCGAGACACGTGTATGGTCAATAACCAATAGCGGAACCTGGATGATCATATTGGCTCCTACATATTCTACGAAGATCTTTATCGGTCAAACCGCATAATAACATACGTTGTTCCCTTTTTCATCGGTATGTTACTTGCCCGAGATTCGATCGTCGGTATCTCAATACCTAGTTCAATCTCATTACTGGCAAGTCTCTTTACTCGTTCCGTAACACATCATCCTGCAACTAACTCATTAGTTGCAATGCTTGCAAGGCTTATAGTGATGTGCATTACCGAGTGGGCCCAGAGATACCTCTCCGACAATCGGAGTGACAAATCCTAATCTCGAAATACGCCAACCCAACAAGTACCTTCGGAGACACCTGTAGAGCACCTTTATAATCACCCAGTTACGTTGTGACGTTTGGTAGCACACAAAGTGTTCCTCCGGTAAACGGGAGTTGCATAATCTCATAGTCATAGGAACATGTATAAGTCATGAAGGAAGCAATAGCAACAAACTAAATGATCAAGTGCTATGCTAACAGAATGGGTCAAGTCAATCACATTCTCTAATGATGTGATCCCGTTAATCAAATGACAACTCATGTCTATGGCTACGAAACTTAACCATCTTTGATTCAACGAGCTAGTCAAGTAGAGGCATACTAGTGACATACTGTTTTTCTATGTATTCACACATGTATTATGTTTCTGGTTAATACAATTTTAGCATGAATAATAAACATTTATCATGATATAAGGAAATAAATAATAACTTTATTATTGCCTCTAGGGCATATTTCCTTCATCATAATCATGACAAGTTTTATAAATATAATCACTACTTTTTATAGCATAAGTATCATCATAATAATCATCATAGGTAGGAGGCATGCTATCATCATTATAAATTTGCATATCAAAACTTGGGAGACTAAAAATATAATCTTCATTAAATGTAGTATTCCCAAGCTTGGGACAAACATTAATTATATATTCTCAAAAACATCATCTTCATCAAACATAGCATCCCCAAGCTTGGGCCTTTTCATATCATAAGCATAATCACTCTCATCATTAATAGTATGGATAGCACCAATAGTATAGCAATTATCATATTCTTCCAAGCAAGTGCCAAAAAGATTTTCAAGATCATAAGAAGTATCATTATCTTCCACAACTATATTTTCATGAGGCACAATAGTAATGGGAGCACCATTATTTGGGAGAGATATCTTTTTACCTCTCTTCCTTTTTCTTTTCTTCTTATTCTTCACCACATCATGTGTAGGTTCAATCCTCTTTTTGGAGCTCCTTATTAATGAGATTGGTTGAATAGGAGGCTCCTCCTTGTTACCTAATTCATCATAAGAAATAATAGGAGGATATTGGGAAGTCTCTTCCCTTTCATTAGTATTCTCTTCATCTTCTATTTGTTTTCTTTTCTTTATGTAATTTGCAATATAAGGATTTTCAATGCAATTCATCGCACAATACATATAAATTTCCTCTAGGTCAAAATGAAGAACTCTATCACGGGCAAATTTTGGAATCTCCTTAGTTATACGTTTCATTTCTTCGTAGCCCATAAACAAACTAAGTTCATTATAATGTGCAAGAGAAATGAAGTCATCACAATTTTTGGACACGATTAGATCATGAAACAATTTGCATCGGATAATTAAATGACCACGTTCATTACAAAGCTCACATGTATGGCCAAGAAAATTTAAATTTTCAGCACAGTCATCTAGCTCTTCTTGCAACAATTTAGTTTCTAAGTACTTATGCTTCTTGCAATATCTATCTTCTCCATTTGGTGTGTATTTACAAACCCAATGAACTCCACAAAAATTGACATGTTTATAGGAGACATTTTCATCATAACTAGTGCAATCATCGTTAGTGTCATGGATATTCAAAGAATTCGTACTAACAACATTGCAATCATGCTCACCATTCAAATATCTAGTTCCAAACATTCTAATGCATTCTTCTTCTAGCACTTGAGCACAATTTTCCTTTCCATCATACTCACGAAAGATATTAAAAAGGTGAAGCGTATGAGACAAACTCAATTCCATTTTTTTTATAGTTTTCTTTTATAAACTAAACTAGTGATAAAACAAGAAACTAAAAGACTCGATTGCAAGATCTAAAGATATACCTTCAAGCACTCACCTCCCCGGCAACGGCGCCAGAAAAGAGCTTGATGTCTACTACACAAACTTCTTCTTGTAGATGTTGTTGGGCCTCCAAGTGCAGAGGTTTGTAGGACAGTAGCAAATTTCCCTCAAGTGGATGACCTAAGGTTTATCAATCCGTAGGAGGCGTAGGATGAAGATGGTCTCTC
This sequence comes from Triticum urartu, assembly GCF_056163025.1. Taxonomy (NCBI): domain Eukaryota; kingdom Viridiplantae; phylum Streptophyta; class Magnoliopsida; order Poales; family Poaceae; genus Triticum; species Triticum urartu. The sequence goes on from NC_141879.1 coordinate 117,291,153, forward strand.
TCAAGCAACCCTGCAACCAAATAACAAAGAGTCTCTTGTGTCCCCAACACACCCAATACAATGGTAAATTGTATAGGTGCACTAGTTCGGCGAAGAGATGGTGATACAAGTGCAATATGGATGGTAGATAAAGGTATTTGTAATTTGAAAATATAAAAACAGCAAGGTAACTAATGATAAAAATGAGTGTAAACGGTATTGCAATGCGTTGAAACAAGGCCTAGGGTTCATACTTTCGCTAGTGTAAGTTCCCTCAACAATAATATCATAATTGGATCACATTACTATCCCTCAACATGCAACAAAGAGTCACTCCAAAGTCACTAATAGCAGAGAATGAACGAAGAGATTATGGTAGGGTACGAAACCACCTCAAAGTTATTCTTTACAATCAACCCATTGGGCTATTCCTATAAGTGTCACAAACAGCCCTAGAGTTCGTACTAGAATAACACCTTAAGACACAAATCAACCAAAACCCTAATTTCACCTAGATACTCCAATGTCACCTCAAGTATCCGTGGGTATGATTATACGATATGCATCACACAATCTCAGATTCATCTATTCAACCAACACAAAGAACCTCAAAGAGTGCCCCAAAGTTTCTACCGGAGAATCACGATGAAAACATGTGCCAACCCCTATGCATAGGTTCATGGGCGGAACCCGGAAGTTGATCACCAAAACATACATCAAGTGAATCACATGATATCCCATTGTCACCACAGATATCCACGGCAAGACATACATCAAGTGTTCTCAAATCTTTAAAGACTCAATCCGATAAGATTACTTCAAAGGGGAAACTCAATTCATTACAAGAGAGTAGAGGGGGGAAGAAACATCATAGGATCCAAATATAATAGCAAAGCTCGCGATACATCAAGATCGTATCATCTCAAGAACACGAGAGAGAGAGAGATCAAACACATAGCTACTGGTACATACCCTCAGCCCCGAGGGAGAACTACTCCCTCCTCATCATGGAGAGCACCGGGATGATGAAGACGGGCACCGGAGAAGGATTGCCCCTTCCGGCAGGGTGCCAGAACGGGTCTAGATTGGTTTTCGGTGGCTACGGAGGCTTCTGGCGGCGGAACTCCCGATCTATTGTGCTCCCCGATGTTTTTAGGGTATATGGAGATATATAGGCGAAAGAAGTATGTCAGGGGGGCCACGAGAGGCCCACGAGGGTGGAGGGCGCGCCCAGGGGGGGTGGGCGCGCCCCCTGCCCCGTGGCCTCCTCACAGGTCCCCCAATGTGCACTCCAAGTCTTTTGGGCTTCTTTCCTTCCAAAAATGAGTTCCGTGAAGTTTCAGGTCAATTGGACTCCGTTTGATTTTCCTTTTCTTCGAAACCCTAAAACAGGGTAAAAACAGAAATTGCCACTAGGATCTGGGTTAATAGGTTAGTCCCAAAAATGATATAAAAGTGTATAATAAAGCCCATAAACATTCATAACAGTAGATAATAAAGCATGGAGCAATCAAAAATTATAGATACGTTGGAGACGTATCAGCGCGCCGCTCAGTCGCTGACGTCAAAAAGGCTTCGGCTGATACGACGACGTCGAGTGCCCATAACTGTCCCCGCGTAGTTGGTTAGTGCGTATAGGCCAGTGGCCAGACTCAGATCAAATACCCAGATCTCATTAAGCGTGTTATCTTGAAATAACCACGGACGCCGACTAGGGCCAGGCCCACCTCTCTCCTAGGTGGTCTCAACCTACCCTGTCGCTCCGCCACAAAGGTTCACTCAGAGGGCCGTCCGGACAAACGTCCTTTCGATCCCAATCCGTGAATCACTCGGGGGTACTCTACGAGCCGACCCGACTTTAGTCACGACAAGTATCATATAATATATATATATATATATATATATATATAAGTATATGCCCGTGATCACCTCCCGAGTGATCACGACCCGATAGTATAGCATGGCAGACGGACAAGAATGTAGGGCCACTGATGATAAACTAGCATCCTATACTAAGCATTTAGGATTGCAGGTAAGGTATCAATGACTGTAGCAACAATGACAGGCTATGCATCAGGATAGGATTAACGGAAAGCAGTAACATGCTACACTACTCTATTGCAAGAAGTATAGAGAAGAGTAGCCGATATCTGGTGATCAAGGGGGGGGGCTTGCCTGGTTGCTCTGGCAAGAAAGAGGGGTCGTCAACACCGTATCGTACTGGGTAGCAGCGACGTCGGTCTCGGTGTCTAGCGAGAGAAGAGGGGGAAGAAACAATAATTATTAAGCAAACAGATGCATAGCGATGCATGACATGGCAAGTAGCGGTGCTAGGGGTGCCCTAACGCGGTATGAGGTGGTACCGGTGAAGGGGGGAACATCTGGGAAAATATCCCCGGTGTTTCGCATTTTCGGACAGATGAACCGGAGGGGGAAAGTTGTGTGTTTGCTATGCTAGGGATGCGTGGCGGACGAACGGGCTGCGTATTCGGATTTGTCTCGTCGTTCTGAGCAACTTTCATGTACAAAGTTTTTCCATCCGAGCTACGGCTTATTTTATATTAATTTTAAAAGATTTAAATCATTTTAGGATTTATTTAATTATTTAAATTCAACATTATCTAGAACAGTGCACGCTGATGTCAGCATGACGTCAGCAGTCAACAGAGGAGTTGACTGGTCAACTAACATGTGGGTCCTAGTGGGACCCACCTGTCATTCTCTGTTTAGGTTAATTAGGGTTTAGGTTAATTAATTACTGTTTAATTAAACTAACAGGTTAATTAGATTAATTAAATAGGATTAATTAACTTAATTAATTAATTATTTTAATAATTAATTATTTATATATTTATTTATATTTATTTAATTCTTTTTTTAAATCGTTCAAGGGGTGGGCCCCATGTGTCATTGGGCCAAGGGGGCATACCGGGCACGGGCTAACAGGCGCGGGACAGGTCGTGCGAACGGGCGCTGCCCGAGCAGAGCCCGAGCCCGCCCGGTTGCGGGGCGAGGCATGCGGGGCGCCGAAGCAGCATAGCGAGGGGGCAGGCACGCGCGTCGCGCGCCGGGGCTGCGGGGAGCGACGGCGGGGCTGTGCAGAGCAGCGGCGCAGCAGCGGAGGCGTGGTCAGTGCGTGGATGGCCGCGGGCAGCGTAGCCGTGGTGAGCACGAGCGGGCGCGGCAAGGTGCCGAGCAGTGGGAGAAGGGGCGTGGTTCACGAACGAACGGCGCGGGCGCGGGGAAGCCGCGAGCGCGCGCGCTTCGGCACGGGCAGTGGCGGCCGGAGCAGGGGCACGATGAGCGAGCAGCGGCGAGGCTGTGGCAGGAGGTGAGCGGTCGATGGGGAGCAGCGGGCAGCGGTGTGGCCGTGGGCGCGCGACTGTGTGCGCGAGAAGTGGCGCGCACCAGCTCAGGTGCGGGGCGGCGGCAAGCAACCAAGAGGGCGAGAAGAGAGGGGCGAGGCTCACGGGGGGGGGGGGGGAGGGGGGGTGTAGGGATCGGGGCAACAGGGGGCGAGGAGGAGGACAGAGACGAGCGATGATGGGGAGGAGTCGGCGAGGTTCGGCAGCGTCGGGGGCGGGTTCAGGCAACGGCGTCGGCGTCCGGCGAGGTGGCTCTCCAGGCGGCCGCGACGGGCGGTTCCCCCTCCTCGATGCCGATCCAATCGGGGGAGGGGGGATATTTTGCGGGGGGGAGTGGGGTGTCGTGGGTGAGTGGGGGAAGGATAAGGGGTGCGGGGTGGGCCACAGCTGGGCCGGCCTATGGCCTGCTGGGCCGAAGCCCGGGGGGTTTCTGTTTTCCTTTTTTGTTAGTTTTGGTTTTTCTGTTTTTTTTATTTTATTTTCTTTTATTCATTTTCCTATCCGTTTTAATTCTCTTTAAAATATTTAGGCATCCTGAAAAAGTGTGGTACCTTCCTCTTAAATTCCTAGGCATTTATTTGCGCACCCGAACATTTTTTTAAATTTTGAAAAACTTTTATTGTTGACAATATTTTGAATTTAAATTTTGAAAAGTTCTGATCCAACGCGATATTAACAACAGTAACCGGGGTGACGTGGCACCGTTAACGTGTGATTACTGTAGCTTAATTACCCGGGCGTTACATATTGCAACAACAATCTCCCCCTTTTTGGATGGTTGTTGAAAAAACAGACCACATCGAATGATAGGTAATGAATGGAATGTCATGCGAAGCAAAAATGAAGGATGGGAGATAATTAAGAAGATAAAATATCCTCCCCCTTAATATAAGCTTCGGATCATGAAGAATTGGAGGGGAGTAATATCACTCTTTGTATGAGTGTCATTGACAACAGATTTTATACTTGAGATCTTTCAATGCACTCGACCATGTCTGAGGTGGTTCTTGTCACAATATCTTTAAAGAAAGTTAGATGTAAGATAAGCGTTGAATGATTTGTAACCAGAATATATCATGAAGGTTTTCTCAGAACACAATTTGAATCCACACGAGATGTAGTTTTCCTGCATGTTAGGTATTCGATATGATCAATGCAAGATAAAATAAGAATGTGTTGCTCGGAGTGGATATGCTTTGGAGGCTGTTTTCCTGCAATAAGGATGATACTGAGGATATCTGTGAGGAAAAACACTTTGTCAGTCATAGAGATAGCCTTCAACATAAGACATTTGTGCATAGACTGACTCTCTCTTTCTGCAAGGTTAGATAAAGAAAGATAGCAATCAGAGCATATCCAACCACAACAGATATAGGTATATTCAGTACACGAAGTACTTCTCCATACTAGTATCATCACATGATGACTCACTACTCTTCTTCGAGAAGCAGATATGCTTCCTTGTAAGATAAATAATTGTCGATGATAGTCATTCACAGTAAAAACACATTTGACGGTACCTGCAAGCAAATAGTGCGAAGCAAATGATATTACAGGCGGGATTTATAAACGTTACATGACATTCGAGTGTTTCAGCACCACATGCGGTGCGATAAGTTCATGAAGCAAATTGTTCGAGGGAAAACTAAATAGGGAATAAAAGAAAACACCCTGCAAACCCCGATAAACTATCACTCGATGTAATTCTCCCCCTTTTTGTCAACAAGTGTCAAAAAGGAAAGATAGGACACGCAAGAAATTACTCGGTGGGATTGTCTTCCGAATCCGAATTAAAACCACTCGAAGAATCAGTTACTGAAGAATGCAAAATAGTCGAGGCAGAAGCAGGAGTATCAACCTTGCCCTTGGAATACTTGGAGCGATGAATGTATGGCTTGTAGACAAGAGTACCGGCTGTATCTGCAACTTTATCGTCATGATTGACAAACAACAAATCCACTAAAGCAGAATGCTGAGGGAGCACTAGAGTTTGTCTTCGGATGTGCGGAACAACAAGCAAGTCCAGGTAGTCATACTCCTTGAAGAGGCCCTTCTTGGCTAAATCCTTGCGAGAGTAATGCTCTCTCAACAAGGTCCATGAGCACTTCCTTGCATCCTTCTCATGCAGAAGAATTTGACGAGTGTGATTATGAATCAGATTCAGCTCAGTCATCAATTCCACCTTTTCCTTTCTATCCATCTTGATGTGTCTTTCCAGAGTCTGCTGCGTGCGAATGCAAATCTCATAGAGTGATGGATTTTCTTCGCGAGGGATGTCAACCCTAGCTTCCTTGACCTTCTGAGAAATTTCAGATGCAGAGGCAGTTGCAGCAGTATCAACAAGTTCCTTCCCTTTGCAATTATCCTCCACAATGCGTAGAGTGTCACGAACAGGTGGCATGAATACCTTCAGTATGTAAGCCCACAACAATTTCTCATTCGTAAGCTGCTCGATTGCGAACATGATCCATGGAGCATAAGGCTTCAGAGACTGAGGGCTATCTGTTGCACATGCTAGGTTTCGAATGAAAAGGTCAGGAATGTCAAACTTGATTCCTTGAGATATTGCCACAAATGCATTCCCCACGATGCCTTTGATGGAGTTTGGCCTTTTTGTTGGCGTGATAGTATTGCACAAAATGTGAAATAGCACTTTCTTACCATAGGCCAACTTCTTCAGATCAACATCAATGCGTTTGTCGCCCACCATGGTGGGATCCATCAGGACGTGGAGTTGTGCTTCGGACGCTTCCCAAAAATATAGTCTATGATCTCTGTGCTTCTCAAACTCACATTGTGGAATATTTATCTGGGCCAGGAAATGATCTGCCGAACATTTGATTCTCTCTCTTCCAGTCACCCATTCAAGAGTCCAAGTTGAGGTATCTCCAATTTCTCTTGAGATGTATAGCGTGGCATAGAACAGAAGAATAACTTCCTTGTTCCAGCCATGATTAAAGCACATGAACCCTTCCAGAAGAGAATGTTCAATATGATTAATTGCATTATGGAAGCAGGGCATTTCTTCGAGCGTCGTGAAGTTTAATATCTTATGATTGAAAATTCTGTGCTTGCCAAACAGGATCCGAGCATAATAGACCGCTTGTTCTTCGGTCCAAAACCTTGGTGAAAAAGAAGTTCTTTCTCCTTCGCAAGGGCTAACCTCAAAGAATGCAAGCTTCGATGAATGAAGATGTTCATTGAAAGCGGGGCCATACTCAGCTGGAAATAGCGGAAATGATTCCTGGGATTTTTTTCAATTTTATTCCCCACTACTTTCAATCAGATGAACATCATCAGAGACTGGCTCATTCTCATCGATGGGTTTCAATGGAGCAAGTGGCCTTTTAGCCTTTTCTGAAGCAGATGACATGCGATCACTAGACTGACCGCCAATTTCCTTTGCTGGAACTCCTTCAGCAGCTTTCTCATTCCCAGGCACTTGGGCCTTTTCCTTCAGTGAATTCTCAATGGTGGGTGGCACGACAACTTCTTCAGACTCTTGAGTCACAACTTGTTCTCCTTCAGTCTGCTGAGGCAATACTGGTGGTACAACTGTTTGCTCTTTCTCTTCGGGAGCCATGGGCTCTTCCAATTTATTCTCTTCATGTTATGGTTGTGAAGCCAAAGAACCAGGAGCAGGGTCAACCTGCATCTGGGTAGGGGCACGATATGAGGAGACCGGGGTGGTATTTCCTTGGGAAGCAACTTGCTTCCCCTCAACATGACTTTCCTTCAAAGGCAATGAAAAAACCTTTTCCATCTCAATTTCTTCATCAACTTTTTCTTCAGGAGCATTTTGCTCGACATTTACTTCATCGGGATTGACCAGATACATGTCCACTACATCAGATTCTTGTTCAACTGGGGTAGGAATGATAACTGTCGCAGGTTTAGCTTGTTGCTCGATTACTTCCTCGGGATGAGGGGAAGGTGGAACCTGTGGCGGTGGGGCACTTGAGTCAACAGGTACATCAGTTGATACTGATTAGATACAATGATCCTTGGAAGCCTTCAACTGGCTGGCTCTTGCCTGAGCTTTCTGACGCCTCTCTTCTCTTTCTCTTCTTCGAGCAAGATCTGCTTGACGCTTAATCTCATCGTTTCTTCGATTACAGAGTTGGGAAACATCCATGCTCAGCTTGGAGTGCCACTCAATCTTGTTGTTCCTCATGACGGCGAGGGCTTTGGTGATCTCAAGGATTCCCTTGTTCATGTCTTTAGACTCTGAGCGGGCTTCATTCCTCATTTTCTCAAGTAGTCTCTTGTCCTCTACAGCCTAGTTTAGTTCCTTGGTAATTTCCTTCAACTCAAAGAAGTGTTTTTTTACAATCTTGGTAACATCATCAGGCAAACCTAGACTGCTCCGCTCAGATGGATTTTCATCATAAGAAGCACCTTCAATGATGCCAAACATAAGATCAAAATCATATTCCTCCCTTGAAGCAAGAACAGTTTTCTTGGCCTTCTTGACGGAGACAACAACATTTTCATCGATTATCAACTTTCTCTTCACCACTAGGGTAGCAGAACCTGATGGTTTATCTGATGGGATAGGGGCAAACCTTGGTGAAGATCACAACGGTGGCAAAACCTTTGCTGGAGAAGGAGTTTGGTATGGCTTATCAAGTAGAGCTCTTTGATCGCCAACATTATCATTAGAAGAATCATCAGACGAGGAAGATGCACCTTTCTTGATTTTCTGGCAATAGACTTTTTCTTCAAAGCTCAAGGAGAAACATACTTCCTCTTCTTCTTTTCTTTTCGGGCCAACGCCCTTTCCTTCTTCTCCTGCACATCTTGTTGAGTCAACTGAAGATTTCTCTATTCCACTTGATTTTTCTTTGCGAGTCTTGCCTCACGGTTGGCCTTGGCCTTTTCCCTCTTTTCAATCTCCACGGCAAAATCAGCAATGGTTTTTAAGGAATCAACATGAGCATTGGGAGGCGGTGTTGGCCTTACTTTTTCATCATCCTATCCAAGGCACCCCTCTACTATGCAGTCATTCCACGGAAGAGTGAATGCAAACAAAATCTGGTATTTTCTTCAGACGTTCTCGTAGTTGAACCACTTCCTCGCCCAGTGATGGCGAATCTTTTGCATCCTGTTGTTTCTCTCTTGAGTAGTTTCTGCTCCGGGTGGAGTCTTATAAGTTTCAGGATCAGACATTTCAGCTGCAGTGTTCCTCTCTCTACCGCAACCACCCTTCTTGGGATTTCCATCAAAGAACAGGGTTTTGGAGTTAGTGACTATCTCATCCTCTGGCTGACTGTGTGCTGAGGAAATATCATCATCTTCTTCAGCGGATTCTGATTCGACCTTTTTCTTTGGTGCTTTTGGCGGCTTTGCTGATTTCCTTTCAGCCACCTTTGCTTTATCAGCCACTCGCGACTGCTGTGGAATTTCTTCCTCGGACCCAGAATGTTCATCCGAACTATTTGTCATGACCACTCTTGAGAGAAAAAACACAAATTCGAAAGAAAACAAGAAGAAGTCACAAACATGCATAGAAGCATTTTGACTCAAAACAAATAGTTTTTACGAAAGCAGCGAGAGATCCATGGCACACACTTTGCAACAAATAATTGTCGAGAGAATTGCAATGTGCCCTAATAGAGAATAACAATTCCTCTAATGTTTCGATGTATACACAGTGAACCCTAGATCCAAAAGACTGGTATGAGGAACTACTACAAACCATACAAGCCATGACTTAGTGAATCCTAAGGATCTATCGCAAGAAAATAAAACAAGATAAATGGTGTCGGGAAGAACTGCCCTAGAACAGAAAAGAGATAGGGCTAGTTCCAGATCTGCACGCCCTAACTTGGTGATACGTCTCCAACGTATCTATAATTTTTGATTGTTCCATGCTATTATATTATCATTCTTGGATGTTTTAAAATCATTTTATATCATTTTTTGATACTAACCTATTGACATAGTGCCAAGTGCCAGTTGATGTTTTCTACATGTTTTTTACATCGCAAGAAATCAATATCAAACGGAGTCCAAATGCAGCTAAACTTTTTGTGAGTTTTTTTGGACCAGAAGACATCGAGTGGGCCAAAGAAGTACCAAAGAGGGAGCCCGAGGTGAGCACAAGACACCAGGGCACACCTCGAGGCCCAGGCACGCCCTAGTGGGTTGTGCCCACCTCGGTGGCCTCCCGAACCGCCTCTTTGCTCCATAAATACCCCAATATTCTAGAAACCCTAGGGGAGTCGACGAAAATCAATTCCAGCCACCGCAAGTTCCAGAACCACCAGATCCAATCTAGACACCATCATGGAGGGGTTCATCATGTCCATTGGTGCCTCTCCGATGATGCGTGAGTTGTTCTTTGTAGAACTTCGGGTCCGCAGTTAGTAACTAAATGGCCTCCTCTCTCTCTTTTGATTCTCAATACAATGGTCTCTTGGATATCCATATGATGTAACTCTTTTTGCAGTGTGTTTGTTGGGATCCAATGAACTTTGAGTTTATGATCAAATCTATCTCTTTTTAACCATGAAAGTTATTGGAGTCTTATTTGGTCTCTTATATGCACGATTTCTTATAGCCTCCTATTTCTTATCTGATACTTGGGTATTGTTTGGCCAACTTGATCTATTTATCTTGCAACGGGAAGAGGTGCTTTGTGATGGGTTTGATCTCACCGTGCTTGATCCAGTGACAGAAGGTGAACCGACACGTATGTATCGTTGCTATCAAGGATAACAAGATGGGGTCTATTTTTACATAAATAGATCTTTTCTACATCATGTCATCGTTCTTATTCCATTACTCCATTTCTCCATGAACTTAATACACTAGATGCATGTTGTATAGCGGTCGATGTGTGGAGTAATAGTAGTAGATGCGGGCAGGAGTCGGTCTACTAATCTTGGACGTGATGCCTATATAATGATCATTTCCTGGATATCGTCATGATTATTTGAAGTTCTATCAATTGCCCAACAGCAATTTTTTTACCCATCGTTTGCTATTTTTCTCGAGAAAAGCCACTAGTGAAACCTACGACCCCCGGGTCTCTTCTTTATTATATTTTCCTTTACGATATATTTTCCTTTGCTTTTATTTTCAGATCTATTAGACCAAAAATACAAAAATACCTTGCTGCAATTTATTCTTATTTATTTTATCTCACGTTCCCGCGCTATCTATCTATCAAATTATTACAACTCTCTCACGTTCGTTTCCCAATTTCTGGTGCCGTTACTCGAAAGGGATTGACAACCCCTTTAATACGTTAGGTTGTGAGTGTTTGTTATTTGTGTGCAGGTGTCGTTCACGTAGTGTAACGTGGTTCTCCTACTGGTTCGATAACCTTGGTCTCCTCATTGAGGGAAATACCTACCGTTGCTGTGGTGCATCATCCCTTCCTCTTTAGGGAAGTATCGACATATTTCTAGCAGACATCAAAAGGAATTTCTGGTGCCGTTGCTAGGGAGACATCATCAACATCTACCAGGTTCCTAATCACAAATTTCATCTCCTTGCAATTTACATTATTTGCCATTTTCCTCTCGTTTTCATCTTCCCCACTTCACAAAATTTTGCCTTTTTATTCGCAATCCTTTTTGTTCGCCTTTTTCTCGTCAGATCTTTTCTTTGCTTGTGTTGCCATGTGCCTTCTAGATGCTTGCATCTTCTCTTGCTGAAAATCTATTGATATGGATCCCCATCCACTTGCTAATCTTTTTAAAAGATCCAATCATGATGAACCAATTGCTAGTGAGTTGAGTGCACTAGATTATATTTATGAAGTTTTTCTTGAGATTCGTGAATCTGAAAATTATGATGAATATATTTATGAAGTAATTCACGATAGCTCCTGGAATGAAAAGCATGATTGCAATGATTTTACTATAATTTCTATTAAAATCAATTGTGCTAACAATATGCAAAACCCCAAGCTTGGGGATGCTAATTTTGATATGATGTCTACTACTTATTGCAATGATCATGATTGGGGTGATAATGTTTCTTATGATCTTGAAAATTTATTTAAGCCTCATGATGAATATGATATTCATAATAGTGTTTGCAATAATATTGAAAGTGGGATCGGAAGAGTGTCAACTCTAGGTAAAAACAGTCCCACATATTTGGAGAGTGTTCAATCTTGTGATTTTTTTTGATAAAAGTGGGTTTCGAGAGGTCATGACTTTAGTTGATGTTAATCCCACTATTTTGGAAGATTATAAAACTTTTATGCGTGTGGATCATGAAGAGAAAATTTTATATGATAGCTATATTGTTGAATTTGATTATGATCCTTGATGTCTGCTAGAACTACGTCGGTATTTCCCCAAAGAGGAAGGGATGATGCAGCATAGCGACGGTAGGTATTTCCCTCAGTGATGAGACCAAGGTTATCGAACCAGTAGGAGAACCAAGCAACACTACGTAAACAACACCTGCACACAAATAACAAATACTCGCAACCGACGTGTTAAATGGGTTGTCAATCCCTTTCGGGTAACGATGCTGGAAATTGGCAAACGTACATGATAAAAATATGATAGATAGGATAAATATATCTCGGATAAAATAAATTGCAGCAAGGTATTTTTTGTATTTTTTAATAGATCTGAAAATAAAAGCAAAGGAAAATAGATCGCAAAGGCAAATATATTAAAGAAGAGACCCGAGGGCCGTAGTTTTCACTAGTGGTTTCTCTCGAGAAAAATAGCAAATGGTGGGTAAATGAATTACTGTTGGGAAATTGTTAGAACTTCAAATAATCATGATGGGCAATGATCATTATATAGGCATCACGTCCACGATTAGTAGACCGACTCCTGCCTGCATCTACTTCTATTACTCCACACATCGACCGCTATCTAGCATGCATCTAGTGTATTAAGTTCATGGAGAAACGAAGTAATGCAATAAGAACGATGACATGATGTAGACAAGATCTATTTATGTAGAAATAGACCCCATATTGTCATCCTTAATGACAACGATACATACGTGTCCGTTCCCCTTCTATCACTGGGATCAAGCATCGTAAGATCGAAACCATCACAAAGCACCTCTTCCCATTGCAAGATAAATAGATCAAGTTGGCCAAACAAAACCCAAATATCGGAGAAGAAATACGAGGCTATAAGCAATCACGCATATAAGAGATCATAGAAGACTCAAATAACTTTCATGGATAAAAACCTAGATCTGATCATTGATACGTCTCCAATGTATCTATAATTTTTTATTGTTCCGTGCTATTATATTATCTATCTTGGATGTTTTATATGCATTTATATGCTATTTTATATGATTTTTGGGACTAACCTATTAACCTAGAGCCAAGTGCCAGTTTCTTTTTTTCCTTGTTTTTGAGTTTCACAGAAAAGGAATATCAAACGGAGTCCAATTGACCTGAAACTTTATGACGATTGTTTTTGGACCAAAAGAAGCCCACGGAGTACCGGTGATGCACCAGAAGAGTCCCGAGGCCACCACAAGGGTGGAGGGCGCCCCACCCCCCTAGGGCGCGCCCTCCGACCTTGTGGGCCCCTCATGGACTTCCCTAACTTGTTCTCGATGCCAATACCTCTTATATTTCCCCAAACATCCAGAACAGAACCTAGATCGGGAGTTCCGCCATCGCAAGCCTCTGTAGCCACCAAAAACCAATCGAGACCCTGTTCCAGCACCCTGCCGAAGGGGGAAATCATCACCGGTGGCCATCTTCATCATCCCAGCGCTCTCCATGACGAGGAGGGAGTAGTTCACTCTCGGAGCTGAGGGTATATACCAATAGCTATGTGTTTGATCTCTCTCTCTCTCTCTTGTGTTCTTGATATGGCACGATCTTGATGAACCGCGATCTTTGCTATTATAGTTGGATCTTATGATGTTTATCCCCTCTATCTCTTGTAATGGGTTCAGTTTTCCCTTTGAAGTTATCTTATCGGATAGAGTCTTTAAGGATTTGAGAACACTTGATGTATGTCTTGCATGTGCTTATCTGTGGTGACAATGGGATATTCACGTGATCTACTTGATGTATGTTTTGGTGATCAACTTGCGGGTTCTATGACCTTGTGAACTTATGCAAAGGGGTTGGCACACGTTTTCGTCTTGACTATCTGGTAGAAACGTTGGGACACTCTTTGAAGTTCTTTGTGTTGGTTTGAATAGATGAATCTAAGATTGTGTGATGCATATCGTATAATCAAACCCGCGGATACTTGTGGTGAGATTGGAGTATCTAGGTGACATTAGGGTTTTGGTTGATGTGTGTCTTAAGGTGTTATTTTAGTACGAACTCTAGGTCTGTTTGTGACACTTATAGGAATAGCCCAATAGATCGATCAGAAAGAATAACTTTGAGGTGGTTTCGTACCCTACAATAATCTCTTCATTTACTCTCTGCTATTAGTGACTTTGGAGTGACTCTTTGTTGCACATTGAGGCATTTTTATATGATCTAATTATGTTATCATTGTTGAGAGAACTTGCACTAGTGAAATATGAACCCCATGCCTTGTTTCTAAGCATTGCAATACCGTTTTTGCTCACTTTTGTTACTTGTTACCTTGCTGTTTTTATATTTTCAGATTACAAAAACCTATATCTATCATCCATATTGCACTTGTATCACCATCTCTTCGCCGAACTAGTGCACCTATATAATTTACCATTGTATTGGGTGTGTTGGGGACACAAGAGACTCTTTGTTATTTGGTTGCAGGGTTGTTTAGGAGAGACCATCTTCATCCTATGCCTCCCACTGATTGATAAACCTTAGGTCATCCACTTGAGGGAAATTTGCTACTGTCCTACAAAACTCTGCACTTGGAGGCCCAACAATGTCTACAAGGATAAAGTTGCATAGTAGACATCAAGCTCTTTTCTGGCGCCGTTGCCGGGGAGGTTAGTGCTTGAAGGTATATCTTTAGATCTTGCAATCGAATCTTTTGGTTTCTTGTTTTATCACTAGTTTAGTCTATAAAAGAAAACTACAAAAATAATGGAATTGAGGTTGCCTCATATGCTTCATCTTTACAATGTCTTTCATGAAAATAAGGATTTCGATAATTGTGACAAAGTGTTAGAAGAAGAATGCATTAAAATGTTTGTCACTAAATCTTTGATTAGTGAGCATGATTGCAATGTTATTAGTATGAATTCTTTGAATATCCATGATGCTAATGATATGCAAAGCCACAAGCTTGGGGATGCTATGTTTGATGAAGATGATATTTTTAGTCCCCCAAGTTTTGATGTGCAAATTTATTATGATGAAAGCATGCCTCCTATCTATGATGATTATTGTGATGACTTGTATGCTATAAAGAATAGTGATAACCATGAAACTTGTCATCATGATTTTAATTTGCAATTGGATTATGCCTCACATGATAGTTATTTTGTTGAGTTTGCTCCCACTACTATGAATGAGAAGAATTTTGCTTATGTGGTGAGTAGTATAATTTCTATGCTTGTAGATCATGAAAGTAATGCTTTATGTGATAGTTATATTGTTGAATTCATTCAGGATGCTACTGAAAATTATTATGAGGGAGGAATATATGCTTGTAGGAGTTGCAATAATATCAAGTTTCCTCTCTATGTGTTGAAAATCTTGAAGCTGCACTTGCTTTACCTTCCTATGCTCGATGATTCTTGTTCCCCGGAATTGTTTGCTCACAAAATCCCTATGCATAGGAAGTGGGTTAGACTTAAATGTGTTTTTCATATGCATCATGATGCTCCCTTTATGTTTCAATTCTTATCTTTTATGTGAGCATCATTGAAATCATCATGCCTCGCTAAAAAGGCATTAAAGAAAAGTGCTTGTTGGGAGTCAACCCAACATTTATACCTACTGTTTGTGTGTGTTTACATGATTAGGATACTTTAGTAATCATGTTTTATAGCTAAAGTGCCAAGTAAGACCTTTGGGATGATCTATGGTGGTAGTTGATTTGATCTTGCTGAAAAACAGAAACTTTTGTGCTCAGGAAAACAATTATCATTTTAAACAGAAGCGCGATAAAATACGGATTATTTTTGCATAGGATTAATAAACAAATTGCCTAGGACATCCTAGTTTCTCAGGATTTTTGGAGTTACAGAAGTATTCGAGGGTTACAGATTACTACAAATTGTTCTGTTTTTGACAGATTCTGTTTTCGATGCATAGTTTGCTTGTTTTCTAGTTTCTCTGGCTTATATTGCTTAACATAAATTGTAGAAATGATATGGTACAGTATGCATCATGTGAGGAAACTTATGAATCCTGTCTTGATAGTACCTAAGTGGTGATTTGCTTTCTTATACTAACGGAGCTTATGAGTTTCCTGTTGAGTTTTGTGTTGTGAAGTTCTCAAGTTTTGGGTAAAGTTTTGATGGACTACATAATAAGGAGTGGTAAGAGCCTAAGCTTGGGGATGCCCAAGGCACCCCAACGTAATATTCAAGGACAACCAAGCATCTAATCTTGAGGATGCCCCGGATGGCATTCCCTCTTTTGTCTTCACGCATCGGTAACTTTACTTGGAGCTATATTTTTATTCACCACATGATATGAGTTTTGCTTAGAGTGTCATTTTCTTTTATTTTGTTTTGCTTGATGTTTGAATTAAGTACTTAAGATCTGAAATTTTATTTATGAGAAGGAGGCTTTACATAGTTACATAATTATTCAACTACTCATTGATCTTCACTTATATCTTTTGGAGTAGTTTGTCATTTGCTCTAGTGGTTCACTTATATCGTTTTAGAGCACCATCGCTAGTTTTATTTTGAAGAAATTGTTGAACTCTCATGCTTCACTTATATTATTTTGAGAGTCTCTAAACATCATGGTAATTTGCTTAGGTTATGAATTTAGTCCTAATATGATGGGCATCCAAGAGGGATATAATAAAAACTTTCATAATAAGTGCATTGAATACTATGAGAAATTTGATTCCTTATGATTGTTTTTAGATATAAAGATGGTGATATTAGAGTCATTCTAGTGAGTAGTTGTGAATTTGAGAAATACTTGTGTTAAAGTTTATGATTCCCGTGGCATGCACGTATGGCGAACCGTTATATGATGAAGTCGGAGCATGATTTATTTATTGATTGTCTTCCTTATAAGTGGCGGTCGGGGACGAGCGATGGTCTTTTCCTACCAATCTATCCTCCTAGGAGCATGCGCGTAGTACTTTGTTTCGTTGACTAATAGATTTTTTCAATAAGCATGTGAGTTCTTTATGACTAATTGTAGGATCGAAAGTATGTCTAGAGGGGGGTGATTAGACTACTTGACCAAATAAAAACCTTTTGCCAATTTTAAGTCTTGGCAGATTTTAGCAAGATAACATAAGTCAAGCAAACAACCTACACATGAAAATATAAGAGTATAGTAGCGGAATGTAAATCATTGCATATGAAGGTAAAAGGGAGGAGTTTGAGGGAGCAAACGAAATGTATACACGGAGATTTTTGGCGTGGTTCCGATAGGTGGTGCCATTGTACATCCACGTTGATGGAGACTTCAACTCACGAAGGGTAACGGTTGGGTGAGTCCATGGAGGGCTCCACCCATGAAGGGTCCACGAAGAAGAAACCTTTTCTATCCCACCATGGCCATCACCCACAAAGGACTTGCCTCACTTGGGTAGGTATTCACAAAGTAGGCGATCTCCTTGCCCTTACAAACTCCATGGTTCAACTCCACAATCTTGTCGGAGGATCCCAAGTGACACCTAACCAATCTAGGAGACACCACTCTCCAAAAGGTAATAAATGGTGTGTTGATGATGAACTCCTTGCTCTTGTGCTTCAAATGATAGTCTCCCCAACACTCAACTCTCTCTCACAGATTTGGATTTGGTGGAAAGATGATTTGAGTGGAAAGCAACTTGGGGAAGGCTAGAGATCAAGATTCTTGTGGTTGGAAAGGAATATCTTGGTCTCAACACATGAGTAGGTGGTTCTCTCTCAGAAAATGAATGGTAGAAGTGTAGGCACACATTCTGATTGCTCTTTCCATGAATGAAGAGTGGGTGGAGGGGTATATATAGCCTCCACACTAAATCTAACCATTACACACAATTTACCAAACTCGGTGAGACCGAATAGTTAAACTCGGCCAGACCGATTTAGTTCAAAATGTGAATGTTAGGCTTTTCGGTGGGACCGACATGTCAACTCGGTAGGACTGATTTCGTTAGGGTTTGGTCATAATGTAATCTTGGTGAGACCGATCACATAAACTCGATGAGACTGATTTCTGTAATAGGCAAACAGAGAGTTGGTCAGGCAAACTCGGTGGGACCGATCGCTCATTTCGGTAAGACCGAAACGTTGCGAAAGGGAAACAGAGAGTTTGCATTGTGAACTCGGTGGGACCGATCGCTCATCTCAGTTAGACCGAAACATTAAGAAGGGAAACAGAGAGTTTGCAATCCCATCTCGGTGAGACCGAGATCCCTATCGGTGAGACCGAATTGATTAGGGTTTCTGGTTATGGCTATGTCAAATGAACTCAGTGGCGCCAGATAGATCAAATAGATGGGGCCGAGCTTGACTTTTGGTTTGGGACATAGGTGGATATGAGAAAGTGGTTGAGGGCTTTTGGAGCATACCACTAAGCATTTTGAGCAAGCAAGCCATTAAGCAACACCTCATCCCCTTTTAATAGTATTGGCTTTTCCTATGGACTCAATGTGATCTTGGATCACTAAAATGAAAAAGTAGAGTCTTGAGCTTGAGCCAATATGTGTCCTTAGCATTTTGAGGGGTCCACATTCCTAGTCCATGCCATGCCAACCATTGAACTTTCTGAAATGATCATATTGAAAGAGCATTAGTTCAAAGAGCTATATGTTGTTAGGAATTACAAAAACCACCCAGGGATAGTTGCACTTTCAATCTCCCCCTTTTTGGTAATTGATGACAACATATAGATCAAAGCTTCGACAAATGATAATAAGATTGAAATGCATCATCGCTTTGAGAAGTATGTGATAAGCAAGAGCTCCCCTAAATTTGTGCATTATTTAAAATTTACTTTTGAATGCAAATGCACAATCGATTAGGATCATGGGTTACTCTTCCATGTCACATACTGATACGTCTCCAACGTATCTATAATTTTTGATTATTTCATGCTGCTATATTATCATTCCTGGATATTTTATAATCATTTTATAGTCACTTTATATCATTTTTTGGTACTAACCTATTGACATAGTGCCAAGTGCCACCTGCTGTTTTTTCCATGTTTTTTTACATCGCAAGAAATCAATATCAAACGGAGTCCAAATGGCATAAAACTTTGCGATGATTTTTTATGGGCCAAAAGGAAGAAGTTGGGTCATGGTTGCACCTGGGGAGTCCCGAGGAGGGACAACCCACCAGGGCGCGCCAGGAGGCCCTGGCGCGCCTTGGTGGGTTGTGCCCACCTCGGGTGCCCCCTGGACCGCCTCTTTATTCTATAAATACCCCAAAAATCCTAGAACCCTAGGGGAGTCGACGAAACATTCATCCAGCCGCCGCAGAGTCCAGAACCACTACATCCAATCTAGACACCATCTCGGATGGGGTTCACCACCTCCTTTGGTGCCTCTCCGATGATGCGTGAGTAGTTCTTTGTAGACCTTCGGCTCCATAGTTAGTAGCTAGATGGCTTCATCTCTGTCTCTTGATTCTCAGTACAATGGTCTCTTGGAGATCCATATGATGTAACTCTTTTTGCGGTGTGTTTGTTGGGATCGATGAACTTTGAGTTTATGATCAGATCTATCTTTTTATATCCATGAAAGTACTTGAGTTTCTTTCATCTCTTTTATGCATGATCCCTTATAGCATCATATTTCTTCTTCGATATTTGGGTTTTGTTTGGACAAGTTGATCTATTTATCTTGCAATGGGAAGAGGTGCCCGGTAGTGGGTTCGATCTTACGGTGCTTGATCCTAGTGATAGAAAGGGAACTAACACATATGTATTGTTGCTACTAAGGATAAAAAGATGGGATCTATATCTACCGCCATAGATAAACGGATCCGTTCTACATCATGTCATTGTTCTTATTGCATTACTCCGTTTTCCACGAAGTTAATACACTAGATGCATGCTGGATAGCGGTCGATGCGTGGAGTAATAGTAATAGATGCAGGCAGGAGTCAGTCTACTAATCTTGGACGTGATGCCTATGTAATGATCATTGCCTAGATATCGTCATAATTATTTGAGGTTCTATCAATTTCCCAACAGTAATTTTTCACTCATCATTTGCTATTTTTCTTGAGAGAAGCCACTAGTGAAACCTACGGCCCCCGGGTCTCTTCCTCATATTATTTGCCTTTCCGATCTACTTTTATTTTCTTTTATTTTTAGATATATTAATCCAAAAACCCAAAAATACTTTGCTGCACTTTATTTTATTTGCGATCTATCTATTCAATCTATTACAATTTTATCTCCCATCACATGCCGTTTCTGGCGCCGTTACCCAAAAAGGATTGACAACCTCTTTAACACATCGGGTTGCGAGTGGTTGTTATTTGTGTGCAGGGGCTTTTTAGATTGTGTTGCTTGGTTCTCCTACTGGTTCGATAACCTTGTTTTCATATCTGAGGGAAATACCTACCACCACTATGCTGCATCATCCCTTCCTCTTTGGGGAAATACCGACGTAGCTTCAAGTGACATCAAAAGGAATTTCTGGCGCCGTTGTTGGGGAACGTAGTATTTCCAAAAATTTCCTATGATCATGCAAGATCTATCTAGGAGAAGCATAGCAACAAGTGGGGAGAGTGTGTCCACATACCCTCGTAGACCGAAAGCGGAAGCGTTTAGTAACGCGGTTGATGTAGTCGAACGTCTTCACGATCCAACCGATCAAGTACCGAATGCACGGCACCTCTGTGATCTGCACACGTTCAGCTTGGTGACGTCCCTCGAACTCTTGATCTAGTTGAGGCCGAGGGAGAGTTTCGTCAGAACGACGACGTGGTGATGGTATGATGAAGTTACCGACCCAGGGCTTCGCCTAAGCACTACGACAATATGACCAAGGTGGAAAACTGTGGAGGGGGGCACCGCACACGGCTAAAGATCAACTTGTTTGTCTATCGGGTGCCCCCTCCCCCGTATATAAAGGAGTGGAGGAGGGGGAGGGCCGGTCTCCTAGGGCGCGCCCCAAGGGGGGATTCCTACTCCTAATAGGAGTATGTTTCCCCCCTTCCCAGTCCAACTAGGAGGGGGAAGGAAGGGGAAGAGGGAGAGAAGGAAAGAGGGTGTAACATCCCAAATTTTCAATTTGGAATGTTATACACTAGATCATCTTTGCATAACATATTTTATTGCATTTTGGCTGATCCTAGAAAATTCTACGCAAGTCAAGGACCCTCGGAGAGAGTTGGGGATTTCGTTATTTTCATATTTGAGTTTTCTCAAATTTTGAAAATAGGATCATTTGATTTATTTATTTTATCTTCACTTATTTCTATTACAAAAATATGAGAGAAGGAATAAAATGACTTTTCCAAAATAAAGAAATATTGAGGATTTAATAAAAAAATCAAATAAGATTTTATTTTGGTTTTATTTGCTATTTTATTTGAATTTAGGAAAAATGCGCGTTTCTCAAAATTGCATTTAGGCCCCAAATAAATGTTCATCCTGTGCGGCTTGATTTTAGAAGCCGGGGAAATTTATTTCGGGATTTTTGGAGTCCGTTTAGTATTCCTTTTGTTTTTTTCTGAGCATAACTATTTACAAAAACGCAACCGACTTACCGGGCCGTGTCCGACCTGGACACTTGGCCCGGCCGGCTTTATAAGCCGGGGAGGCCCAGCCGGACCCCCACCAAACCCTAGCCGCCAGCCCCGCCACCCTAGCCCGCCGCCGCCGGAGCCGCCGCCCACCGGATCCGCCGCCGCCGGAGGTTCACCTCGCCGCCACAGGTTTGTTTTTCGAAAAACCGATCGGTTTTTTCGTCGGTTTCGCTCGGTTTTTTAGTTCGTTTTTTATATAGATTGGTTTTCCTGTTTATCTAATTAGCGAGCGTTCGCTCGTTCGTTCGTTTTAATGAATGCGTTCTTCGATTAGATCTAGTTAACGAACGTCCGTTCGTTAATCTGTTCGTCATTTTTGTTTTTCTTGGATTAAATCGGTGATTTTTCTGATCGCGATTCCTGATCCGTTTTTCGTTCTAGTATAACTTTTCGCTTGTTTATCGGAATCAGGCGATTCATGCGCCTGGAGTTTCGTCTCAAAACCCTCTTTCCGATTAACCAACTCAAACAAGTTTTTGCCACTTACAAATTGTCCTAGATCCAGAATAGTAGACGAAGCTTGTTTCTTTTGCCGTTTGTCTTTCATTGCTTCGTTCGATTTGATTCTTTTTGCCAACCGGAGTTCTTAAGTTGAACTTTCTGGTTAGATCTCTTATTCGAGTTTTACCTGTGCATTAGTTGAGTTCTTATTGTATGCTTGTTTGTTTGCGATAGAGTACCCGGAGTGCGCCGCTTGCTACTTCGAATCGCTAGGTTTTGCGGATTATCAGCAAGGCAAGTAACACTTTGATCAGACATCCTACTACCCAGTTTTTATTGCATTAGATCAATCCTCACACATTGCATGATTAGGATCTAATTAAATTGTGGGTTTGGGAAGTAGTTGAGGTAGTACCTATTACCTGTTTATTATCAAACCTTTGGGAGTTACTTCTACGTTTGCTTATTATGCCATGCTATGCTAGTAGACGTGGATTGGGTGAGTGAAATCCATGACAAATGTGAGATTGTTAAAGTAAAGGTTTATCTAAGGTGGCAACTTAAATACACATCTGGGTGGATTGAGGCACCTGGGTATTCCAGCGTTTCCTGTTTTCTTTTGGACCGCCACCCAGGCTCAAAGGGATCATGAGATTATTCATGCTAGAAACTTCCATGTGCAACCACAAGCTACTATGGGCTCTAGCATAGTTGATTAAGTCATGCGAACTCTTACAGTGGTAGACTTGCAGATGTAGGGGAAAGTAGGTGTAACGGTCTACCCGATTGTAAGGTGCAAGCACTTCTGAAAGACTATGTCTCGGTCATCCGTTTCTCAAACACCATGTAGTGTAAGAAATCAAACGGAGGCGATCGAGTCTTGTGGGGAAAAGTGCGCAAACCTCTGCAGAGTGTATAAACTAATCATGGTTAGCCGTGTCCCCGGTTATGGACATCTTGAGTATCTAGTACCTGGATTATCATGTGAATCTCATCATGTTACTCTAAAATAAATTTTGTTGGGTTTTGTTTAATGATGATGTTTAATTGGGATTGAGAATGCTGTCAACCATTCTCAATGTTTAACAACTACCATGATAGTTAAATAAAATTTATTCCTTTGCAGTAAGGAAAAATTGGCTTTACGCAAAAACTGTAACCATAGAGCCTTCCACCGGCCAAATATGGATGTAGTATAGACTTATTCTTCCATTACTCTCTATGTGTTACATTGCCAGCATATTCCATGTGCTGACCCGTTTCGGGCTGCAACGTTAATGTTGCATACTTTTCAGACGATGATTATGGTGCTTTTAGGTTGTGGTTCTATACTCAGTGATGCCGTTGGAGTTGATGGGCTCACTTATCTTCCAAGGCTTCCGCTGTTATCGTTATTAGATGGCCTTAAGCCATATTTATTGTAATAAGTTCTCTTTTGAGACTCTCGATGTAATAAGTGTGTGATTGCTACTCTGTTATAAATCCTTCAAGTACTGTGTGGTGTCAGCATTACTGATCCAGGGATGACACCTGAGCATAGAGATTGGACCGTTTGGGGTCTGGTCGCTACAAGATGGTATCAGAGCACACGCTGACTCTAGGACACGACCACTAAGCTAAAAGACCTAGATCACTACTCACTCTCTTCTCATTCTGACCTCTCATATTTTCTACTCTTTTAGGATGGCGGATGCAAGGAACAAGTTCACGCAACAGGATGAAGAAGAGCGCCAAGTTTCATCGGAACCTAGGAGTCACTAGATACCTGAACATAGGAGTACCAAGTTTCATCAGAACCTACAACGCCACTTTACCTGAAGAAGAGCGCTGGATGATTCAAGTTCAAGTTCCAGGAAGGACATTCATGCCAGTCACTGAGCCCATAGAGTTTTCTTTTGATGCACCAACTTGGAATCTAGGAAAGAGCATGGCAGCTCACATCGCCATGGGACGCATTGGAGAAGTTTACCGCAATGATCTCAAGGATACTATCAACCAAATTTGTGGGCGCCGAGATGAGCATTGGGAGATGATCAGCACCAAGAAGGATAGATCAATTGCAGCTTTTATCCAGGAGCTAAACCAACCCATTCGATGTCAAGAGAACCATATGTGCACCGACATGATAGATCTGAAGAAGGCGAAGACAAGAATCAAGTAACTAGAGGAAGAACTCAAGGCTACACGTGAAGATTATGAAGAGGAAATTGAAGTACTCGTGGATAAGAATTCCGACTTAACATTGAAGATCGGAATATTCATGGGAGGCCCTACACCAGTAGAAGAAGATGAAGAACCCAAGGAGATTCGCCTAGAAGACTACATCATCATCGACGACACCGACTCGGACCCAGATGATAGCGATGATGACTATGTTGATGAAGCTGGAGCAGATATCATGGAGTCTGCAACCGAAGAGTATTTTTAGTAGACCACCCCAACAGTAGTAGTAGCCCACCATGTAAATATAGTAGTCCGAGCACTTTTGCGATAGTTAGATCGATTGTATGCCCTTGTTTGATTGAATGAAGTGAATTTTTTGCTTTTGCCTCATGTGCATATGGGTAGTGTTTTCTCTCTAGACCCATCTCTATTCTTAAATCTCATCTTTTCTAAACCCTCAGATGCCTCCGAGACGTGACCCCGGATTTACCTTCCCACCGGAGCTCACCCAGTGGATCCAGCAGCAGAACACATTGATGCAGTTGCTAGTCCAGAATCAGAATCAGGGGAACAACAACAACAACCCACCACCACCACCACCTGTTGATCACTTAGCCCGTTTTCTTAGGCTGAATCCGCCGGTGTTCTCCAGTAGCACCGAGCCGATAGTAGCAGATGATTGGCTCCATAAGACAGCAAGGGAGTTGACCACCGCAGGATGCACAGATGCGGAAAAGGTGAAGTTTGCCACACATCAGCTTGAAGGAGCCGCAGCATCATGGTGGGAGAATATCACAGCCACTTTCCCTGTCGACACTGTCACGTGGGACCAGTTTCAGCAAGCTTTCCGTACTGCCCATGTTTCAGCAGGACCTATGGCCCTAAAGAAGCGAGAGTTTCGCAATTTGCACCAAGGAGGACGGACAGTTGGCCTGTATGTGGAGGACTTTAGTAAGTTAGCACGTTATGCCCCAGATGACATAGCTACAAATGCAGCTAAGCAGGAGAAGTTTCTGGAAGGACTGAATGATGAGTTGAGCATGCATTTGATGGTAGCAACCTTCAACAACTACCAGGAGTTGGTAGATCGTGCTCTCATGATTGAAGGGAAGCAGCAACAGATTGAGAATCACAAGAGGAAGTATGGACAAGGGAAGTACAATTCTGGAGCTCAGCAGAAGCCACGTTTTACCCCTAGACCGGGAGGACATTTTCAACATACCCATGGAGGAAGTAGCTCGCACAATCACAACAACAACAAGAATGGTAATGGGAATGGAGGAAGCAACGGCCAGAACCGCACCAACCCATCAACCCCAGCCAAGAGAGACCTGAGCCAAGTCACTTGTTTCAAGTGCCAGAAGACCGGACATTATGCTAATGAATGTCCTGAATCCCAGAATGGAAATGGCAATGGAAGCTCTGGGAAGAAGCCGAACCCTTTCAACAGGGGACAGGTGAACCACGTTAATGTGGAGGAGGTTGAAGAGCAGCCGGATGCTGTAATCGGTAAGTTTTTGGTTAAGTCATTTACTGCACTCATTCTTTTCGATACTGGTGCATCGCATTCATACATATCAAGGGGATTTGTGGATAAGTATAATCTGCCCACCAAAGTTCTTAGAACACCTATCTTAGTAAGCTCACCAGGAGTGGAGTATATGGCTTGTCAAGGATGTTTTCAAGTGCCATCGAGTATAGGTAGGCATGTGTTTCCCTCGGATTTAATCATTTTGGAATCACAAGGATTGGATGTAATTCTGGGTATGGATTGGCTGTCGATGTATGGAGGAAACATTAATTGCGCCAGTAAGTCGATCTTGCTCACCACCCCAGAAGGGAGAAGGATCAAGTATGTATCCCGACATGTGCCAAAGAGGACTCAAGTAAATTGTTTAACAGGAGTTGTGCAGGAGGAAGTACCAGTAGTGAAGGATTTCCCTGATGTATTTCCAGAGGAGTTGCCAGGCATGCCACCGGATAGAGATATTGAGTTTTTGATTGAGCTTTTGCCAGGCACAGGGCCTATATCAAAGAGACCATATAGGATGCCCGCAAAGGATTTGGTGAAGATTAAGAAGCAGATTAAGGAGTTACTGGATAAAGGATATATTCGCCCAAGTTCTTCACCTTGGGGATCGCCAGTACTTCTAGTGGAGAAGAAGGATGGATCGTTAAGGATGGTTCTTGATTATGGAGGATTGAATGAAGTAACCATCAAGAACAAGTACCCACTACCAATGATCAATGATCTGTTTGATCGATTGCAAGGAGCTAAGGTATTTTCCAAGATCGATCTGCGATCAGGATACCATTAGTTGAAGATTCGAGAACAGGATATACCTAAAACAGCTTTTACCACCAGGTATGGGATGTACGAGTATACGGTCATGTCGTTTGGACTGACTAACGCCCCTGCATATTTTATGAACATGATGAACAAGGTGTTTATGGAGTTTTTGGATAAGTTCATCGTAGTGTTCATTGATTATATCCTAGTTTACTCGAAGGATGAAGAGGAGCATAAGGAGCATTTGCGTTTGGTACTTGGTAAGCTCAGAGAACATCAGTTATATGCCAAGTTTAGCAAATGTGAGTTTTGGTTGAAGGAAGTTGGATTTCTCGGACACGTTATATCCAGAGAAGGTATAGCAGTAGATCCCACCAAGGTTGACACTATGACAAATTGGGAAGCCCCATCCACAGTTGGAGAGATCCGGAGTTTTCTTGGACTTGCAGGATACTACAGGAGATTCATTGAAAATTTCTCGAAGATTGCGAAGCCTATGACAGAATTGTTGAAGAAGGATACCAAGTTTGTATGGACTGAGGAATGTGAGGCTAGTTTCCAGGAGTTAAAGAGACGTTTGGTTACATCACCTGTGTTGATTTTGCTGGATGAAACAAAGGATTATGAGGTGTATTGTGACGCTTCACGTCGAGGACTTGGAGCAGTGCTTATGCAGGAAGGAAGAGTTGTTTCATATGCCTCACGACAGCTTAAGCCTCGTGAGTTAAATTATGCTACGCATGATTTGGAGTTAGCAGCCGTAGTGCATGCATTGAAAACCTGGAGACACTTTCTCATTGGAAACCATTGTGAGGTGTACACGGATCACAAGAGTTTGAAGTATATTTTCACGCAGAAGGAGTTGAATCTCAGGGATAGAAGATGGTTGGAGCTCATCAAGGATTATGATATGAGATTGCATTATCACCCTGGAAAGGCTAACGCAGTAGCTGACGCGTTGAGCCGTAAAATCCATGTCAACACCCTAATGACGGGAGATTTACCGAAAGAGTTAGCCGAGAATCTTCGTGAGCTATGTTTGGAGATAGTCCCGAGAGGCTATGTAGTAGCATTGGAGATTCAGTCTACTTTGATGGATAAGATCAGAGATGCCCAGAAGACTGACAAGGAGATTGCCTCTATAAAGGAGAAAATGAGCAAAGGAAAAGCTAAGGGATTTCGTGAAGATGAGCACGATACCTTATGGTTTGAAGACCGTGTTTATGTGCCTAATGATTCAGAGATCAGGAAGTTAATTCTGCAAGAGGCCCATGATTCACCATATTCGATTCACCCAGGAAATACCAAGATGTATTTGGATTTGAAGGATACTTTCTGGTGGACCAGAATGAAGAAGGATATTGCGGAGTATGTAGCAGTTTGTGATGTATGTCAGAGAGTAAAAGCTGAGCATCAGAAGCCAGTAGGATTGCTACAGCCATTGCCGATACCCGAATGGAAGTGAGATAAGTTAGGCATGGATTTTATTACAGGTTTACCCAGAACTCGTTTAGGCTATGACTCCATATGGGTCGTAGTCGATCATTTGACAAAGGTAGCTCATTTCATTCCAGTGAAGACTACCTATACCAGTGCAACGTTGGCAAAGATATACATGACCAGAATCGTATGTCTGCATGGAGTTCTAAGGAGCATTGTATCAGATAGAGGAACCCAATTTACCTCAAAGTTCTGGAATCAGTTGCATGAAACTTTGGGTACCAGGCTAGAATTCAGTACAGCTTTCCATCCGTAGACAGATGGACAGACCAAGAGAGTCAATCAGATTTTGGAGGATATGCTGAGAGCTTGTGCACTAGATTACGGATCAAGTTGGGACGAGAATTTGCCATATGCAGAGTTCTCTTACAACAAAAGCTATCAATCTAGTTTGAAGATGGCCCCTTTTGAAGCCTTGTACGGAAGAAGGTGTAGGACCCCATTGTCGTGGGATGAAGTTGGAGTCCGCCAGTTGTTTGGACTGGATTTGATTAAGGAGTCTGAATAGAAAGTGAAATTGATTCGCGATAGGCTCAAGGTAGCTCAATCCAAGCAGAAGAGCTACGCAGATTCTAAACGCAAGGAGACAATTTACGAAGTCGGAGACCGATTTTATCTTCAAGTATCTCCACTTCGAGGAGTTAAGCGCTTTGGAGTTAAGGGAAAGTTAGCGCCACGTTTCGTAGGCCCATACAAAGTTTTGGAGCGTATGGGAGAAGTAGCCTACAAGTTGGAATTGCCCGAAGGATTGTCAGGAGTTCACGACGTGTTCCACGTTTCCCAGTTGAAGAAGTGCCACACAGAGATGGCTGATATACCGCTGAGAGATACAGTGCCGCTGGAAGCGATTCAGGTGGACAGTGATTTGACCTATGAAGAGAAACTAGTCAAGATTCTAGAATATGCCAGTCGAGTCACCCGCAGCAAGGTTATAAAGTTTTGCAAAGTTCAGTGGAGCCACCACACGGAGGATGAAGCCACCTGGGAGCGAGAGGAAGAATTGCTGAAGGACCACCCTCACCTATTTTCTAGCCAACCCGAATCTCGAGGGCGAGATTCATCTTAAGGGGGGTAGGTTTGTAACATCCCAAATTTTCAATTTGGAATGTTATACACTAGATCATCTTTGCATAACATATTTTATTGCATTTTGGCTGATCCTAGAAGATTCTACGCAACTCAAGGACCCTCGGAGAGAGTTGGGGATTTCGTTATTTTCATATTTGGGTTTTCTCAAATTTTGAAAATAGGATCATTCGATTTATTTATTTTATCTTCATTTCTATTACAAAAATATGAGAGAGGGAATAAAATGACTTCCCCAAAATAAAGAAATATTGAGGATTTAATAAAAAATTAAATAATATTTTATTTTGGTTTTATTTGCTATTTTATTTGAATTTAGGAAAAATGCGCATTTTTCAAAATTGCATTTGGGCCCCAAATAAATGTTCGTCCTGTGTGGCTTGATTTTAGAAGCCGGGGAAAATTTATTTCGGGATTTTTGGAGTCAGTTTAGTATTCCTTTTGTTTTTTTCTAAGCGTAACTATTTAAAAAAAACGTAACCGACGTACCGGGCCGTGTCCGACTTGGACACTTGGCCCGGCCGGCTTTATAAGCCAGGGAGGCCCAGCCGGACCCCCACCAAACCCTAGCCGCCAGCCCCGCCGCCCTAGCCCACCGCCATCGCCGCCCGCCGGATCCGCCGCCGCCGGAGGTTGACCTCGCCGCCACCTGTTTTTTTTGAAAAACCGATCGGTTTTTCCGTCGGTTTCGCTCGGTTTTTTAGTTCATTTTTTTATATAGATCGGTTTTTCCGGTTTATCTAATTAGCGAGCGTTTGCTCGTTCATTCGTTTTAACGAATGCGTTCTTCGATTAGATCCAGTTAACGAACGTCCATTCGTTAATCTGTTCGTCGTTTTCTTTTTTCTCGGATTAAATCCGCGATTTTTCTGATCGCGATTCCTGATTCGTTTTTCGTTCTAGTATAACTTTTCGCTCGTTTATCGGAATCAGGCAATTCAAGCGCCTGGAGTTTCGTCTCGAAACCCTCTTTCCGATTAACCAACTCAAACAAGCTTTTGCCACTGTAAAAATTGCCCTAGATCCATAATAGTAAACAAAGCTTCTTTCTTTTGCCGTTTGTCTTTCGTTGCTACGTTTGATTTGATTGTTTTTACCAACCGGAGTTCTTAAGTTGAACTTTCTGGTTAGATCTCTTATTCGAGTTTTACCTGTGCATTAGTTGAGTGCTTATTGTATGCTTGTTTGTTTGTGATAGAGTACCCGGAGTGCGCCGCTTGCTACTTCGAATCGCTAGGTTTCGCGGATCATCAGCAAGGCAAGTAACACTTTGATCAGACATCCTACTACCCAGTTTTTATTGCATTAGATCAATCCTCACACATTGCATGATTAGGATCTAATTAAATTGTGGGTTTGGGAAGTAGTTGAGGTAGTACCTATTACCTGTTTATTATCAAACCTTTGGGAGTTACTTCTATGTTTCCTTATTATGCCATGCTATGCTAGTAGACGTGGGTTGGTTGAGTCAAATCCATGACATATGTGAGATTGTTAAAGTAAAGGTTTATCTAAGGTGGCAACTTAAATACACATCTGGGTGGATTGAGGCACCTGGGTATTCCAGCGTTTCCTGTTTTCTTTTGACCGCCACCCAGGCTCAAAGGGATCATGAGATTATTCATGCTAGAAAATTCCGTGTGCAGCCACAAGCTACAATGGGCTCTAGCATAGTTGATTAAGACGTGTGAACTCTTACAGTGGTAGACTAGCAGATGTAGGGGAAAGTAGGTGTAACGGTCTACCCGATTGTAAGGTGCAAGCACTTCTGAAAGACTATGTCTCGGTCATCAATTTCTCAAACACCATGTAGTGCGAGAAATCAAACAGAGGCGATCGAGTCTTGCGGGGAAAAGTGCGCAAACCTCTGCAGAGTGTATAAACTAATCATGGTTAGTTGTGTCCCCGGTTATGGACATCTTGAGTATCTAGTACCTGGATTATCATGTGAATCTCATCATGTTACTCTAAAATAAGTTTTGTTGGGTTTTGTTTAATGATGATGTTTAATTGGGATTGAGAATGCTGTCAACCATTCTCAATGTTTAACAACTACCATGATAGTTAAATAAAATTTATTCCTTTGCAGTAGGGAAAAATTGGCTTTACGCAAAAATTGTAACCATAGAGCCTTCCACCAGCCAAAATATGCATGTAGTATAGACTTATTCTTCCATTACTCTCTATGTGTTACATTGCCAGCATATTCCATGTGCTGACCCGTTTCGGGCTGCAACGTTAATGTTGCAGACTTTTCAAACGACGATT
This sequence comes from Triticum urartu, assembly GCF_056163025.1. Lineage (NCBI taxonomy): Eukaryota > Viridiplantae > Streptophyta > Magnoliopsida > Poales > Poaceae > Triticum > Triticum urartu. The sequence continues at coordinate 117,322,041 of NC_141879.1, forward strand.
AAGGTGCTTTTAGGTTGTGGTTCTATACTCAGTGATGCCGTTGGAGTTGATGGACTCACTTATCTTCCAAGCCTTCCGCTGTTATCGTTATTAGATGGCCTTAAGCCATATTTATTGTAATAAGTTCTCTTTTGAGACTCTCGGTGTAATAAGTGTGTGATTGCTACTCTGTTATAAATCCTTCAAGTACTGTGTGGTGTCAGCATTACTGATCCAGAGATGACACCTGAGCACAGAGATTGGACCGTTTGAGGTCTGGTCGCTACAAGATGGTATCAGAGCACACGCTGACTCTAGGACACGACCACTAAGCTAAAAGACCTAGATCACTACTCACTCTCTTCACATTCTGACCTCTCATCTTTTCTACTATTTTAGGATGGCGGATGCAAGGAACAAGTTCACGCAACCGGATGAAGATACACCCTTTGGACACCACTTGAAGGAAGTCACTAGATACCTGAACATAGGAGTACCAAGTTTCATCGGAACCTACAACGCCACTTTACCTGAAGAAGAGCGCTGGATGATTCAAGTTCAAGTTCCAGGAAGGACGTTCATGCCAGTCACTGAGCCCATAGAGTTTTCTTTTGATGCACCAACTTGGAATCTAGGAAAGAGCATGGCAGCTCACATCGCCATGGGACGCATTGGAGAAGTTTACCGCAATGATCTCAAGGATACTATCTACCAAATTTGTGGGCGCCGAGATGAGCACTGGGAGATGATCAGCACCAAGAAGGATAGATCAATTGCAGCTTTTATCCAGGAGCTAAACCAGCACATTCGACATCAGGAGAACCAGATGTGCGCCGACATGATAGATCTAAAGAAGGCGAGGACAAGAATCAAGGAACTGGAGGAAGAACTCAAGGCTACACGTGAAGATTATGAAGAGGAAATTGAAGTACTCGTGGATAAGAATGCCGACTTAACAATGAAGATCGGAATATTCATGGGAGGCCCTACACCAGTAGAAGAAGACGAAGAACCCAAGGAGATTCGCCCGGAAGACTACATCATCATCGACGACACCGACTCGGACCCAGATGATAGCGATGATGACTATGTTGATGAAGCTGGAGCAGATATCATGGAGTCTGCAACCGAAGAGTATTTTTAGTGGACCACCCCAACAGTAGTAGTAACCCACCATGTAAATATAGTAGTCCGAGCACTTTTGCGATAGTTAGATCGATTGTATGCCCTTGTTTGATTGAATGAAGTGAATTGTTTGCTTTTGCCTCATGTGCATATGGGTAGTGTTTTCTCTCTAGACCCCTCTCTATTCTTAAATCTCATCTTTTCTAAACCCTCAGATGCCTCCGAGACGTGACCCCGGATTTACCTTCCCAGCGGAGCTCACCCAGTTGATCCAGCAGCAGAACACATTGATGCAGTTGCTAGTCCAGAATCAGAATCAGGGGAACAACAACAACAACCCACCACCACCTGTTGATCACTTAGCCCATTTTCTTAGGCTGAATCCGCCGGTGTTCTCCAGTAGCATCGAGCCGATAGTAGCAGATGATTGGCTCCATAAGACAGCAAGGGAGTTGACCACCGCAGGATGCACAGATGCGGAAAAGGTGAAGTTTGCCGCACATCAGCTTGAAGGAGCCGCAACATCATGGTGGGAGAGTTTCACAGCCACTTTCCCTGTCGACACTGTCACGTGGGACCAGTTTCAGCAAACTTTCTGTACTGCCCATGTTTCAGCTGGAGCTATGGCCCTAAAGAAGTGAGAGTTTCGCAATTTGCACCAAGGAGGACGGACAGTTGGCCAGTATGTGGAGGACTTTAGTAAGTTAGCATGTTATGCCCCAGATGATGTAGCTACAAATGCAGCTAAGCAGGAGAAGTTTCTGGAAGGACTGGATGATGAGTTGAGCATGCAGTTGATGGTAGCAACCTTCAACAACTACCAGGAGTTGGTAGATCATGCTCTCATGATTGAAGGGAAGCAGCAACAGATTGAGAATCACAAGAGGAAGTATGGACAAGGGAAGTACAATTCTGGAGCTCAGCAGAAGCCATGTTTTACCCCTAGACCGGGAGGACATCTTCAGCATACCCATGGAGGAAGTAGCTCGCACAATCACAACGGCACCAAGAATGGTAATGGGATTGGAGGAAGCAACGGCCAGAACCGCACCAACCCATCAACCCCAGCCAAGAGAGACCTGAGCCAAGTCACTTGTTTCAAGTGCCAGAAGACCGGACATTATGCTAATGAATGTCCTGAATCCCAGAATGGAAATGGCAATGGAAGCTCTGGGAAGAAGCCGAACCCTTTCAACAGGGGACAGGTGAACCACGTTAACGTGGAGGAGGTTGAAGAGCAGCCGGATGCTGTAATCGGTAAGTTTTTGGTTAAGTCATTTACTGCACTCATTCTTTTCGATACTGGTGCATCACATTCATACATATCAAGGGGATTTGTGGATAAGTATAATCTGCCCACCAAAGTTCTTAGAACACCTATGTTAGTAAGCTCACCAGGAGCGGAGTATATGGCTAGTTAAGGATGTTTTCAAGTGCCATCGAGTATAGGTAGGCATGTGTTTCCCTCGGATTTAATCATTTTGGAATCACAAGGATTGGATGTAATTCTGGGTATGTATTGGCTGTCTATGTATGGAGGAAACATTAATTGCGCCAGTAAGTCGATCTTGCTCACCACCCCAGAAGGGAGAAGGATCAAGTATGTATCCCGACATGTGCCAAAGAGGACTCAAGTAAATTGTTTAACAGGAGTTGTGCAGGAGGAAGTACCCGTAGTGAAGGATTTCCCTGATGTATTTCCAGAGGAGTTGCCAGGCATGCCACCGGATAGAGATATTGAGTTTTTGATTGAGATTTTGCCAGGCACAGGGCCAATATCAAAGAGACCATATAGGATGCCCGCAAAGGATTTGGTGAAGATTAAGAAGCAGATTAAGGAGTTACTGGATAAAGGATATATTCGCCCAAGTTCTTCACCTTGGGGATCGCCAGTACTTCTAGTGGAGAAGAAGGATGGATCGTTAAGGATGGTTGTTGATTATGGAGGATTGAATGAAGTAACCATCAAGAACAAGTACCCACTACCATTGATCGATGATCTGTTTGATCGATTGCAAGGAGCTAAGGTATTTTCCAAGATCGATCTGCGATCAGGATACCATTAGTTGAAGATTCGAGAACAGGATATACCTAAAACAGCTTTTACCACCAGGTATGGGATGTACGAGTATATGGTCATGTTGTTTGGACTGACTAACGCCCCTGCATATTTTATGAACATGATGAACAAGGTGTTTATGGAGTTTTTGGATAAGTTCGTTGTAGTGTTCATTGATGATATCCTAGTTTACTCGAAGGATGAAGAGGAGCATAAGGAGCATTTGCGTTTGGTACTTGGTAAGCTCAGAGAACATCAGTTATATGCCAAGTTTAGCAAATGTGAGTTTTGGTTGAAGGAAGTTGGATTTCTCGGACACTTTATATCCAGAGAAGGTATAGCAGTAGATCCCACCAAGGTTGACACTATGACAAATTGGGAAGCCCCATCCACAGTTGGAGAGATCTGGAGTTTTCTTGGACTTGCAGGATACTACAGGAGATTCATTGAAAATTTCTCGAAGATTGCGAAGCCTATGACAGAATTGTTGAAGAAGGATACCAAGTTTGTATGGACTGAGGAATGTGAGGCTAGTTTCCAGGATTTAAAGAGACGTTTGGTTACATCACCTGTGTTGATTTTGCTGGATGAAACAAAGGATTATGAGGTGTATTGTGACGCTTCACGTCGAGGACTTGGAGCAGTGCTTATGCAGGAAGGAAGAGTTGTTTCATATGCCTCACGACAGCTTAAGCCTCGTGAGTTAAATTATGCTACGCATGATTTGGAGTTAGCAGCCGTAGTGCATGCATTGAAAACCTGGAGACACTTTCTCATTGGAAACCATTGTGAGGAGTACACAGATCACAAGAGTTTGAAGTATATTTTCACGCAGAAGGAGTTGAATCTCAGGGAAAGAAGATGGTTGGAGCTCATCAAGGATTATGATATGAGATTGCATTATCACCCTGGAAAGGCTAACGCAGTAGCTGACGCGTTGAGCCGTAAAATCCATGTCAACACCCTAATGACGGGAGATTTACCGAAAGAGTTAGCCGAGAACCTTCGTGAGCTATGTTTGGAGATAGTCCCGAGAGGCTATGTAGCAGCATTGGAGATTCAGTCTACTTTGATGGATAAGATCAGAGATGCCCAGAAGACTGACAAGGAGATTGCCTCTATAAAGGAGAAAATGAGCAAAGGAAAAGCTAAGGGATTTCGTGAAGATGAGCACGATACCTTATGGTTTGAAGACCGTGTTTATGTGCCTAATGATTCGGAGATCAGGAAGTTAATTCTGCAAGAGGCCCATGATTCACCATATTCGATGCACCCAGGAAATACCAAGATGTATTTGGATTTGAAGGATACTTTCTGGTGGACCAGAATGAAGAAGGATATTGCGGAGTATGTAGCAGTTTGTGATGTATGTCAGAGAGTAAAAGCTGAGCATCAGAAGCCAGTAGGATTGCTACAGCCATTGCCGATACCCGAATGGAAGTGGGATAAGTTAGGCATGGATTTTATTACAGGTTTACCCAGAACTCGTTTAGGCTATGACTCCATATGGGTCCTAGTCGATCGTTTGACAAAGGTAGCTCATTTCATTCCAGTGAAGACTACCTATACCAGTGCAAAGTTGGCAAAAATATACATGGCAAGTCCACCAAAGTCCACACTTTGTTCTCATATATGGATTCTATCTCAAATTTCATGGCCTCAAGCCATTTCGTAGAATCTGGGCTCATCATCACTTCCTCATAGTTCGTAGGTTCATCATGGTCAAGTAACAGGACTTCCAGAACAGGATTACCGTAGCACTTTGGTGCAGATCTTACTCTGGTTGACCTACGAGGTTCGGTAGTAACTTGATCAGAAGTTTCATGATCATCATGCTTCCTCACTAATTGGTGTAGGAATCACTGGAACTGATTTCTTTGATGAACTACTTTCCAATAAGGGAGCAGGTACAATTACCTCATCAAGTTCTACTTTCCTTCCACTCACTTCTTTCGAGAGAAACTCATTCTCTAGAAAGGATCCATTCTTAGCAACAAAGACCTTGCCTTCGGATCTGTGATAGAAGGTGTACCCAACAGTTTCTTTTGGGTATCCTATGAAGATACATTTCTCCGATTTGGATTCAAGCTTATTAGGTTGAAGTTTTTTCACATAAGCATCGCAGCCCCAAAATTTTAAGAAACGACAACTTGGGTTTCTTGCCAAACCACAATTCATACGGTGTCGTCTCAACGGATTTAGATGGTGCCCTATTTAACATGAATGCAATTGTCTCTAATGCATAACCCCAAAACGATAGTGATAAATCGGTAAGAGACATCATAGATCGCACCATATCTAATAAAGTACGCTTATGACGTTCGGACACACCATTACACTGTTGTGTTCCAGGTGGCGTGAGTTGCGAAACTATTCCACATTGCTTCAAATGAAGACCAAACTCGTAACTCAAATATTCACCTCCGCGATCAGATCATAGAAACTTTATTTTCTTGTTACGATGATTTTCCACTTCACTTTGAAATTCTTTGAACTTTTCAAATGTTTCAGACTTTGTGTTTCATCAAGTAGATATACCCATTTCTTCTCAAATCATCTGTGAAGGTCAGAAAATAATGATACCCGCCGCGAGCCTCAACACTCATCGGATCGCATACATCGGTATGTATTATTTCCAATAAGTTAGTTGCTCGCTCCATTGTTCCGGAGAACGGAGTCTTAGTCATCTTGCCCATGAGGCATGGTTCGCAAGCATCAAGTGATTCCAAAAGCCCATCAGCATGGAGTTTCTTCCTGCGCTTTACACCAATATGACCTAAACGGCGGTGCCACATATATGTTGCACTATCATTATCAACTTTGCATATTTTGGCATCAATATTATGAATATGCATATTACTACGATCGAGATTCAATAAACCATTCACCTTGGGTGTACGACCACAGAAGGTTTTATTCATGTAAACACACATCGTCACCTTGCTCTCAACTAGTCTTTGTTCATTTTGGAACTCATGTTTCGAGTTACTAATCATTGCAACTGAACTAGTATCAAATACCCAGGGGCTACTATGAACACTAGTAAACTACACATCCATAACATGTATATCATATATACTTTTGTTCACTTTGCCATCCTTCTTATCCGCCAAGTATTTGGGGTAGTTCCGCTTCCAGTGATTATTTCCTTCGTAGTAGAAGAACTCCGTTTTAGGCTTGGGTCTAGCTTTGGGCTTATTCATGGGAGTGGCAACTTGCTTGCCATTCTTCTTGAAGTTCCCTTTCTTTCCCTTGCCCTTTTACTTGAAACTAGTGGTCTTGTCAACCATCAACATTTGATGCTTTTCTTGATTTCTACATTCATCGGTTTTAGCATCACGAACAGCTCGGGAGTCGTTTTTGTCATCCCTTGCATATTATAGTTCATCACGAAGTTCCAGTAACTTGGTGATAGTGTCTAGAGAACTCTGTCAATCACTATTTTATCTGGAAGATTAACTCCCACTTGATTCAAGCGATTGTAGTACTCAAACAATCTGAGCACATGCTCACTGATTGAGCTATTCTTTTCCATCTTGTACGCAAAGTACTTGTCAGAGGTCTCATACCTCTCGACTTGGGCATGAGTCTGAATTACCAATTTCAGCTCTTGGAACATCTTATATGCTTTGTGGCGTTCAAAACATTTTTGAAGTCCCAGTTCTAAGCCGTAAACCATGGCGCACTAAACTATCAAGTAGTTATCATACTGAGCTTGCCCAACGTTCATAATGTCTACATCTGCTCCTGCAATAGGTCCGTCACCTAGCGGTGCATCAAGGACATAATTCTTCAGCGCAGCAATCAGGATAATCGTCAGATCACGGTCCTAGTCCGCATCATTCCTACTATCATCTTTGAACATAGTTTTTCTCTAGGAACATAAAAAAAATAAACAGGGAGCTACATCACGAGCTATTGATCTACAACATAGTTATGCAAACACTACCATGACTAAGTTCATGATAAATTAAAGTTTAGTTAATCATATTACTTAAGAACTCCCACTTAGATATACATCCCTCTAATCATCTAAGTGATCACGTGATCCATATCAACTAAACCATGTCCGATCATCACATTAGATGGAGTAGTTTTCAATGGTGAACATCACTATGTTGATCATATCTACTATATGATTCACGATCGACCTTTCGGTCTTAGTGTTCCGAGGCCATATCTGCATATGCTAGGCTCGTCAAGTTTAAGCCGTGTATTTTGTGTGTGCAAAACTGGCTTGCACCCGTTGTATGTGAACATAGAGCTTATCACACCCGATCATCACGTGGTGTCTCAGCACGAAGAACTGTCGCAATGGTGCATACTCAGGGAGAACACTTATACCTTGAAATTTTAGTAAGGGATCATCTCATAATGCTACCGTCGTACTAAGAAAAATAAGATGCATAAAAGATAAGCATCACATGCAATCAAAATATGTGACATGATATGGCCATCATCATATTGTGCCTTTGATTTCCATCTCCAAAGTACCATCATGATCTCTATCGTCACCGGCATGACACCATGATCTCCATCATCTTGATCTCTATCAATGTGTCGTCACATGGTCGTGTCGCCAACTATTTCTATTGCAACTATTGCTATCGCATAGCGATAAAGTAAAGCAATTATATGTCGCTTGCATCTTATGCAATAAAAAGACTGATACGTCCATTTCGCATCATGCTTTGATATCAATATTTATTGCATTATGGGCTGTTATTACACATTATGTCATAATACTTATGCCTATTCTCTCTTATTTTACAAGGTTTACACGAAGAGGGAGAATGCCGGCAGCTGGATTGTGCTGGAAAAGGAGCAAATATTAGAGACCTATTCTGCACAACTCCAAAAGTCCTGAAACTTCACGGAAGTCAGTTTTAGAATATATAAAAAATATTGGGTAAAGGAAGCACCAGAGGGGGGCCACCCACCATCCAGAGGATGGGGGGCGCACCCTACCGCCCTGGGCGCGCCCCCCTGCCTGGTGGGCCCCCTGGCAGGCCTCCGGTGCCCATCTTTGGCTATATGAAGTCTTTCACACTGGAAAAAAAAATCAGAAGCAAGTTCTCGGGACGAAACTCCGCCGCCACATGGCGGAACCAATCTAGGGCTCCGGCGGAGCTGTTTTGCTGGGGAAACATCCCTCCGGGAGGGGGAAATCATCACCATCATCATCACCATCGATCCTCTCATTTGGAGGGGGTCAATCTCCATCAACATCTTCACCAGCACCATCTCATCTCAAACCCTAGTTCATCTCTTGTATCCAATCTTTGTCCCAAAACCTCAGATTGGTACCTGTGGGTTGCTAGTAGTGTTGATTACTCCTTGTAGTTGATGCTAGTTGGTTTATTTGGTGTAAGATCATATGTTCAGATCCTTTATGCATATTAATAACCCTTTGATTATGAACATGAACATGAATATGATTTGTGGGAAGCTATGTTTGTTCCCGAGGACATGGGAGAAGTCTTGCTATAAGTAGTCATGTGAATTTGGTATTCGTTCGATATTTTGATGAGATGTATGTTGTCTTTCCTCTAGTGGTGTCATGTGAACGTCGACTACATGAGACTTCACTATTGTTTGGGCCTAGAGGAAGGCATTGGGAAGTAATAAGTAGATGATGGGTTGCTAGAGTGACAGAAGCTTAAACACTAGTTTATGCATTGCTTCGTAAGGGACTGATTTGGATCCATATGTTTCAAGCTATGGTTAGGTTTACCTTAATACTTCTTTTGTAGTTGCGGATGCTTGCAAGAGGGGTTAATCATAAGTGGGATGCTTGTCCAAGGAAGGGCAGTACCCAAGCACCGGTCCACCCACATATCAAATTATCAAAGTAACGAACGCGAATCATATGAGCATGATGAAAACTAGCTTGATGATAATTCCCATGTGTCCTCAGGAGCACTTTCCTTTATATAAGAGTTTGTCTAGGATTTTTCTTGCTACAAAAAGGATCGGGCCATCTTGCTGCACCATATTAACTTTTATTACTTGTTACTCATTACAAATTTCCTTATCACAAAACTATCTGTTACCGGTAATTTCAATTCTTGCAGAGAACACCTTACTGAAAACTGCTTATCATTTCCTTCTGCTCCTCGTTGGGTTCGACACTCTGATGACCCACAAGTGTAGGGGATCTATCATAGTCCTTTCGATAAGTAAGAGTGTCGAACCCAATGAGGAGCAGAAGGAAATGATAAGCAGTTTTTAGTAAGGTATTCTCTGCAAGCACTGAAATTATCGATAACAGATAGTTTTGTAATAAGGTAATTTGTAGCGGGTAACAAGTAATAGAAGTAAAGAAGGTGGAGAAATATGGCCCAATCCTTTTTGTATAAAAGGACAAGCCTGGGAAAACTCTTATATAAAGGAAAACGCTCCCGAGGACACATGGGAATTATTGTCAAGCTAGTTTTCATCATGCTCATATGATTCTCGTTCGGTACTTTGATAATTTGATTTGTGGGTGGACCGGTGCTGGGGTACTTCCCTTCCTTGGACAAGCATCCCACTTATGATTAACCCCTCTTGCAAGTATCCGCAACTATAAAAGAAGTATTAAGGTAAACCTAACCGTAGAATGAAACATATGGATCCAAATCAACCCCTTAAGAAGCAACGCATAAACTAGGGTTTAAGCTTCTGTCACTCTAGCAACCCATCATCTACTTATTACTTCCCAATGCCTTCCCCTAGGCCCAAACAATGGTGAAGTGTCATGTAGTCGATGTTCACATGACACCACTAGAGGAAAGATGATACGTCTCCAATGTACCTATAATTTTTGATTGTTCCATGCTATTATATTATCTGTTTTGGATGTTTAATGGGCTTTATTATAAATTTTTATATTATTTTTGGGACTAACCTACTAACCCAAGGCCTAGTGCAAATTGCTGTTTTTTTGCCTATTTCAGTGTTCCGCAGAAAAGGAATATCAAATGGAATCCAAATGGAATGAAACCTTCAGGAGAGTTATTTTTGGGACAAACATAATCTAGGGGACTTGGAGTAGACGTCAAGAAAGAAGCGAGGCGGCCACGAGGCAGGGAGGCGCGCCCCCACCCTCATGGGCCCCTCGCAGCTCCACCGGCCAACTTCTTCCTCCTATATATATCCATGTACCCTGAAAACATCCAGGAGCACCATGAAACCCTATTTCCACCGTAGCAACCTTCTGTACCCAAGAGATCCCATCTTGGGGACTTTTTCGGAGCTCCGCCAGAGGGGGAATCGATCACGGAGGGCTTCTACATCAACACCATAGCCTCTCCAATGATGTGTGAGTAGTTTACCACAGACCTTTGGGTCCATAGTTATTAGCTAGATGGCTTCTTCTCTCTGTTTGGATCTCAATACAATGTTCTCCTCGATCTTCTTGGAGATCTATTTGATGTAATTATTTTTGCGGTGTGTTTGTTGAGATCCGATGAATTGTGGGTGAGGTAGTCCTGGATTGGGGGGGGGGGTCTCCGGACAGCCAGACTATATCCTTTGGCCGGACTGTTGGACTATGAAGATACAAGATTGAAGACTTTGTCCCGTGTCCGGATGGGACTCTACTTCGCGTGGAAGGCAAGCTAGGCAATACGGATATGGATATCTCCTCCTTTGTAACCGACCTTGTGTAACCCTAGCCTCCTCTGGTGTCTATATAAACCGGAGGGTTTTAGTCTGTAGGACAACATACAATCATACCATAGGCTAGCTTCTAGGGTTTAGCCTCTCTAATCTCGTGGTAGATCAACTCTTGTAATACTCATATCATCAAGAACAATCAAGCAAGACGTAGGGTTTTACCTCCATCAAGAGGGCCCGAACCTGGGTAAACATCGTGTCCCCTACCTCCTGTTACCATCCGCCTTAGACACACAGTTCGGGACCCCCTACCCGAGATCCGCCGGTTTTGACACCGACATTGGTGCTTTCATTGAGAGTTCCACTGTGTCGTCACCATAAGGCTTGATGGCTCCTTCGATCATCGCTAGCGATGCGGTCCAGGGTGAGGATTTCCTCCCCGGACAGATCTTCATATTCGGCGGCTTTGCACTGCGGGCCAATTTGCTTGGCCATCTGGAGCAGATTGAGAGCCACGCCCCTGGCCATCAGGTCAGATTTGGAAACTTGAACTACATGAACGACATCCGCGGAGACTTGATCTTCGACGGATTCGAGCCCAGGTCGGACGCACCGTACAGTCTTCACGAGCATGACGTAACTCTGCCATCGGACAGTGTTCGGGACATCACATCCGTAGCTACTCCGTCCATCAGTCCAGAGCAAGTCGCGCCATCGGAGAGCGGAGGGATGGACCCCGCCATGGAGGCCGCACTCTCAGCGGCGATAGAGCGGGATACTGACTTCACCCCTTACGAGAGCCGTGTCGCCAAACCACTGGATTCATCTCCGGCCACGGACTCCGAGCCGCTCATATCCGTGCCCGTCGAGTCCGACTGGGCGCCGATCATGGAGTTCACCTCCGCGGACATCTTTCAGCACTCTCCCTTCAGGGATGTGCTAAATTCATTAAGGTCTCTCTCCCTGTCAGGAGAACCTTGGCCGAACTATGTCCGGCTAGAATGGGATGTGGACGACGAAGAAATTCGCTGCCCACCCACCACCAACTTAGTAGCCACTGTCGACTACTTAACCGACATGCTTAACTTCGGATCCGAAGACTTCAACGGTATGGACGACGAATCCGAAGACGAACAGGATCCACCGCCCTCGGGGCACCGGACCGCCACCTCCTCATATGATATATACATGGTGGACACCCCCAAAGAAGCCAATGGCGACGAGAAAGCAGAGGACGACCCCTCCAAGAAGCAACCCAAGCACCGACGTCAGCGGCGCCGCTCTAAGTTCCGCCACAACAAGAGCAGTGATACCGGCACAGGAGATAATAACACTCCGGATAGCGCCAAAGACAACAACAATCCCCTCCAGCACGGTGTAGATCTAGAGGATGAACAAGCTAGCCCTCCAGAGTAGGCAGCAGATGGAGAACCGGAGGAGGAAAATTACATGCCTCTCTTCGAAGACGTGGCGAGCCTCGGCGACGACGAGTTTATCGTGCCTGAGGACCCCATCGACCAAGAGCGTTTCAAGCGCCGGCTTATGGCCACGACAAATAGCCTAAAGAAGAAACAACAACAGCTTCAAGCTGATCAAGACCTGCTAGCAGACAGATGGACCGAGGTCCTTGCGGCCAAGGAGCATGAACTCGAGCGCCCGTACAAGAGTTACCCAAAACGCAGGTTGCTACCTCACCTTGAGGAGGAATCATTGAAACCTCATTCACCAGTGTACGATGTGGCTGACCGGCCACTACGCAGCCGCGCCAGAAAGGCGTTTCAGCCTAAAATTCAGACCGCACCCCATCGCCACTCAGTTAAAAATACTAAGGCCTGGGGCAACACAGAGGACCTGCGAGACGTCTTGGACAGTAAGGCAAAAATTGCAAGGTCAATACACGGGACACGGGCACGTGCGCCCACACGGGACGATTACCGTCGCGTCGGATACACCAAGAGTAAATCCGGCCGGGCCGAATACAGCAGACAAGACTCATACGAACTACGTCGGGATATAGCCCGGCACAGAGGTGCCGCACACCCCCTATGCTTCACTAATGAAGTTATGAATCATGAATTCCCGGAGGGTTTCAAACCCGTAAATATCGAATCATACGACGGCACAACAGATCCTGCTGTATGGATTGAGGATTTCCTCCTTCACATCCACATGGCTCGCGGTGACGATCTACATGCCATCAAGTACCTCCCACTAAAACTCAAAGGACCAGCTCGGCATTGGCTGAATAGCTTGCCAGTAGATTCCGTCGGCAGTTGGGAGGATTTGGAAGATGCATTTCTTGACAACTTCCAGGGCACTTATGTGTGGCCACCGGATGCTGATGACTTGAGCCACATAACCCAACAGCCAGGGGAATCGGCCAGACAATTCTGGACACGGTTCCTGACTAAGAAAAATCAAATTGTAGACTGTCCGGATGCAGAAGCCCTAGCGGCATTCAAGCATAACATCCGCGATGAGTGGCTCGCCCGCCATCTCGACCAGGAGAAGCCGAAATCTATGGCAGCCCTCACAACACTCATGACCTGCTTTTGCGCGGGCGAGGACAGCTGGCTGGCTCGCAGCAACAACACATCAAGGAATCCGGATACCTCGGATACCAAAGACGTCAATGGTAGGCAACATCGTAATAGACCAAAGCACCGCAATAACGGCGATAACACCGAAGATACGACAGTCAATGCCGGATTCAAAGGCTCTAGATCCGGTCAGCAGAAAAAACCATTCAAAAGAAATACTCCGGCTCCGTCCAGTTTGGATCGCATACTGGATCACTCGTGTCAAATCCACGGCACCCCTGACAAGCCAGCCAATCACACCAATAGAGAATGCTGGGTGTTCAAGCAGGCCAACAAGTTAAATACCGAAAACAAGGACAAGGGGCTGCATAGCGATGACGAGGAGGAGCCCCGGCCGCCGAACCCAGGAGGACAGAAGGGGTTTCCCCCACAAGTGAAGACAGTGAACATGATATACGCAACCCACATTCCCAAGAGGGAGCGGAAGCGTGCACTAAGGGACGTCTACGCGATGGAGCCCGTCGCCCCGAAGTTCAACCCATGGTCTGCTTGTCTGATCACCTTCGATCGCAGGGACCACCCCACTAGCATCCGTCATGGCGGATCCGATGCACTGGTCCTCGACCCCATCACTGACGGATTTCACTTCACTCGAGTCCTTATGGACAGCGGCAGCAGCCTGAACCTGCTTTATCAGGATACAGTGTGAAAAATGGGTATCGATCCCTCAAGGATCAAACCCAGTAAAACCACCTTTAAAGGCGTGATCCCAGGTGTAGAGGCCCATTGCACAGGCTCAATCACACTGGAAGTGGTCTTCGGATCACCGGATAACTTCCGAAGCGAAGAGTTAATCTTCGACATTGTCCCGTTTCGCAGTGGCTAACATGCACTGCTCGGACAGACAACATTTGCAAAATTCAATGCAGTGCCGCATTACGCATACCTCAAGCTCAAGATGCCAGGACCTCGCGGGGTCATAACAGTAAATGGAAACACAGAACGCTCGCTTCATATGGAAGAGCACACTACAACCCTTGCAGCAGACGCACAAAGCAGCCTGTTCAGGCAGACCACTCATTCGATGTTACAGCCCCCGGACACCTTCAAGCGAGTCCGGAACAATTTGCAACAGGATCGCCTGGCACGATCAGCGCTCGCCTAGCAATCCGACCCCCATCCCAGTCCCAGTGCAGTGACGAAATTCGTGTCGCGCATACATAACTACGCATTGAAAATACCATGGACATAGGCGGGGGCACAATCAGGACATGCCCCGCATTGTGGCTTAACCACACCAGGGGCTGTATACCTTTGACATTCCTTTTCTCTTTCAGGGCCTAACTCTTCGGAAGCCCTTTCCGGCAGTCCGATTGCCGGACACATTCCGGAAGCAACAACCAAGGCTGCAAGAAGCTAAGACAAACACGGGAACCACCAGGTGGTCCCTAGTACTACTTGATATACCCGCTTTTTCACTATTTATGCGTAGCTTGCCTTGGGATAGGACATTTTGAATTGTCCTACTTCATGCTTATTGCACTACTTGTACTAGTACGCTTCGACATATTATTCAAATAACAATGCATATTATTAATCTGTCATTGCATTATTTAAGTTTTTCTCTTTCTCTTATATGTCCATTTATGACATTCCACACCTGCACGCTCGGGTACGGTCAGTACGCCAGGGGCTCTCGTTTACCCCGTAATACGGCGCAAGAAGTCCGAACACTTTCGACAGTGCGGCACCCCGAACTTATAGCATTATATGGATCGGCTCCGAATCATGTCTTGGGTCAAATGTTGGGTTGCCCGGCTCCCATGCTTTGGTACCTTACGTTCCGCTATATCGGCTAAGGTAGCGGTGGGAGAACTACTGCAATTGTGTACCAGTTCTTCCGGACGAGCACCTTAGTAGAGAAAGCCAAAAACTGACTGTCATGATAAGGCGAGAGACTGGTCGCTGTTCGAGAGGTCTCAAGTCCTTAAAGACTTTTTCCTCTTCGGGCGAGGAGTCGGCCTTGTCTGGCTTAGGCGTGTATAGCGCCCCAAATTCGGCCCTCCGAATAGCAGGGGCTTCGCCAAAAATTTAAAATCATAGACTTCTATGGCTAAGTGAGAGTGATAAAGCATTATAGTTCGATTGCCTGGTTCGTTGCACTGAACACCTCCCTTGAAGGACCCAAAATTAGGGTAAAGAGTGTTCAGATTTACCCCGAACACCCCAGTACTAGTTACATGGGGGAAGAAGCCGACGACTGGCCAACTCTTAGATTTTATAAACGGCCGCACAGAAGGTAATATTTTCAATTAAGAAAGCGTCGCAAGGCGCAAAAGAACTCGTTTCATATTACAGGATCACATGGGCATGTTCATTTAAAAAATTACATCCTTGGCACACTCATCTGCCACTAAGCGGGAACCCTTCAGGACGCTTTCATAATAATTCTCGGGGCAGCGATGCTCCTTGCCCTCCGGTGGCCCCTCCTTCACAAGCTTCACAGCGTCCAGCTTTGCCCAGTGCACCTTCGCCCGGGCAAAAGCTCTACGTGCAACTTCGATGTAGATGAACCGCTTGATGACTTCAAGCCGTGGGCAGGCTTCCACCAGCTGCCTCACCGGACCGAAGTAGCTGCCGGACAGGGGCTCGCCAGGCCACATCCGGACTATAAGGCCCCTCATGGCCTGTTTGGCTACCTTGTGAAGTTCGACCAACTGCTTCAGCTGGTCGCTCAAGGACACGGGGTGTTCGGTCCCAGTATACTGAGACCAGAACAACTTCTCCGTTGAGCTCCCCTCCCCAGCCCGGTAAAACTTAGCGGCATCCAGCACATTGCGGGGAAGATCTGCAAACGCTCCTGGAGAGCTCCGAACTCGGGTAAGAAAAAGGAAAGTCTCCTTCACATGCTTGCTTTGCATATTGAATGCCTTACCCGCTGCTATCTTCTTCGCCGCATCAATCTCCTGGAGGGCCTTGTGGGCTTCGGCCTTGGCGCTCCAGACGCTTTCAAGCGCCTGCGCGAGCTCGGACTCTCGCGTCTTGGAGTCAAGCTCCAAGGACTCGTGCTTTTTGGCGAGAGCCTCGAGCTCTTGCTGCACCTCGCCCACTCGGGCTTCTTGTTTCTCCCGTTCAATGCATTCTTTGGCCGCTTTGTCTTCGGCCGCGAACAATGCCTTCCTCAGGGTCTCCACCTCAGTTGTGGCCCCTGACAAATTCATGATGATCCTATTACTTTACAACAAACTTCTTTTTAATTATATAAACTGGGGTATATCTTACCTTTGCTCTCTTCGAGCTGCCCCTTGGTAAGGCCGAGCTCGTCCTCGGACCGCTTCAGGGCCTGCTTCAGCGCAGAGACCTCCACAGTACGTGCGGCAGCGGCCAGCAGGGAAGCCTGCACATACACATTGACATACTCTAATTAGACTCCTGAGTTATCATTTGATACTCTATTCGGCTTTTCTTCGCGAATGCCGAATAAAGCATCAGGGGCTACTATCTATGCGGTGATATTTATATTTTCAAAGCTTACCTCAAAGCCTGTTAGGAGGCTAGTGCAAGCTTCGGTCAGTACGTTTTTGGCGGACTGAACCTTCTTGACCACCGCACTCATGATAGTGCGGTGTTCTTCATCGATGGAAGCGCTGTGAAGCGCTTCCAGCAAGTTGTCTGCTGCCTCTGGTTGGACAGAGGACACTGGCACAGATGGTTGGCCCCCCTTAATGGGGGACTGCCTGTCGGAGTCCGGAACCATTGAAGGTTCCGGCGCAGTGTCCGGCTGGGGCCCGAACTCGAAGCCCGTAGGAGCCTTGCTCCCTTGGTACCCAGGGTCCGGGAGGTCGCCGTGAGGCGCCCCCAGGATCGCCTCCCCTTGGGTCGGTGCCTTTTGAGACACCACCTCAGCGTTGTCCGTAGGGCGAGGGGTGGATCCGTCGGAGGAGAACCACTGCTCATATCCGACGAGCCCAAAGAGCCGCTCGACGAGGGTACGTCCAGACGAGCTCGGGCTGGACTGCATAATCAGGTTCGGCATGAGCAAAGGCAGTACAATAAAACATACCATGAAGTACTATGGTGTCCGGACACTTACGATTTCGCCAGGGCTTGTCCCTGGGTAGCCACTCATCGCCGTTGTCGCCGACCGTCGTGGCATAGTCCGGAGGGAGGGTCTTTCCCTTCTTGGACCCTTCGGCCTCCCCGGATGGGTTGGTCTTCCTTTTCTTCTCTCCCCGGCTGGGGGGGAGAACTTTTCTCCTCCTCCTCGTTTCCGTGGGAAGAGTGCGCGTCGGACTCATCGGATGATGAGTCCGACAGAACCACCTTGCGCCGGAGACCCTTTCGGGTCCCCGTGGCCTTCTTCTTGGCCGTCTTTTCCGGCACATCGTAAGGTGCCGGAGTCAGCATCTTCGTTAGAAGGGCATTTGCAGGATCTTCGGGCAGGGGGCTGGGCAATCAAGCTGCTCCGTTGTCTTTATCCAATCCTGTTAATGACATGAAAGCTTAGATCCAGCACATAACCAAACCAGTGCACATAAATACCCTGAGAGATATAAAAGCCTACAGGATGGGCGCGGCGCTTTGCGCTGAGTTCGCGGTGCTCGGTGAGGGAGGGAGGCATCTCGGCGCCCTTGAACAGCACCCTCCAGACGTCCTCGTGCGTCGTGTCGTAGAGCTCTCACAGCATCTGGTGATGGGCCGAGTCAAACTCCCACAAAACAAATGCCCGTCGTTGGCACGGAAGGATCCGGCGGAAGAGCATAACATGGACCACGTTCACGAGCTTAATTTTCTTGTTCGTCATGTTCTGGATGCAGGTCTGGAGTCCGGTCAGCTCTACTGAAGAACCCCAGGACAGGCCCTTCTTTTTCGAGGAGGTGAGCCACGTGGGGATTCCGGATCGAAATTTGGGGGCCGCCACCCAGTTCGAGTCGCGTGGCTCGGTGATGTAGAACCACCCCAATTGCCACCCCTTTATGGTATCCACATAGGTACCCTCGAGCCAGGTGACATTAGGCATCTTGCCCACCATGGCACCTCCGCACTCTGCTTGCTGGCCACCCACCACCTTCAGTTTGACATTGAAGGTTTTCAGCCATAAGCCGAAGTGGGGACTGATGTGGAGGAAGGCCTCGCACACGATGATAAACGCCAAGATGTTGAGGATGAAGTTGGGGGCCAGATCATGAAAATCCAGCCCGTAGTAGAACATGAGCCCGCGGACAAACGGGTGGAGAGGAAATCCCAGTCCGCGGACGAAATGGGTAAGAAAAACTACCCTCTCACGGGGTTCGGGCATTGGGACGATCTGCCCCGCATTCGGCAGCCGGTGCGTGATATTCGCAGCTAGGTATCCGGCTTCCCGTAACTTTTTGATGTTCTCCTCCATGACGGAGGAGACCATCCACTTGCCTCCTGCTCCAGACATGCTTGGATTGGTTTGAGAAGAAGAACGCGAGATTGGGCACTAGAGCTCGAGTGTGCGGGAATGGGTAAGCGAGAAGGAAGAAGGCGTGTGTGAAAAAAGTAAATCTTTGTCCCTTTATATGGGCGGAGGATGCGATGAGTCTCCCCACTTGCCTGACAAAACCGCCTATTCCCCAGGCATCATAATTGATGGCGTGGTTGGGTTACCCACATCCGTATTGATGAGAATCCCGTGATAGGGGGAACACGATCTCTACTTTGACAAGACGTATCAAGAAAACCGCCTCGCGATATGTGCGGAGCTGGTTGAGAAAAGTGGTTCGAATAATAACTGGGCCATGAAGTGATGTCATACTATCAAAACATGTTAGCAGATTAGATTTGTGAAGTATTATTCTCTCTACGGTGGTATGTGGAACTTATTTTGTAGGGTCGGACACTATCCTTGTATTCAAACTCTTCCATGGTGTATTCGGAGGAGGAACCCACCTTGCAATGCCGAAGAAAACACTGCATGCTGGAATCATCGTCATTGAAGCCAGGTTCAGGGGCTACTGAGGGAGTCCTGGATTGGGGGGTCTCCGGACAGCCGGACTATATCCTTTGGCCGGACTGTTGGATTATGAGGATACAAGATTGAAGACTTCGTCCTGTGTCCGGATGGGACTCTACTTGGCATGGAAGGCAAGCTAGGCAATACAGATATGTATATCTCCTCCTTTGTAACCGACCTTGTGTAACCCTAGCCTCCTTCGGTGTCTATATAAACCGGAGGGTTTTAGTCCATAGGACAACATACAATCATACCATAGGCTAGCTTCTAGGGTTTAGCCTCTCTGATCTAGTGGTAGATCAACTCTTGTAATACTCATAGCATCAAGAACAATCAAGCAGGACATAGGGTTTTACCTCCATCAAGAGGGCCCGAACCTGGGTAAACATCGTGTCCCCTGCCTCCTATTACCATCCACCTTAGACACACAGTTCGGGACCCCCTACCCGAGATCCGCCGGTTTTGACACCAACAGTGGGTTTATGATCAAGTTTACCTAACAATATTTGATTCTTCTCTGAAATCTTTTATGTATGATTGGTTATCTTTGCAAGTCTCTTCGAATTATCAGTTTGGTTTGGCCTACTAGATTGATCTTTCTTGCAATGGGATAAGTGCTTAGCTTTGGGCTCAATCTTGCGGCGTCCTTTCCCAGTGACAGCAGGGGCAGCAAGGCACATATTGTATTGTTGCCATCGAGGATAAAAAGATGTGGTTTATATCATATTGCTTGAGTTTATCCCTCTACATCATGTCATCTTGCCTAATGCGTTACTCTGTTCTTATGAACTTAATACTCTAGATGCATGCTGAATAGCGGTCGATGTGTGGAGTAATAGTAGTAGATGCAGAATTGTTTCAGTCTACTTGTCGTGGACGTGATGCCTATATACATGATCATGCCCAGATATTCTCATAATTATGCACTTTTCTATCAATTGCTCGATGGTAATTTGTTCACCCACCGTAATACTTATGCTATCTTCAGAGAAGCCACTAGTGAAACCTATGGCCCCCGGGTCTATCTTTTATCATATAAGTTTCCAATCTATTTTGCAATCTTTACTTTCCTATCTATATCATAAAAATACCAAAAGTATTTATCTTATTATCTCTATCAGATCTCACTCTTGTAAGTGACCGTGAAGGGATTGACAACCCCTTTATCGCGTTGGTTGTGAGGTTCTTATTTGTTTGTGTACGTACGAGGGACTTGCGTGTAGTCTCCTACTGGATTGATACCTTGGTTCTCAAAAGCTGAGGGAAATACTTATGATACTTTGCTGCATCACCCTTTTCTCTTCAAGGGAAAACCAACGCAGTGCTCAAGAGGTAGCAAAAGACAACATACATCTCATCAAAATATCGAACGAATACCAAATTCACATGACTACTTATAGCAAGACTTCTCCCATGTCCTCAGGAACAAACGTAACTACTCACAAATCATATTCATGTTCATAATTAGAGGGGTATTAATCTGCATAAAGGATCTGAACATATGATCTTCCACCGAATAAACCAACTAGCATCAACTACAAGGAGTAATCAACACTACTAGTAACCCACAGGTACCAATCTGAGGTTTTGAGACAAAGATTGGATACAAGAGATGAACTAGGGTTTGAGATGAGATGGTGCTGGTGAAGATGTTTATGGAGATTGACACCCTCCCGAGGAGAGGATCGATGGTGATGACGATGGTGATGATTTCCCCCTCACGGAGGGATATGTTTGCCCCGGTAGAACAGCTCCGCCTGCGCCCTAGATTGGTTCCGCCAAGGTTCCGCCTTGTGGTGGCGGAGTTTCATCCCGTGAGCTTGCTTATGATTTTTCCAGGGCAAAATACCGCATATAGCCAAAGATGGGCACCGGAGGCCTTCCAGGGGGCCCACGAGGTAGGGGGCGCGCCCAGGGGGTAGGGCGCGCCCCCACCCTCGTGGACAGTGGGTGGCCCCCCTCCGGTGCTTTCTTCACCCAATATTTGTTATATATTCTGAAACTGACTTCCGTGGAGTTTCATGAGTTTTGGAGTTGTGCAGAATAGATCTCTAATATTTGCTCCTTTTCCAGCCTTGAATTCCAGCTGCCAGCATTCTACCTCTTCATGTAAACCTTGTAAAATAGGAGAGAATAGGCATAAGTATTTTGACATAATGTGTAATAACATCCCATAATGCAATAAATATCGATATAAAAGCATGATGCAAAATGGACGTATCAGGCTCCTGCCAGTTGCCGATAACTTTAACAAAACATGATCATCTCATACAACAATTTATATCTCATCACGTCTTGACCATATTACATCACAAAATGCCCTGCAAAAACAAGTTAGACGTCCTCTACTTTGTTGTTGCAAGTTTTACGTGGCTTCGACAGGCTTCTAGCAAGAACCTTTCTTACCTACGCATCAAAACCACAACATTTTTTGTCAAGTTTGCTGTTTTATCCTTCAACAAGGACCGGGTGTAGTCACACTCGATTCAACTAAAGTTAGAGAAAAAGCGACCCACTACCCACCTATGTGCGAAGCACGGTGGTAGAACCAGTCTCATGAACGCGATCATGTAATGTTGGTTTGGGCCGCTTCATCCAACAATACCGCCGAATCAAAGTATGACATGCTGGTAAGCAGTATGACTATTATCGCCCACAACTCTTTGTGTACTACTCGTGCATATAACATCTACACATAGATCTGGCTCGGATGCCACTGTTGGGGAATATAGTATTTCAAAAAAAATCCTATGATCACGCAAGACCTATCTAGGAGAAGCATAGAAACAAGCGGGGAGAGTGTGTCCACGTACCCTCGTAGACCAAAAGCGGAAGCATTTAGTAACGCGGTTGATGTAGTCGAACGTCTTCGCGATCCAACTGATCAAGTACCGAACGCACGTCACCTCCGTGATCTTCACACATTTAGCTCGGTGACGTCCCACGAACTCTTGATCTAGTTGAGGCCGAGGGAGAGTTTCGTCAGCACGACGGCGTGGTTATGGTGATGATGAAGTTACCGACGCAGGGCTTCGCCTAAGCACTACGACAATATGACCGAGGTGGAAAACTGTGGAGGGAGGTACCGCACACTGCTAAAGATCAACTTTTGTGCCTATGGGGTGCCCCCTCCCCCGTTTATAAAGGAGTGGAGGAGGGCGAGGGCTGGCCTCCCAGGGCGCGCCCCAAGGGGAGATTCCTAATCCTACTACGAGTAGGTTCCCCCCTTTCCTAGTCCAACTAGGAGGGGGGAGGAAGGGGAAGAGGGAGAGAAGGAAAGGGGGGCCGACCCCCCTCCACAATTCGGATTGGGCTTGGGCGAGCGCGACCCACTACTTGGCCGCCTCCTCCTCTCTTCCTCTATGGCCCATGAAGGCCCATTAACTCCCCAGGGGGTTCGGGTAACCCCCCGGTACTTTGGAAAATACTCGATACACCTCTGAACTATTCCGGTGTCCGAATATAGTCATCCAATATATCAATCTTCATGTATCTACCATTTCGAGACTCCTCGTCATGTCCATGATCTCATCCAGGACTCTGAACTACCTTCGGTATATCAAAACACATAAACTCATAATACCGATCGTCATCGAACGTTAAGCGTGCGGACCCTACGAGTTCGAGAACTATGTAGACATGACCGAGACTCATCTCTGGTCAATAACCAATAGCGGAACCTGGATGCTCATATTGGCTCCTACATATTCTATGAAGATCTTTATCATTCAAACCGCATAACAACCTACGTTGTTCCTTTTGTCATCGGTATGTTACTTGCCTGAGATTCGATAGTCGGTATCATCATACCTAGTTCAATCTCGTTACCGACAAGTCTCTTTACTCGTTCCATAATGCATAATCCCGTAACTAACTCATTAGTCACATTGCTTGCAAGGCTTATAGTGATGTGCATTACTGAGAGGGCCCAGAGATACCTCTTTGACAATCAGAGTGACAAATCCTAATCTCGATCTATGCCAACTCAACAAACACCATTGGAGACACTTGTAGAGAATCTTTATAATCACCCAGTTATGTTATGAATTTTGATAGCACACTAAGTGTTCCTCCGGTATTGTCGGAGTAATGGGCCACGGGTAGGCTAACCCGAGCCCCTGAACCTTTCAAGACATCGGGGCAGGCTGCGCCCCTCAAGACCCCAGGACGAAGAGCCGCCTTCTGAGAAATCGGTGGCAAGGCAACCGACTGCCCACTCACGGCTGAGTCCCGGGGACGACTTCAGGATGAGCCGACTCCTGACTGATGACTTCCCGAGAAGCCGGCCTTGGGGAGTCGGCCCGCGACTCCAAAAAACCCCATGCCCTCATCAAGAGGGACGGGACAGGGAGTGGCTACAGTAAAGCCCACTCCCCCCCTTTTCTAGAGGCACGCATGGCCATAGTACGCCGTACCCGCGGAGATCTCCGTCCGGCGCGGCACTGTTGCCATGCCGGCCCTGCCATCAGCACCAGTGGGCAGAATCCTGCATCCATGACGGCTTGTCTCTACGACCCTGGGCGGCGGGTCCCACCAGTCAGCGGGAGTCTAGAAGACGGCGAGAGCGTCACCAGTCGGACCCGTTGGGAGTCGGCCCCCGAGAGTCGGCCAGCCCCTCCCCCGGGGCCCACGCGCCATTAACCAGATGTGACGGGGAGTGGCAATAGTGATCGCCTGCCAGGCGGCGGGGCTGTTGCCACGACCCCATGACCAAGCCCGCGTCATTAGAAGCACAGTTACAGTAATCAGCAGCCGGTAAGACCCGCCAACGGCGGACACGGCCTGTCGACGCTGTACCGGACCAGTCGGCGGGGCCCGCAAGTTGGCGGGCCCCAGCAGTCGGCGAAGAAGATAGAGGCCGGAGAAACTGACGGCTGGGCCCGTGCCCAGCCGTATTACCATTGTACCCCTGGGGGGTAGGCCTATATAAACCTCCAAGGCACGCATGCAAAGGGTTGGAATCCATTAGCACTAGACCAGATCATATAGGAAAGAGAGAACTAGCCTAGCCTTCTCCTACCTCCAGGAAACAGCTCAAGGAGCAACCGTGTACACACTTCGCCATAGTGATCATGCGGAGACCCCGCAGAGTAGCAGTAGGGGTATTATCTCCCCGGAGAGCCCCGAAGCTGGGTAAGATTCGCTGGCGTGCATGCCTTCGCCTTATCCCGTTTCCAGGCACCGGCGACGTTCTATTCGCCCCCACCATGATAAGCCATCCTCTGGCATATGTCGCACCCAACCCCCGACATTTGGCGCCCATCGTGGGGCCTGGTGCACTGTTGTCCGGAGACCTGTTCTGGACGGGAACCCTTTTCCTCCCTGGCAAGCGCAGCCAGCCCGGCACGCCAGACGGAGTTTGCACCGACGCGCTGCATGGCGCTGAGATCGCCTGCGCAGCCAGCTGCCTCGCCAATCTTGTCGATGAGGTTCGCCTCTCCGATGAGCCTGCATCTGACGCAGGCACGGGTGGCCCCGAGAGCCTCCTCGCGGGCCTCCTTGACCAACTCCACGTCACCGGCGAGCCTGCCGTGGACTTGGAGTCTGTAGGCTCCACCGACCCGATGTTGGTCGACTCCAACACCGCGTCGCTCGACGCGTTCCCCACCAACGTGGTGGTCTACGACGAGCCGCTCCCTCGTGCGGAGAGCGACGGAAGCACTGTCGCAGAGGTGCTCGTCTTCAGTCATGACGAGCATCCCGGCGAAGGAGCGCATGACCCACTTGGCGCGGCATTACAAGACCTGACTGCGCCCATTCCGAAAGACACTGACGTAGAGACGTTGGAGGCGCGCCGTCTTCAGCTCGTCGAAGGCGCGAAGAAGCTGGCTAGCATGAGACGCTTGTCAGAAGCCTACCGGTGTGAAATGGATCGCGCTGTGGGTGGCTCGCCAGCCCCAGTTGGGCCCAGCCGCCTAGGTGCGGTCCAGCAGCGCGGCGTGGCCATCGCCAACCTGTTCGGGGAAAATCGCCCTGTGTACGCCACGCCTGCGGAGAATATTCGAGGTGCCCAGGCGCCGGCAGACGAGCTGGACAACTTCGAGGGGGAAGAGCGCCGCCTGATGACGGAGCAAGTCCAGCGGCTCCTCGACGCGGCTTCTGTGGAGAACGAGGCCGGCTGCCGCACGGAGGCACCGCAGCGACAAAACGATGACCCGCCTCCATGCCGATATCAAGGCGCGACGTCTCGGACGCCGACTGGCGGCGCCCGAGGAAGGAAAGACAGGGATCCGGCTGTCAGCCACAGTCGGACTCGCATTACCATAGAGCGCGACCAGGACGGCCGCCCGAGAGCAGTGGAACGACGGGACGACTGTCCGCCTCCTCCTCCTCGCAAGGAAAGGCGAGTCTCCCTACCGCCTGTTGACCATCCGACTCTCGGCGACCGCCTTGGCCGCCGAGAGGGAGTCGGAGAAAATGACGCCCGCCACCGGATCGACCGACTTCACCGATCCCTGGCGCTGGAAGAAGAAGATGAGTTGGGTCCGCCTTGTTTCGGGCCCCGCATTCGAGACGAGCCCTTTCCCAAAGGGTTCACGCTCCCAAGAGACACGCCCAAGTACACCGGCTCCATGAAGCCGGAGGACTGGCTGGTTGACTACTCCATGGCAGTCAGCATAGCGAACGACAACAAGCGTGTTGCCGTGAAATACGTTCCGCTCATGCTGCAGGGCACGGCCCGGACATGGCTGAACAACCTGAAGCCCCGCGGCATCAACAGCTGGGTCGACTTCACCGATGCATTCGTCTGCAACTTCACAAGCATGTACAAGCGTCCTCCCAAGCCTCGTCAGCTTTCCTTGTGCGTGCAAGGCCCGAACGAGTCAACTCGCGACTACCTCACGCGTTGGGCCGAGCTCCAGAACTCTTGTGAGGGCGTGCACGAGGTGCAGGCTATCGAGTACTTCACCGCCGGGTGCAGAGAGGGCACCCTCCTCAAGCACAAGCTCCTCTGTGACGAGCCAGAAACCCTCGACGAGCTACTGATCATAGCAGACAAGTACGCCACGGCCGACTCCTCCATGAAGGCGGAGATTCAAGTCAGCGCGACTGGCAAAGTGGCCCCTCAGGCTCCTAGAACTCCGGCTGGAGACGCCAGTCGGCGACCACAGCAGGGCGACCACAAGCGCAAGGCCCCACAGCCGGCTTCCAGCAGCCGATAGGTGGCAACAGTCGAGGACCAGCAGCCGGATGGGCAGCCTCCACCCAAGCGATAGAAAGGCGGCAAACCCAACTGGTTGCCGGCTTTCTCATACGAGCAGACTCTGGATGGTCCTTGCAAGTTCCACAGCGGCATGAAGCCATCGAATCACACCACCCGGAAGTGCCACTGGCTCACCAGGATCGCCAAAGGAGACGGCCTCCTGCCTCCCCCGCATGCTGGGCAGCAGCCTCCGCCTCCGCCCCAGCAGCCGGCTGTCAGGCCTATCGGCGCAGTACAAGACAAGTACCCCGAAGAGAACGGAGCCTACGTGATATTCACCAGCGTGGCTGATGATCGACGCAGTAGGCGGCTGCAGCAGCACGAGTTGAATGCAGTTACGTCAGAGATACCAGAATTCATGCACTGGTCCGAGAAGCCTATCACCTGGAGCAAGGCTGATCACCCAGAGGTGATGCCGAGTCCGGGCTCTTATGCCTTGGTCTTGGATGCCACCTTTGCCACGGATAGGCGAGCTGCTCGTTTCTCGCGAGTTCTGATAGGCGGAGGCAGCAGCATCAACATCTTGTACAAGGACACCATGGAGAAGTTAGGAATCAAGCAAAGACAGCTTCAGAACAGCCAGGCTGTGTTCCACAGCATTGTTCCTGGCCTTTCCTGCTCACCAATCGGCAAGATCCTGATGGACGTCCTCTTTGGAGACAAAGATCACTTCCACCGAGAATCGGTTTGGTTTGAGGTGGTGGATCTTGAGAGCCCATACCATGCACTACTTGGCCGACCCGCCCTGGCCAAGTTCATGGCGGTCCCCCACTACGCCTACCTCAAGATGAAGATGCCTAGTTCCAAGGGGATTCTGACCGTAGCCGGCGACTAGCGGAAGTCGTCTGCCTGTGCGGCTGAGAGTAGTCGTTTGGCCGAGTCCCTGGTGATTGCGGCCGAGAAGCGGCTCCTTGACCGGGTTGTGGCGATGGCCGGCAAGCAGCTAGAGGTGTCGCCTAACCCCAAGGAGTCGGAGGCTGAGGGTTTGTTCAAGCCGGCCAAAGAGACAAAGAAGATACCCTTGGATCCGGAGCACCCAGAGAGGTACGCTGTCGTAGGCGCAAACCTCGACAGCAAATAGGAAGGCGAGCTCATCGATTTTCTCCGTGAGAATCGGGACATCTTCGCATGGTCCCCCAAAGACATGCCAGGTGTATCGATGGAATTCGCCGAGCACAAGTTACATGTCCGATCTGATGCAAAGCCAGTCAGGCAGCCCTTGTGCCGCTTAACAGAAGAAAAGAGAAGAGTTGTCGGAGAGGAGATAGCTCGACTCCTGGCAACCGGCTTCATTATGGAGGTGTTCTTTCCAGAGTGGCTAGCCAACCCGGTCCTGGTACTGAAGAAGAACAAGCAGTGGCGAATGTGTATTGACTACACAAGCCTCAACAAGGCTTGCCCCAGGGACCCGTTTGCTTTGCCAAGAATCGATCAGGTGATAGACTCCACAGCCGGATGCGAGCTGTTGAGCTTCTTGGATGCATATTCAGGATATCACCAGATCAAGCTAAACCCGGCGGACAGACTGAAGACCGCCTACATCACATGATTTGGAGCCTTCTGCTATCTAACCATGACGTTCGGCTTAAGGAATGCCAGCGCCACCTTTCAGCGTTGCATGCAGAAATGCCTCCTCAAGCAACTCGGCAAAAACACCCACGTCTACGTAGACGATGTGGTTGTGAAGACGGAGAAGCGTGGAACACTGCTGGAAGACCTCAAGAAGAACTTTGAGAACCTGCACCGATTTCAGATCAAGCTCAACCCTGAGAAGTGCGTCTTTGGAGTACCAGCCGGCCAACTCCTTGGTTTCCTGGTCTCTGAACGCGGCATAGAGTGCAACCCTGCAAAGATCAAGGCCATTGAAAGGATGGAGGTACCTAGCCGACTGCTGGACGTGCAAAAGTTCACTGGCTGCTTGGCGTCCATCAGCCGATTCATCAGTCGGCTGGGCGAGAAAGCTCTCCCCTTATACCAGCTCATGAAGAAGACCACTTTTTTCGACCGGAACCACAGGGCGGACGAAGCCTTTCTTCAGTTGAAGAAGATGTTGACTACTCCACCCGTTCTGGCGGCTGCCACTCCTAAGGAGCCCATGCTCCTGTACATCGCCGCCACCAGCCGGGTAGTCAGCATAGTCATTATAGTGGAACGCAAGGAGGAAGGCAAGGCACTACCTGTCCAGAGACCGGTATATTACCTGAGCGAAGTGCTGTCGACCTCCAAGCAGAACTACCCCCACTACCAGAAGATGTGCTATGGCGTGCACTTTGCCGCCAAGAAGTTGAAGCCTTACTTTCAAGAGCATCCAATCACTGTGGTCTGCACGGCCCCACTTGCCGAGATCATTGGAAGATGAGATGATTCTGGCCGAGTGGCCAAATGGGCCATAGAGTTGGCTCCTTACACCATCTACTACCAGCCCCGCACCGCCATCAAGTCACAAGCACTGGCCGACTTCGTCGTCGACTGGGCCGAGACCCAGTACCTACCACCAGCGCCCGACTCCACCCATTGGCGGATGCATTTCGACGGCTCCAAGATGCGCACCGGCCTGGGAGCCGGCGTTGTCCTCAACTCTCCTAAAGGCGACAAGCTCACATACGCACTTCAAATCCACTTTGCCGCCTCCAACAAAGTTGCCGAATACGAGGCACTCATTCACGGGCTCCGGCTTGCCAAAGAACATGGCATTCGCTGGATCCTGTGTTATGGTGACTCGGACTTAGTGGTCCAGCAGTCGTCCGGCGACTGGGACGCCAAAGATGCAAACATGGCAAGTTACCGTTTCCTCATGCAGCAACTCAATGGATATTTCGAGGGGTGCGAGTTCCTCCATGTGCCAAGAAACGACAACGACCAAGCAGACGCCCTGGCACGAATCGGCTCTACCCGCCAAGCAATACCATCCGACGTCGCCCTTCAGCGCCTCCTCAAGCCGTCTGTCAAGCCTTCACCAGAATCAGACTCCATTTTCGTGCCGGCTCCCCCCTAAGAAGTCGGATCCGACTCCAGAGCCCCAGCAGACGGTACGAGGATTTTGGCAGATGGCTCCAAAGCCGCCACAGTCGAAGCCAGCCCGAAGATTCCAGAACTCGGCCCGAGGGCTGCACCAGTCGGACTGGGGACTTCATTAATCCAGCAAGAGGTCGCTGACTCCAGCCCGTCGCCTCCCGGTCCAGCCGTCCTCATCCAAATCGCAGTTCTGGCAGTCGAAGAAATAGCAACACCCTCATGGGCCCAGCCCATCCTCAAATTCCTGGTGAGCAAAGAGTTGCCGACTGATGAGACCTCAGCTCGACAAGTACAACGCCGAGCGGCAGCCTACACCATAGTCAATAGAGAGCTGATCAGGCGTAGCGTCACTGGTGTCTACCAGCACTGCATAGAGCCAGAGCAAGGCCAAGCAATTGTCAAAGACATCCATCAAGGCGAGTGCGGCCACCATGCGGCTTCAAGAGCACTCGTCGCCAAAGCTTTTCGACACGGTTTCTTCTGGCCGACTGCCTTAGAAGAGGCCAAGGAAATGGTCCAAAAATGCAAAGGGTGCCAGAAGTTCCGCTCCAAACCACATCAGCCGTCTTCTGCACTCAAGACCATCCCCGTTGCCTGGCCCTTTGCCGTTTGGGGCCTAGACATGGTGGGACCATTCAAGACGGCACGAGGTGGCTTAACTCACTTACTTGTCGCGGTGGATAAGTTCACCAAGTGGATAGAAGCGAAGCCAATCAAGAAACTGAATGGTCCGACTGCCATGACTTTCATCTCCGACATCACAATTCGGTACGGCATACCACACAGCATCATCACCGACAACGGCACAAATTTTTCCAAAGGCGCCTTGGCCCATTTTTGCGCGACACAGGGCATCCGACTAGACTTAGCGTCCGTTGCCCATCCGCAGTCAAATGGCCAGGTGGAGCGAGCAAACGGCCTCATCCTGTCCGGCATCAAGCCCTGACTGGTCGAGCCTCTGGAGCGCTCGGCTGGCTGCTGGCTCGATGAGTTGCCAGCCGTCCTCTGGAGTCTGCGCACGACTCCAAACAAGTCAACCGGCTTCACGCCTTTCTTCCTCCTCTACGGTGCTGAAGCCGTCATCCCAACGGACAAAGAGTTCGACTCCCCGCGAGTCACCATGTACACCGAGGAGGAAGCAGAAGAAGCACATCAAGATGGCGTCGATCTGCTGGAAGAGGGCCAGCTGTTGGCACTCAGCCGGTCCAGCATCTACCAGCAGAGCCTGTGCCGATACTACAACAGGAAGGTCGGGCCGAGATCTTTCCAAGAGGGCGACCTTGTGCTCCGACTGATCCAGCGAACAGCCGGCCAGCACAAGCTGTCGGCGCCTTGGGAAGGCCCTTTCATCAGCAGCAAAGTGCTGGGCAACGACTCCTACTACCTGATTGACGCTCAGAAGCCCCGAGCACGCAAGAGGGACGACTCCGGCAAAGAGACAGAGCGGCCATGGAATGCAAATCTCCTCCGAAGATTTTACAGTTGATGGAGTATGTACCATGCTACCTTTTGTATTAAAGTATCAAGACTTCGGGCCCCCCGAGACGAGCTTGGGGACTGCCCTCTTTTATCTATATGATAAGAATTATACCTACGAGTATGTTACTCTTTGTTATGCCGCTTGGCACCGGGTTCGACTAGTCGGCCCGGGGACTTGCCGCCTTGCGCTATGAAATGCTTCCTGCAGCCAGACAAGTAGTGTGTGGCGCCAAAGCCATCTCCTGTCAGAAGCCGCAGCTCGCAGAGCGACTGTCCGGTGGGCAGGAGTAAGGTAGAATGGGCGTCCGTATGAAAAATGGCTAAGGACTCAAAGCATAAAACATAGTTTAAGCCGGCTTCCAGCCTTTTTTCGCTAACCGACTATTGAGAAGTCGGCTCGCCGCATTCTATTCAACTTGCTAAAAAACTCTAAAATGGCTAAGTACTTGCCTTCTCAAAAGTAGCCAAGCATTTGATCCAACGGCAGTCCGCAGAACAGCTGTCCGACTGGCAAGACGACAACTAAGGGAAGGCGGCAAAGGAAAAAGCCAAAGGAGCAATGAGCAAGAAAAGATAGAATTCGGATAAATATTTACATAACATAGGCCCTTGGCCGAATCTTCGAGCAGAAGTTCAAAATACACCCCGCGGGTGGAATTGTGCGAATTAACAAGTTCTTCAAAGACTACTAAAGTAGATAAAATAAAGATAAGGCAGCAGCTTAGGAAGCGGCAGGCGGATTCGGAGGGTAAGAGGAGACGGCGGTGTCAGGCGTTGGGGCGGCCGGCTGGGCAGTCTCGGCTTGATCGCCTCCAGCTGCAGTCGGCTCGGCCGCACGCGGCTCGTTGCTAGAGGCGCGGTCGAGCTGAGGCTGGCCATCCGCTCCATCTTCTGGTGCCTCCGTCTCGCCTCCGTCCTCCGCCTCGCCTTCCTCCTCAACGCTGGAGCCGATCACCTTCGCTGAGTCCTCATCGTAGTCTGGGTTCATCCCAAACCACTCCGGTGGTACCTCCTCGCCGTCTTCAGCCCGCTCGGGGACAAAGATGCTGGTGTCGGTGTACTCAGCGATCGCCGCGGCACGCTTGACGAGGGTGTCTTCCGCGGCTACCAGCTCCGGCTGGGCCTCTGACCGTAGTGTGGCCAGCCGATCTAGGTCCAGCCCCGGATACCACGCCTTAACGAATTCCAATGCTCGGCACGCTCCAGCTCAGGCCGAGGAACCTTTCCAGGCCTCAAGACGACCAACCGCGACCTCCAGCCAGTCGGCAGTCCGACTGGGGGTGCGCGGAGCCTGCATGTCTGGCCACAGGGCAGCAATCACCTGGGCGCCGACACGTTGAAGCCGACGCAGCATCCGGTGAGCCGGCCGAAGGCGAGCCTCGATGCTCAGGATATGCTCATCAAGGGTTCAGGGGGCGTCGGCGGCGATCTTTGCGCCTTCCGCCCTCCGACCTTCACGGTCAGCCTCGATGGCTTGGATGGCGGCCTGCGAGTGCCCAGGGAAGAAGTCTGCCAAGACGGAAAGAATGAAGAAGCAAGTCAAAAATCAGGAGTCAGCTCGACTTATAGTCGGCAGCTCGAAGAAAGAAAGTAAAGAAACTCACCATCAACGATGTCCTCAATCTCGTGGAAGCCGGAGGCCAGCAATGCCTCCTTTTCAGACTAGGAGGAGCGCTCGCTTGCGAACTCGGCCAGGAGGGCGGTCTCCGCTTCTTCCGCCTCCTTCTGCGTCTTCTTGAGCAGCTCCTTCTGATCTGCCAATTGTGCGGCCAGCAGATCGCGCTCTGCGGCGAGCTTGCTGCACTCCTTCCCCTTGGCGCGCAACACGAAGTTGGCTACGCTCAGCTGCTGTTGAAGAGCGGCGTTGGCCTCTGAAGAGAAAGAAGAAAGAAGGCGTTAAGTCATCAACAAAGAAGGTCGCCGGGGAGATCCGGCCTGACTGCTCAGCAGTCGGCCCGAATCTCGGGGACTTCAGCCTATGGGTGCGCCAGCACGCCCCCGCAAAGAAGAAAAAGGACTCACTCAGGCTCTCCGACAAGTCGGCGGTCCGCTTGCCCAGCTCTTCAACATTGCGGTTGAAGGTGGTGACACGAAGGTTGTGATAGTCCTGCGACAAGTATTTCAGACAAAAGTTAGTACCCGGAACTCACCAATTGGAGTTCCGGGCCGCCTGCTCAGCAGTCGGCCCAAAACTCGGGGACTACACCCAGTGGGTGCGCTGGCGCGCCCCCATAGAGAGGAACAAGAAAACAAGGACAAAAGAGAAAGCATACCCGGACGGCTGCCCGCGACGCCAGGTACGCCTTGGTGCAGTTCTGGATGGCGTCGCCCTCAGCTCGCAGCTTTGTCTGGACGTCCAGAAGCGCCTGGTTCAGCGGGCCCGTGCCGCCTCCTCGCACCCACCAATTGGGCACGGCGCTCGTCGCTTCGGCATCTGGGATCGCCGAGCTGGCGGTGCCGGTCTCCAAGGGGCGTGGTGCCGAAGTCGCATTCTCAAGACAGTGGCGCGTTGGCGAGCTGACTTGAAGGAGTAGCCTCGCCACGGCCTTGTCTTCACGCGGCGGCACCGACGGGTCCGCCGTCTGTTTGCCTTGCGCGCTCCCAGATGGCGGCGGAGGTGGCGGCAGAACGATCACGTCCGGCATGGAGGTGTCGCCGCCTTCCCTCTCCATGATGGGGTTCTTGCTGCCGGCTTCCCCAGTCTGCCCCGTGAACTCCGGAGGCGGCGGCGCAGAGTTCAGCGGGGTGATGAACACCGCCGATTGGCGGTGCACGGCCTCCTCAGCCTGCCGCCTCGCCGCGACAGCGGCTTCGGCCTCTGCCAGCTTCTTCTTGGTGGAGGCCTCCACCTTCTCGGCCTCCACCTTCTCCAGGCAGGCGGCCTCTTCCTCGTTGCACTTCTCCTGCACGTTCCGCTCCGTCGCCTCTCGGAGGTCGGCGACGTGGTCAATCCGCCGAGTGGTGGCGGACGTCTCCGCCGACCCCATGAAGGAGGCGGCGACAACCCTCTCAAGAGTGAGGGGAGCCCTGAAGCGAGGGAAGCAAGTAAAAGACTCAGACAAAAGCCACAAAGAAGGAATAAAAGCATTAAGATG
Organism: Triticum urartu; assembly: GCF_056163025.1. NCBI lineage: Eukaryota > Viridiplantae > Streptophyta > Magnoliopsida > Poales > Poaceae > Triticum > Triticum urartu. The sequence continues at coordinate 117,356,116 of NC_141879.1, forward strand.
GAATACTCACGCGGAGACCAGTGGCGGATTATTTACTTCCTTGCGGAAGCGGATGGCCTTCGCGGCCGCCTCGTCCCGCTTGGTCGCCGCGGCCGAACTCTTGGGCTTCTTCGGCCGACTGTCGAACAAGGTCGGCACGGCCCTGCGCTTCTTCCCGCCGCCTGGAGAGCCCGGCGCGGCAGAAGAGCCCGCGCCAGGATGGCCGACTCCTGGCCGGTGGCGGGGGGCGACCTCCTCATCATCATTAGGCCAGTCCTCTAGACTGGCCCTGAGCCGCGGGCTGCCTCCTCCCTCGGCGTCGTCTTCCAAAGCCGCCGCCCCCAGATCGGGGTCGTCGATGTTGCTCTCCGCCCGGTCGGCGGGGAACTCGCGGGCCGGCCCCGCGGTGCCGGATGATGGATGGAGGAGGGGATTCTGACCAACGCCGACTGGTCAGGTCGGACAAGACAAACTCGGCAAGAAAGAAGACAATTCAAAGAAAGAGGGAAAAAGGAAACTCACTGTGGGCGGGGGGTTGGCGCGAGAGTACGGCTCCTTGCCGAATCGCCAATCCTCCAGGAGCTTGCTGTCCCAGAGGTAGTTCACCATGTAGGCCACCTCCTCGTGAGGCATGTCCTTGGTGCACATCCGACTCGGGTCACGGTGCCCACTCATTTGGCATATCATGTGGGGGTGACCTTGGAGCGGGAGAACTCGGCGCGCCACGAAGGCGGCCAGCAGATCCGAACCAGCCAAGCCCTCCGACTGCCTCAGCACTCGGAGTCACGTGACGGCGCCGGCTCCCGGGTTCTGTCGTGCCCCCTCCTCCCCCTACTTATAGTCTCATGGGCTGCGAAGCCGAGGGGGCGGTCGTGGGATTTACTGCGCCCACGAGCCCCACGTTTCCACGACAAAAGTTACTGCGCGCAGTAACTTCACGGGAATCCCAACCGTCCGCTCGGGCCGCAGCGGATCCGCTCGTGCACCGAGGCGCGGTAATGGAGGGCCCCGCCTGTTGGCCTGTCCCGTCACGCGCGTGGGCAGGCAGACTGGCCCGGCTGCGTGTTGCCACGTGACAGGCCCGGAACGGGTGGCGGCCTGGAAGCTTAGCCAGCACGCTACTTGGATCCCGCCGCGGCATTCGAAATATTGTACAAGTCAGAGTTGAGCGAGTCCGACTCCTTCCAGTCGGCCCGGTAGATGTCAAGCAAGATCCATGTCTCGGGCACCCGGAAAGAAAAACTGCTGAGGCTCCTCGGCCAATCGCCCGCGGCGCCACATTAGCTTCGGGGACTACTGTCGGAGTAATGGGCCACGGGTTGGCTAACCCAAGCCCCTGAACCTTTCAAGACATCGGGGGCAGGCTGCGCCCCTCAAGACCCCAGGACGAAGAGCCGCCTTCTGAGAAGTCGGCGGCAAGGCAACCGACTGCCCACTCACGGCCGAGTCCGGGGGACGACTTCAGGATGAGCCGACTCCTCACTGACGACTTCCCGAGAAGCCGGCCTTGGGGAGTCAGCCCGCGACTCCAACAAACCCCATGCCCTCATCAAGAGGGACGGGACGGGGAGTGGCTACAGTAAATCCCACTCCCCCACCTTTTCCAGAGGCAGGCATGGCCACAGTACGCCATACCCGCGGAGATCTCCGTCCGGCGCGACACTGTTGCCATGACGGCCCTGACATCAGCACCAGTGGGCAGAATCCTGCACCCACGATGGCTTGTCTGTACGGCCCTGGGGCGGCGGGTCCCACCAGTCAGTGGGAGTCCAGAAGACGGCGAGAGCGTCACCAGTCGGACCCGTTGGGAGTCGGCCCCCGAGAGTCGGCCAGCCCCTCCCCCGGGGCCCACGCGCCATTAACCAGATGTGACGCGGAGTGGCAATAGTGATCGCCCGCTAGGCGGCGGGGCTGTTGCCACGACCCCATGACCAAGCCCGCGTCATTAGAAGCACGACTACAGTAATCAGCAGCTGGCAAGACCTGCCAGCGGCGGACACGGCCTGTCGGCGCCGTACCGGACTAGTTGGCGGGCCCCAGCAGTCGGCGGAGAAGACGGAGGCCGGAGAAACTGACGGCTGGGCCCGCGCCCAGCCGGATTACCATTGTACCCCTGGGGGGTAGGCCTATATAAACCCCCCAGGGCACCCATGCAAAGGGTTGGAATCCATTAGCACTAGACCAGATCATATAGGAAAGAGAGAGCTAGCCTAGCCTTCTCCTACCTCCAGGAAACAGCTCAAGGAGCAACCGTGTACACACTTTGCCATAGTGATCATGCGGAGACCCCGCAGAGCAGCAGCAGGGGTATTATCTCCCCGGAGAGCCCCAAAGCTGGGTAAGATTCGCCGGCGTGCATGCCTTCGCCTTATCCTGTTTCCAGGCACCGGCGACGTTCTATTCGCCCCCGCCATGATAAGCCATCCTTTGGCATATGTCGCACCCAACCCCCGACATGTATTCGGGAGTTGCAGAATCTCATATTTATAGGAACATGTATAAGTTATGAAGAAAGCAATAGCAATAAACTAAACGATCATAATGCTAAGCTAACAGATGGGTCAAGTCAATCACATCATTCTCTAATGATGTGATCCCGTTCATCAAATGACAAGTCATGTGATGCGGAGCATCCTACGATCATCCCCATGTACACTACGACTACTCCCCATGCCCCAAGAGGACATACGATGAGACCTCGACTATACGCCATTGGACGCAAGGTGAACTCGCTCCTCTCCGAACCATCACTTTCCACATATGAGACATGGCTACTACCTCAAATATATGTGCTATGCATGACCTGGAACAAAGAGGAAGACCATGGACAAGACGGCAAGGACCCCAAGCGCACGGAACAAGAGGAAGAGCTGCCAGGAAGCATCAGCTCTCAGACGTCCGACAGTCACCGGACGTCCGACGCATGGAGTACCCACCACCCAGATGGACCAGCCGAGGAAAGCTACAGTGGCCGGACGTCCGATGACCATCAGCCACCGGTCGACCGACAATGTCCAAAAATCCGATGAGGGCTATCCCAAGCCAAAACGTCGGACATCCGACAAGTACCGGACGACAGGACCCTCGCGAGCCACCGGACGTCCGGTACCCGTCGGACGACCGACGCCTGTCTGTGCGCAGAGTATCGGGCCGAGGCCCATGTATCCCCCACTTACCCCTTCGTGGCCCTAGACTATATATACTTCTCCACCTCCTCCTAGTTAGGGTTAGCGTTGTGATAGCTCATATTAGAGATAGAGCCTCGCTCATCCACATCGGATCTACTCCTCGAGAGAGACCGCGTCCCCTGTATGGAGAAGATTCCCTTGGAGTCAAGACCTCCTTTTGGGTGGCCCCATCAAGACCTCCTTTGGAGAAGAACCGGTTACCCTGTATTGTCCCTTGTTGATCGTGGACCGTGTATCTCTTTGTTTTTCGAGGATCTAGCATATGTGTGACCATATCTTGTTGGTTTGAGTGTTTCTCTCGTGTTTGCCCTCGTGTTTGCCCTCGTGTTCCTCATTGGGATCCGCTCCTTTCATGAAAGATCGGCCATCTAGGGTTCCACCCTACATCATCTTGGTATCATGAGACACGTTGATCATGATTTCAGAGCCTCCCCTCTTCGTTTTCTAGCTTGATTTTGTTGTGTTCTTCCCCAAATTTAAAGATCCCCGCCAAAAATAGCCCCAATTTTTTTGTGATTTGTTGGTTTGATGAAGTTTTGTTGATTTTGATCAATGCATTTGCTTGGTTTCAAGTGGATATAGCATTTCCCCAAGTTTCCCCATCTTTCATCCACGAAATCTCATCAATTTTGACCCCAAAATCCCCAAATTCCGCCCAAAATCGCGTCTCGGATCTGAAATCTCACGTTGACCCCGACCCACCGGATGACCGACGTTTTTACGGACGTACGGACCCCCATGAAGCATCGGACGTCCGTCATCCACCGGACGACCAGAACCGGCCAACAGAACGAAATTAGCGGATTTTCGAGCCCGACCGGACGTCCGGCGACCGGACATCTGTCCATTTACGGACGTCCAATACCTCTAGATATTGACTTCGACTGATTCTTGTTTCGCCCGTAACTAATTCATCCGAACTCCGATTTTGATGTTCTTTAGCTTGTTTTGAAGCTATTGACATCCCCCTTCCCACAAAAATACTACCATCATCATTTGACTCCATCAAATTTTTGGAACTTTGGCATGTTTACGTAGGGCTTCCACCATATCTTCCGCGTAACCACCACCGACTTTCGCAACCTAACCCATATTGATCCCCATAGCATTTGTGGTTGCTTGAGTTGAGATTCAAGTCTCCTAAGGTGTTTCAGCTACTTAGGGACGGTTGCTTCTTCATCAACCACCACCACCACTTCCGCATAGGTTTGCCCACCATACACTTGCGCCACCCCAACTTAACCCAATTTTGTTTGAGTTGTGAGTTGTGTCTCCTAAGGTGTTTCGGCTACTTAGAGACGGTGACCTTCAACTCCGACACACATAACCCAATAACCCTCCACTTCCGCATTGCCAACTCACATAACCCATCATTGCATTTCCGTAATCCCATTGAGCTTCCACAACATCACCACCGCATTCCGCTACCACCATTTGTCATTTGTCATTTGAGATTTTGAGTTTGCGGTTGTTTTCCGTTTCCTAAGGTGTTTCGGATACTTAGGGATGAGTCTCTATCATCTTGGTATCTCCATCAAGATCACCGCCACTCATCATCGCCACGAGGTCATCTTCGACTTTGACCACTTCACCATCATCCGTCCGTGGCTTATAAACGAGAAACCCTCGACGGTAACCTCCATATCGGTATCATCTTGGTATCGTGGTATCCCTCCATTGTATATCCCCTTGCAATTGCATTGTTAACCCCTAGCCCATTTTGCATCACTTGCCTATCGGGACTAGCCATTTGAGTATTGCAGGCAACGTTACTTGTGCACATTAGTGATCATCGATCTACACCTCTCATTGCATACGTACCATATCATATTGGTATCATATCATCTCGTGTGCCTCAAGTTTGTTCCCGCATATTCACAAGTGCTATCTTGGTTTGCATTGTGCAAAAGTGGCCATACACAAAAAAGAATAAAGCTTGTAAGCAAGTGCCATAGCATCGACACATTACATATCATACTACCATATTGATCATCTTGGATCATCATGTGTGAAACACCGGGAACCATACATACATAGCCTACTTGGGATAGAAAGTTCATACATTTTGCATCTTATAGGTTGTGCACAAGTGTCGTATCCGCCTATTGAGCAACCGTGCTAGCGTCTCTCTTGAGTTGTCCAACACGAGTGTTTTTCGTGGATTCCACATTTTGAGCTTATTCCTTGGTTGCACGACCCCATTTATCTATCCGTGTGTGTGTTTCTGTGTGCCACATATTGCTATTGGTCTACTTGTTTTACTTGCGAATTTGTGAATCTCTTTCAACATTATTGACTCTTGCCAACGTTGCGCATCAATTTTTTGTGCCACTATCCTCACCAAGCTCCACCATAAGCCTTATTTGTGTAGGTGTGAGAAATCGACAAGATCGGTACCAATTGTGTTATTTCCTTGGTACATCATTGAGTGATCATTGATCCATCTTCAACATCAGTCAAGGTACGTTTGGTATAGTGCTTCTCTTTCTCCCACTCATATTTGCCCGAGTCTTGTGATGGATAGGCAAGGCATTTCATCTCCGGCCTTCCACAACAACGATGGCGCATACAACTACAACAACAAAACTCCCCACTTCAGACTACAATGAGCAATGCAAGTCATTGACAACATCACCACCGACTTACGATGTTCCGAAGCTAGGAGAAGGGACTACTTCGACAACAAGTTTTCTGCATAAAAGGAGGAGCAAGATGCAAGGATGGAGGAGATTCAGACTTTGTTGGCCAAACGTTCTTCCCCATCACCATCCTCAAGGCGGCGGTGAGCAAGTCAATCATCTTCGGAGCGCCCAAGAGACGCAAGCGCAAGTCGTCCACGTCCACATATCCATGGCGACCACCATCACATTCGTGATCCACATTGTCATGAAGGGCAAGTCACCTCCAAGCATCATGTGCACGACGATGACGAACCCCATCGAGCTCAAGCATGACAATGACACCATCATCATGAAGATGCTCGCCAAGCACAAATGCACAAGTCCCAACAAGCCCTACTTCACGCCAAGTCCAAGCTTCATGAGAAAAAGAGAAGACCGTGAGACGACCACCACCAAGAAGGAGCTACGGCTACACCAACCACTTCGGCATCTTTGCCAAGTGTCATCAAGGCATCTTCGCCTTCGGACGTACGACATCTTCGCCTACTTCCCATGAGTTCGCCTACATCGACATCTTTAACCACGAGGCGACCACCTACAAGCGAGGGCGACACTTCCATCTTCGGAAGCCCCTCAAGAAAGATGGCCGAGCATGGGAAATTCCCTTTGGTAATGGAGATGAGCTATGAGGTGCCACATCATATGGGCCTCCAACAACAAGACGGTGACAAGAAGGTCAAGCAAGGGCCATCCCCTTCGACCACGTCGACAAACATGAACCTCTCTAAAAACATGAACACGACGCCCATATTAGACTCGTACTCCGAGTCAAGCTACGAGACCGCACATGAGACCCTCTCTTTGGTCTCAGAGGAGAGTGATGTTTTGCCACATCCTACGGCATTCATCTTTGGAGGCATTATGGATGAGGAGGTTGAGCATGGGACTATCACTTCAACCAAGGCGGCGAAAGGAATTGAGCATGGGGACATTTGCACCTACATCTCTTTGACACACACATATGAAGAGATGCCCCAATTGCCATGTGAGCAGAGCCACCACCCCATGAGTGAGATGAGTGACTCCACCATATATGACATTGAGTGCATTTCCTATGAGAGGATGAGTGTGACCACCACTAGCCCCACACATGAGAGCATGACACACATCCTATGTGAGGTTCAGAGCCATTTGAGTGACTCCACCAACCATATGAGTGAGAGCATCCAAGAGGGAGTGAGTGAGCCACAACACTTAGTGAGTGAGGTAGTTGACACGGCACATGAGGCCACTATAATTTCTAATGACTTATCCTCTACTCCAAGTGTGTTTTCCCTTATGGTGCTAGGTCTCCTACATGACAACATGCATATCCTCGACGAGTCCATACCTCCAATGGAGACGACAATGGCCATGGTGGACGATGATGCACCCCCACATGGTTCCATCACGATGAAGATGACCACGACTTGGTCTTCGACACCTCACCTACAACACATGAGCGATTCTGCAAAGGTAACATAGGTGATGGTGCTTCTATTGTCCCACTAGTGGACTATCTTGCAAATGATTGCATGCACGATGATGATCACCTTATGGATTCATCGCATACTATGTCATGTTTCGATATGCCACCCATTTATGATGAATATGATGATGAGCATGTTGAATTGCCTAGTTGTGATTCTATGCTCCATAGGATATGTTGTGAAAATTCTATTGGTCACTTCATGTTTGACAATCCATTAAACTTGTCATATGCTATGAGTGAGATCTCCCATATTACATCATTTCAATCTCAACATAGTAACTATGCATGCCCCATTAAAATAAATCCTATTTGCACCTATGGCATAGATGAAAAGATGATGGTCATTGGCTTTTGTTTTTCATGTGATGATATTGCCATGCTTCCTTTACATGATTTGTGCAATTCATCTACTATGCCATGCCATGATCACAATGTTCCAAATATGCATTGTTTTGGATGTTTTCAATATTCTCCATGTGATGTTTCCATTAATGCTCATGAGGAGACCCCCATATTTTCCTCTACATATTAGGAGATTTTTAAGCATTCCATACTTTGCATGATTCCCATAATTGCTTGCACCATATGCATTCCATGAATAACAATACTCTACATATTTCTCATGATGCATTACACAATTTGAGTCTCCATTATGCTATACATAATAACAAACCTATCATGATGGATTTCTATATCACGCATATCATTTATTTGAGCATTGGATATTTTGTGCTAACCAACACAAGCATGTGCGCATCATGATGGATGATGCGTACATATACCACACACACACAATTTTCCCTTTGTCTTCGTTTTTTGTAGGTACTCATGTATACCCGTCAACCTCTCAATCCAAAGAGTTGACGAAATGAGCTCTTGAGAGCAAAGATGACATGCGGAGCATCCTATGATCATCTCCATGTACACTACGACTACTCCCCATGCCCCAAGAGGACATACGATGAGACCTCGACTATACGCCATTGGACGCAAGGTGAACTCGCTCCTCTCTGAACCATCACTTTCCACATATGAGACATGGCTACTACCTCACATATATGTGCTATGCATGACCAGGAACAAAGAGGAAGACCATGGACAAGACGGCGAGGACACCAAGCGCACAGAACAAGAGGAAGAGCTGCCAGGAAGCATCAGTTCCCGGACGTCCGACAGTCACCGGACGTCAGATGCCTGGAGTCCCCACCAGCCAGATGGACCAGCGGACAAAAGCTACAATGACCGGACGACCAACCAAGGTCGGACGTCCTATGACCATCATCCACCGGGCGACCGACAACGTTCTGAAATCCGACGAGGGCTATCCGAGCTAAAACACCGGACGTCCGACAAGTATGGGATGACCGGACCCTCGCGAGCCCGGACGTCCAGTACCCGTCGAACGACCGGCGCCTGTATGTGCGCAGAGTATCGAGCCGAGGCCCATGTATCCCTCACTTATCCCTTCGTGGCCCTAGACTATATATATTCCTCCACCTCCTCCTAGATAGGGTTAGCGTTGTGATAGCTCATATTAGAGATAGAGCCTCGCTCATCCACATCGGATCTACTCCTCGAGAGAGACAGCGGCTCCTCTACGGAGAAGATCCCCTTGGATTCAAGACCCCCTTTTGGGTGGCCCCATCAAGACCCCCTTTGGAGAAGAACCGGTTACCGTGTATCGTCCCTTGTTGATCGTGGACCGTGTATCTCTTTGTGTTTCGAGGATCTAGCATATGTTTGTCCATATCTTGTTGGTTTGAGTGTTCTCTCGTGTTCCTCATTGGTGTCCGCTCCTTTCGTGAAAGATCGGCCATCTAGGGTTCCACACTACATCATCATGTCTATGGCTAGGAAACTTAACCATCTTTGATTAACGAGCTAGTCAAGTAGAGGCATACTAGTGACACTTTGTTTGTCTATGTATTCACATATGTATCAAGTTTCCGGTTAATACAACTCTAGCATGAATAATAAACATTTATCATTATATAACGAAATATAAATAACAACTTTATTATTGCCTCTAGGGCATATTTCCTTCACCTGTTGCCGGGAGGATCTTCAACATAACCAGGTTCCTAATCAAAAATCTCATCTCCTCGCAATTTACATTATTTTCCATTTGTCTCTCATTTTTCTCTCCCCCACTTCACAAAAATTTGCGGTTTTATTCGCCTCTCTTTTTTCGTTCGCTGTTTTCTTGCCGGATCTGTTTGTGTGTGCGTTCTTGTTTGCGTAGTTATGATGCCTCAAAGAAAATATTATGATGTTCCTTACCCAAATATTTTGCTTGAAATTGAGAAAAGTACTAAGGAATATATGACTACATAATTTGAGCATAATAAATATTTTACTTAAGAACTTAAGGAGCACTTTGTTGTGCTAGATACTATCAGAAAACAACTTGATGATATTAGTAGAGAAGTTTGCAATCTCCAAGCTAAGTATTCTTTTGCTGAAAGTTTGCTGGGAAAAATATCCAAGGCACAAGCTACCTTAGTAAATCAAATGGCTGCTAAACAAATCTCGTTAGACGATAAGAGTGATGAAGATCTTAAAATGATTGGTGTTTCTTCTATTGATTCCTTGTTTATTAAAGTTAAGATTGATGAAAATGGGACTAGAGAAGAGTCAACTTTAGGTAGAAGTCATCCCAATTATTCAGAGGGTGAAAATCTTGTTGAGAAAAATGATGAAAGTGGGTTTGGAGAGGTCAAAACTTTAGCTAGTGATGTACCCACTCTTTTGGATTACAAAGACTTTAATTATGATAGTTGCTCTTTGATTGATTGTATTTCTTTGTTGTGAACCATTCTAAATTCACCCCATATCTATGAACAAAATAAAGCTTTTACTAAACATATTGTTGATGCTATGAAGAAAGCTCTTGAAGAAAAATTGGAATTAGAAGTTTCAATTGCTAGAAAATTACATGATGAATGGGAATCTACTATCAAAGTCAAGATTAAAAATTATGAGTGTTTGCTTTGTGTGACTTGGGTGCTAGTGTTTCTACAATTCCGAAATCTTTATGTGATGTGCTTGGTCTTACTAATCTTGAAGAATGTTCCTTGAATTTGCACTTGGCGGCTTCTACTATTAAAAAGCCTATGGGAAGAATTAATGATGTTCTTATTCCTGCAAATAGGAATTATGTGCCCATAGATTTTATTGTTTTTTATATGATTTCAATCCATCTTATCCAATTATTCTTGGTGGACCGTTTTTACGCACTATCGGTGCCGTGATTGATATGAAAGAAGGCAATATCAAGTTCCAATTTCCTTTGAGGAAGGCTACAGAACACTTTCCTACAACAAGAATTAATCCACCATATGAATCAATCCGGAGGGCATCTTATGGATCTCGAACCAAAGATGACAAAACTTAGATCCTTGCTTTATGCCTAGCTACGGGTGTCGTGGAATTGCCACGGCAGATGTCCTTAGTTTTAGGACTTTAGTCGCGAGGCCAACGCATCTATGTGGTAGCTTCAGAGGGGTTGAGCGGGACGAGAGACGCAATGTTTTACCCAGGTTCGGCCCCTCACGTTGGAGGTAAAAGCCTACATCCTGCTTCATTGGTATTGATGATGATGTTCACAATTACACGGGTTCTCTAACTCGAGAGCTCTAGACTTGTTTGTCTAACCCTAACTTATCAAACTTGTGGAACTTGTCAATCTTGTCCCCCTTGGGGTGCCCTGCCCCTCCTTATATATGTTGGAGGGGCGGGTTACATGTGGAGTCCAACTCGGACTTTAACTTAAACTATTTTGACTTCCCTTCCTGGGCTTCTTAACGTCTGCCGGTTTAGCATTGGTCTGCCGGTTTAACATTGTTCTACCGGTTTAACATTGTTCTGCCAGTTTAACATTGTCTGCCGGTTTAACACCAGCCGGTTTTCCGTCTGTCTTAGCCATTTGTCTTGACTCTCTGTCTTAACTCTCCACCGGTTTACCATCCGTCGGTTTACCAAGTCCCAGCTGGTTTAACATTCCAGCCGGGTCATACCGTGGGGTATATCCCCGACATTAGCCCCCAGTTTAATTTGGATTTATCCATGTTAAACTGATCCTGAGCATCTTTAAATCCTTGTCATTTCCTTCTTCTAGAAAATCCGAGTCAATAGACCAGCTTCATAATCAATTTGCTGACATCGGTTTGTCATAGTGAAATATTGTGAAGAATAACTCCTTTGACTTCAGCTCCCAATGCTTAACAAAAATATTGGCCTTTGAAATACTCATTTGATCTTCAGCCAGTTTAAGAATGTAGAACTTGCCGGTTTGAGAATGTAGAACTGTGCCGGTTTAAGACTTGAACTCGCCGGTTTATCATTGCCGGTTTACAAATTTTGATGGCACCAAGTCATAATTGTAGTTAGCATGAAGATTGAAAATATACCTCTTATATGCCTATCACTTGTAGCCCCCAAGTCTTAAGAAGGTAGCATAGCAACAACTTAAGACTTGCTTCAATATGAATAGCACAATCTTGAAGAAATCCAGGTTGTTCATCAATCACTAGTCAGAATTGAGTATTCTACATATGTAGCCCCCAAGTGCCGGGTTGTCATGCTTGCAGCAACCTGGGACTTGAAATTGCCTTATTCTCATAAAAAACTTCAACTAGTGTAGCCCCCAAGGGCCGGGTCATTATGCAATAATGAGCAGGGACTTTGTAAATATGACCATGTAAACTTGAGCACCAATATGTAGCCCCCAAGGGCTGGCTCAATAAGATAATATTGAGTTGGGACTTGATATATTCTTCAATAAAAATAACATCATACGATGTAACCCCCGTCATGGGGCTTGAACCCACATCCACAAGGTTAAGAGCCTTGTGCTTTACCAACTGAGCAGTGGATCCTTCAATAATAGATGAAAATCTGTGTACCTTGAATTGTTGACAGGAGCAATTGGTAGCCCCCAAGGGCCGGCTCATCACAATGTGATGAGTCGGGTCTTCAATAAGGTGAGCAAAAAAAATGACTTTGCATTAGCCCCCAAGTGTCATGGTGCATGCTTGCAGCGACATGAGACTTGTGTATTTAATGTAATTTTAACTGAAATAATGTAGCCCCCAAGTGCCGGGCCGTAAGCCTGCAGCAACTCGGGACTATTCCTTCAATTGTAGAATAAATCATATCTATTGATAATATGATAGCCATTGCGCTAAAGCGACTTTGAAAACCTTAATCATAATACTGGTTATTGATAACCATAATAAAAATCCAGCCATGTTGGCTATTTGAATAATATACCCAATGATTTATAAGCGCATAATTCCAATGGCGCAATCCAAATATATACTGGCGACTTATAGTCCAAAGCCAGGCCGGTTCAATAAACACCGGTGATTTGTAATTATGCTTTATTCAACCTGTTTCTGCATACAACAAGTTTAAAGTGTCCTGGCGGTTTACCGCCGGACGGGTCATAACGGCCAACATATAACCCGGGTTTATAACCAAGGATGCACTTAAGAATAATCAAATATGAAATAGATCATACCTGTGACATTGAATCACATCGTTGGTTTACCAACTTTTTTTAGTAAGGGTGATAACCCAAATCTTGAGTATGATAACTCCCGTCATATTTTGCCGGTTTGTAATAAAACCGTGTCGGGTTATAATAAACACCGGATAATCATCCTGGCAACTTATAGTCAACGCCAGACCGGGCTAAGAAAACTCCGGTTTATAATTGATTTGTACTAACAACTGATAGTTGAAAGCTTGTGCCGGGTTAAGAAACACCAGACTGATGATTTATAGTCTGGCCGGGTCAATAGACGCCAGTTTACCTTAAAACCATATCAAAGGAGAAGAAACTTTGACAAAAAGCAAATGAACAAACTTGTAGTCGAGGCTTTTCAAGGGCTGCCAGGCCCAAACTAGAGGCTTTTCATGGGCTGCCAGGCCGCTGAGTTAAACCATTTGACAAAGCCTTTTAAGATGGCCCTCCAACTAACCAATCATCATTTTAACTTTGACAAGTTCAGGGTCTCAATGAGAGTAAATGTCAAACGTTCGACGGGTCGTGCCAGGATTACCTGGATAGGAGTGGCTTACTTGATGAAGGCAGGTTAACCCGGGGTTTTAGGTGAATACACCAGGCTTCCAAGTCGTGGGTCGATACCCGGTTACAAGGGTCCTTTCAAACTCTTTGGTATTTGACACAAAGAGCCCCCAAGTAACTTTGTGAGCTGTGCTCAATGGGTGCCTATGTTTGAGTTGTGCGTAGAAACAAGACTCTCTTTGGCCCCTTGGGTGTGAAGCTCCCAAGCTTTGTTGTGGCATGATAGCCGGATTAATGGACATGACTCCGCTTTGCAAGCAGAAGCCACCATGTGATATATTTCTGAGCTGTGCTCGCCGGGTGCCTATGTTTGAGTTGTGGTGTGTAACAAACTCTCTTTGGCCCCTGATGATAATATTGTCTTGATAGCCGCATCAAGAGGGTAGTAACGCCATGTTCTCTTTGGTGAATACACCTATGTTTGAACAGGAAGCCCCAAGTAATCATATGAAGATGAGCCCATAAGGCAGGACACCCATGTATGAACCGCGCGTCAGGGCAGCAGGTCCTCTTCGGCAACCTTTAACTTTTGCAAGAGATAAATTCTTCTTGAACCGGGATTTTGAACCGGATATTGAGAGCTTCAAAGCTTTGTGGGAGACATCTTTCCCTTGAGCCGGATTTTAAACCGGAATCTTCATTTTCAGCTGGAAATATTCTGACAGCCTTTAAACTTGAACTTGCAAGAAATTAATTCTTTTTGAACCGGAAATTCATAAACCGGATTTGAGAGCTTCAGGGAGACTGACTTCCCTTGAGCCGGATTTTAAACCGGATATTTGAGAGCTTCAACGCTTTATGGGAGAGAGATGTCTCTTGAACCGGATTTTGAACCGAAATCTTTTTTGTGATGACCCGGAACTTCTTCATTGAGCCGGGATTTTGTAACTGTCATATACTTTCTAAGCCGGAAATTTTCTGACAGCTTTTAAATTTTCATCAATATAACAGTAGCCTTCAGGACCAGGTTATCTTTCCTTCCATCGTCCTGGGGTTCTTAAACTTGCTGAAACTGGCAAGATTTGCTGAATCTCGTCATCGTAGCCCCCAAGTCTCAAGGCGACTCGAGGAGTTGGCTTGAGATTCTCCATATTTGACCGTGATATAAACCGACATATAATTGAACATCGAATTGCTGGGATATGCTTGATGCTGGAGATAAGGTGGCAAGTTGATAATCTTCGTAACACTCATTGTAACTCCTTGGCGTGTGAGAACGCGATGTGAATCCGAGGAAGCCGAGGTCGACCATGGCACTGTAAGTGCGGGCGCATGAGTCGGCCGCGGGCATTGTAAACCGGCGGACGGAGAGTCGCCTGCAGGCATCGTAAACCGGCACAGACGGAAAGTCGCCTGCGGGCATTGTAAACCGGCGCGGACGGAAAGTCGCCTACAGGCATTATAAACCGGTGCGGACGGAAGAATCAGCCGCGTGTTTATGTAGACCCAACCGCAGAAGCGGCGGCTTGCGCGTGTCCATTCACCGGACAGTGTAGCACGGACGAACGCCGGTACAGAATGTTGCCAGCTTGTGTTCCGTATCCACGGTATAATGCCACTTTTGCATTAATATTTATCTGCATAAAAATATACAGACCAAAGTAATTGTTTTTTGACAAAAACAATATGTGCTGATAAAAGCTAGAGCAGCGGACGCACTTGTTCTTCTGTCAGTCTTGTTTTGGACAGACAAGTAGAAATGAGCTTTACCAATATATAGTACTAATTGATCCATCAGTTGATCAGCCTCGTCCTTCACGTGATGGATTATGGCCCACCCTGGAAACTGTACCAAGTGTACAAACAACTAGTACCCATTGTGCTAGTAAACATGTTGATCGGTGTTTCCAGGGCCATGGGTGCTGATGAACCGGGGCATGTGCATAGTGTCATGATGATGGCGAGCCGGCGACTTGGGGACGGAGACCCGCGGTGCCCCAGATTTGCAGGGTTGGGCGCTGAGACAGCGGCAATTCGCCGAGCCGGAGAGGCGGTTTAGAGGTTCACAAAGCGGGCCGAGACCTCGGCGGTTCACGGCGGCGAAGTGATTCATAACCGGTGCGACTCAGCAGACAGCGACTCTGGCCCATCGGTGAGGGCGGCTTGAAGCAAACAGACAGGCTTCGGTGGCTTGGCGTCGTGAATTCGGGTCAAGACCGTGGCGAGGGCGGGACCCGTTGGTTGAAGCCGTAGCCGAGGCGGAGTCGAAGCCGGCGAGGAACCAGCGGCCCGCGGCAGCTTGCGACGGACTGAGGCAGCGGATGGCGGCTGAGGCTCGACCGGAGCTGAGGCCATGGAGGTAGAGGCGGTCCATGTGGACGGCTTGGCGATGGCGTTTACGAACAGGCACCTCACCAGTCGGCTCGGCGGCGATTTGATGAAGACCGGCAGGCGAGGCAGCTCGGCGGAGCAGCTCAGGCGCGAACAGCACCGGTGGGCAGAGGCGTGGCATGAACCAAGGCGATTTGGCAGAAACGGAGCGAGGACGAGGAAGATCGCAGCGTCGGCTGGGCACGTCGGCGAAAGCGGCCCCAGGTTCAACAAACTTGATGAGACTGCAACGGTGGAGCTCCATGCCCGATGGCAAAGGCGAACGGCTTGAGGAAAAAACCAGCTCGAGGCGACGCCTTACGCGGACATGGCCGGATGGACCGGACGCAGGCAGTGAACCGGCGAGTGTGCACGCGGGGGCCGGAACCAGCCTTGGTCAGCGGACGCGCAGGCGGTCGAGGCGAGGTGGAGGCGAGCCGGCGACGACGGCTCGGCAATGGAGGCGCGCCGGCGAGGGACAGCCGCCAAGTCTTGAGCAGAGCTGCGGCGGCTAGGAGCAGTGTGGTCGCTTGAAGCGGCAGGCAGCTCAGCCTGCGGCTGTGCACCGGCGAGAGGCAGATGACGGCGGACTCGGGGTCGGAGGACATGCCTTTACTGGTTGAACACGGGTCGTGACCGAATCCTGAATCCGGGTTGTCACAGATCCCTCTTTTTTGGATAATGATTGACTGATTCAACAAAAAAGGCAGCCGGTCCAATCTGATGCAAAGTGCTCCACGTGGGAAGTAGTAATTCTAGTTGGACATGGTAATGCCATAATTTCCGTGCCCATCAAGCAGTAGCAGTTTAATCCCTTCGGGACTTCTAATGTGTGGACAGCAATCGCATAAACGCAGCGACGACGGACTGAGCTTGCTGTTGCAGGATCGGTTGATCCTCTGCATAGCACGCGGGCAGGGAAAACACGTACTAGCAATCCCACGCGGTCGCTGTGAGACGGAATTTTACAGCTGAAATTCACGACGATCTTGACCCGGTGACTTATGGCGTCGCACGGGCGCAAAGCCCTAACTCATCCGGTGTAGATCCTCCCATGTCGGATTTTTCTTAATTTGGTTAATCACGAGCTTCTTTGATCCATGAAGAATTCCCACCAAGTACATAATACCACCGTGCGAGGCCCCACGGTGGGCGTCAACTGTCGTGGAATTGTCACGGCAGATGTCCTTAGTTTTAGGACTTTAGTCACGAGCCAACGCATCTATGTGGTAGCTTGAGAGGGGTTGAGCGGGACGAGAGACGCGATGTTTTACCCAGGTTCGGCCCCTCACGGTGAAGGTAAAAGTCTACATCCTTCTTCATTGGTATTAATGATGATGGTCACAATTACACGGGTGCTCTAACTCGAGAGCTCTAGACTTGTTTGTCTAACCCTAACTTATCAAACTTGTGGAACTTGTCAATCTTGTCCCCCTTGGGGTGCCCTGCCCCTCCTTATATATGTTGAAGGGGCGGGTTACATGTGGAGTCCAACTCGGACTTTAACTTAAACTATTTTAACTTCCCTTCCTGGGCTTCTTAACGTCTGCCGGCTTAACATTGGTCTGCCGGTTTAACATTGTTCTGCCGGTTTAACATTGTCTGTCGGTTTAACACCAGCCGGTTTACCGTCTGTCTTAGCCATCTGTCTTGACTCTCTGTCTTAACTGTTCGCCGGTTTACCATCCGCCGGTTTACCAAGTCCCAACCGGTTTAACATTCCAGTCAGGTCATACCGTGGGGTATATCCCCGACAACGGGCGTAAAACTATAATACTTGTTGAGAGGCAACCCATTGAATACAATTTATTTTTGCTTTTTGCTTCCTGTTTTTGAGTGTTAGCAAAATTATGCTACTTTTATAATTATTTTTTTATGTTTTAATTAGTGTTTGTGCCAAGTAAAGCCTTTAGAATCTTCTTGGGCAATAGTTGTTTGATCTTGCTGAAAAAACAGAAAGTTTTGCGCTCACGAAAACAATTATAATTTTTTTTACCAGAGAGCTATAAAATACCCATTCCAATTGCAGTAGATCACTATACAAAGTTCTCAGGTCGTCCTAATTTTTTAGAGTTTTTGAAGTTACAGAAGTATTGGAAATAGTCAGATTACTACAGACTATTCTGTTTTGACAGATTCTATTTTCTTTGTGTTGTGTGCTTATTTTGATGGCTCTATGGTTTTTTTTGATGAGTTTTTGCCATAGAAAAGTTGGAATACAATAGATATAATACAAAAACAAAATATGAATTGGTTTTATACAACACTTATAGTAGTGATTTATTATTCTTATACTAACGGATCTCACGAAGGCTTTGTTAAGTTTTGTGTGATTGAAGTTTTCATGTTTTGGGTTATCTTACGATGGATGAAGGAAGGATGCAAGAGCCTAAACTTGGGGATGCCCTGGCATCCCAAGCTATTATCCAACAATGAGAAACCAACTAAGCTTGGGGATACCTCCGAGTGGCATCCCCGCTTTCTTCCAGCAACTATCGGTATTTTACTCGAGACTATACTTTTATTCGTCACGTGATATGTGTTTTGCTTGGAGCGTCTTGTATGATATGTTTGTTTGCTTGTTTTATTTTGTGTTTTAAGTCATCAATTGTTGCTGGACACACCTATTTGAGAGATCCAAAATTATGTCATGACGTGTTAGAATTTCTCTCTATGCTTCACTTAAATCTTTTATGAGCTAGGACTTGCTCTAGTGCTTTACTTATATCTTTTCGAGCATGATGTGCTTTTTTATTTTTGAAGAAATGCTATCTTGCTTCACTTAGATTTATATGACAGTTAGTAAAATTTTGAAGAAATTCTCTCTTGCTTCACTTAAATTATTTTGAGAGAAAGAAAATTTGTTATGCTCATGATCTTCACTTATATTTGGTTGAGCTTATAAAAAGCAACACATGAAAATTAGTCCCAAAGTGATAGATATCCAAGAAGGATAAAGAAAGAAAAAATGTCATGAAGATCATTGGACAAAATAAACTTGATTCTTAGTAATAGTTTTGAGATATTATGATGTGATATGTGAGTCATCTTGATGAGTAATTATGCTTTAGTAAGAATATTGGTGTTAAGGTTTGTGATTCCCTATGCATGTACGAAAGTCAATAATCATGCAATGAAAATTATATCCTAGTTGTGGTGCATTATTCAGTGTTAATTATGCTTAATGCTTGCTTATGAGATTATTCATTTCTTGGTTGATCGCTTCCCAATCTTTTGCTAACCTTCATTTTTGCACCAAGTATGATCTCTACTTGTGCATCCAAAATCCTTTAAACCTGTTTTGCCACAGGAGTCCACTATATCTACCTATATGCGGTATTCTTTTGCCGTTCTAAGCAAATTTGCATGTGCCATCTCTAATTTTCAAAACAAACTTCACTTTTGTGTGTTTGTTTCGCTCGCAGAGCAGTGAGGGGTGGCTAATATTTTCCATGATGGATGTGTTATTCTCAAGATTAGTGTTTATTCACTTGTCATTGCACGAGAGTAAGGCAAAGGTCTTAGGGATGCCCAATCCCGAAATGCAAAAAATAAATAAATGAATTTACTTTATGTTGTCAGATAATAAATTCCTTGGAAAGTGTTGGTATGGAGGGCACCCATGGATACGGTTAGCCATGAAAAGTGCAAGTTATGGTGTAAAAAGGAATAAACTTTATTTTCCATTTGGGAACCGCGTATGGCATATCTAGCATGGAAAGTGTTGGGAACTCTAAGTCGTTTTCGTGGGTGGGATGGATACACCTCCCAAAATGTTTTTACCTCTAATTTTTCACTTTGAGCTCTGACACCTCTACAAATCCCTACTTCCCTCTGCGAAGGGCCTTTTTTTTTTACTTTATGCAATTTTTATTTTGAGTCTCCATCTTCTCTCATAAAAAGAACCAACTAGGAGGCATTATGTTCGTACTTAAGTATTGGGTGTAGATAATATTCGAGTGTGTTTCATGAATGGATCAATGTTTGAGCATGATGGGCTAGGGATAACTTGTTTTAGCATTGATATTTTGAAAGACATGGTTGCTTGTTGATATGCTTGAGTATCTAAATTATTATGTCAAAACTAGACTATTGCTCTGAATCACACAAAAGTCCAATTGTCCATGCTATAAAGAAAATAATATGATATGACATGATAAGTAGCACTCCACATCAAAAATTCTATTTTTATCACTTACCTACTCGAGGACGAGTAGGAGTTAAGTTTGGGGATGCTGATAAGTCTCCAACGTATCTATAATTTTCGATTGTTTCATGTTGTTATATTATCAATCTTGGATGTTTTATAATCATTTTGTAGTCATTTTATACCATTTTTTGGTACTAACCTATTGACATAGTGCCAAGTGCCAGTTGCTGTTTTTCCATGTTTTTTACATCGCAGGAAATCAATATCAAACGGAGTCCAAATGCCACGAAACTTTGCGATGATTTTTGATGGGCCAAAAGGAAGAAGTTGGGCCCTGGTTGCACTTGGGGGGGGGGGTCCCGAGGAGGGGACAACCCACCAGGGCACGCCAGGAGGCCCTAGCGCGCCCTGGTGGGTTGTGCCCACCTCAGGTGCCTCCTGGACCGCCTCTTTACTCTATAAATACCTCAAAAATCCCAGAACCCTAGGGGAGTCGACGGAATATTCATCCAGCCGCCGTAGAGTCCAGAACCACCAGATCCAATCTAGACACCATCTCGGACAGGGTTCACCACCTCCATTGGTGCCTCTCCAATGATGCGTGAGTAGTTCTTTGTAGACCTTCGGGTCCGTAGTTAGTAGCTAGATGGTTTCATCTCTCTCTCTCTCTCTCTCTCTCTCTCTCTCTCTCTCTCTTTCTCTCTCTTTATTCTCAATACAATGGTCTCTTGGAGATCCGTATGATGTAACTCTTTTTGCGATGTGTTTGTTGGGATCGATGAACTTTGAGTTTATGATTAGATCTATCTTTTTATATCCATGAAAGTATTTGAGATTTGTTGATATCTTTTATGCATGATCTCTTATAGCCTTGTATTTCTTCTCCAATATATGGGTTTTGTTTGGCCAACTTGATCTATTTATCTTGCAATGGGAAGAGGTGCCCGGTAGTGGGTTTGATCTTACGGTGCTTGATCCCAGTGACAGAAAGGGAACCAACACGTATGTATCGTTGCTACTAAGGATAAAAAGATGGGATATATATCTACCGCCATAGATAAACGGATTCTGTCTACATCATGTCATCGTTCTTATTGCATTACTCTGTTTTCCATGAACTTAATACACTAGATGCATGCTGGATAGCGGTCGATGTGTGGAGTAATAGTAGTAGATGCAGGCAGGAGTCGGTCTACTAATCTTGGAAGTGATGCCTATGTAATGATCATTGCCTGGATAGCCTCATAATTATTTGAGGTTCTATCAATTGCCCAACAGTAATTTGTTCACCCACCGTTTGCTATTTTTCTCGAGAGAAGCCACTAGTGAAACCTACGGCCCCCGGGTCTCTTTCTCATATTATTTGCCTTTGCGATCTATTTTTATTTTCTTTTATTTTCAGATATATTTATCCAAAAACCCAAAAATACTTTGCTGCACTTTATTTTATTTGCGATCTATCTATTCAATCTATTACAATTTTATCTCCCGTCACACAGCGTTTTTGGCGCCGTTACCGAAAGGGGTTGACAACCCATTTAACACGCCGGGTTGCGAGTGGTTGTTATTTTTGTGCAGGGGCTGTTTACGTTGTGTTGCTTGGTTTTCCTACTAGTTCGATAACCTTGGTTTCATATCTGAGAGAAATACCTACCGCCGCTGTGCTCCATCATCCATTCATCTTTGGGGAAATACCGACGTAGCTTCAAGCGACATCACATACATCTTGGTGGAGCGCTCAAAATGATAGAAAGCGAAATACGCACCCATCACCAAGGCAAAGTGAATGATCATACATGAGAGATAAAGGATAGCATCATCCAAGCATATGCGTTAAGGTAGGATATGATCAAACACATGATCATACAAGTACCTCACACACATAGACATAAAGTATCAAGCAAGCACACAAATAGGTATAAACCAAATGGCAAAGAAGCAAAAAGAAGCAAAGCTCTCTCGAAGCCTATGATCTATACACTTTCTCCCCCTTTGGCAACAAGTTACCAAAAATTTTGAAAATGCATAGTGCTATGCGTCTCTCTAGGCTTGATCTTCGGGAGGAGGCGTTGAGAGGACTCCAAGGATGAATGCATCTGTTGAAGTTGTTAGAGATGATGGAGTGGCAACTGGAGGTGGCACTGATGCTGTGGCTGCAGGTGCTGAAGTAGTTTATCTTGTATCAGCCATGGGCACTGCAGTAGATCTCTTCCCTCTTGGCACTCTCTGAAAGGCATCTGTGGTAGCCTTCCCTTTTCTCTCCTCAGCTTCTTCCTGGAGCTGCTCAACTGTTGTCTGCATCTCTGTCACCTTCAGATCAAGATCATAAAATTTAGTAGCAATGATCCTTTCCAGGCTCTCTTAGTTCTGAGTCAGGGTGGCCAAGCCCTTCTCAATCCTCAAGGTGGCTTGAATCAGATATCCAATTTGATCTTGCTTAGATTAGAGAAACACTTGAGATGCTTCCTCAACACTTGGCATCTTTGCAGCTTTCTCAGCCTTAGCTTTCTCTCTCTTCTCTTGAGCCTCTACAGATGTGGGGTCTTCTTCATCCATGACAACTGTGTTGTCCTCAAATCAGGCTTTAATGGAAGATGTTCCTTGTCCAAAAGATATGTGCATCTGCCCATCTTGGAGTTGATGAGAATTTGGATGTGTGGAGCATACCCACATGACCTCTTCTGATCTGCAGCTGTCCTCTTGATTGTCTCAACAATCAGAGTCATCACTCTGAACTTTTGGGGCTCATCAAACAACTGCAGCAAGTTGATGGAATGACCTCTGATTATTCTATGATCTCCAGACTTGGGCAAAACGGTATGCCTCAAGATAGTATTGATTGTGGTCAAACCAGACAACAAATAGTAGACATAGCCCATCTTGTAAGTTTCCAAGGCTTTGTGAGGAATTTTCTTATACATATTGTCCATGGAGTTGTGATCCTTCTTCTTCTTGGCATATACATCTAGGTCATTTTCATGCTCTTCGGGGACATTTATCAGCTTGGCCCACTCAGCAACTGTTGATTTGTACCTAGTACCCTTAGACATCCAGACAATTCTGCCATCAGGATCAAAATGTGTTGTGGAGTAGGATTGCATGATGAGTTCATCATTTCACTTGGTCAACTTCTGACCCACAAACTCGTCCACTCCACATTGCGTGAAGCTCTCATGCACTCCTGGAAAATGGTTTTCATTGTTGTCAATATATTTCCAATCTGCCCACTTCATATCACAGACAATTGGCTTCTTATCAAGCAAGATGGATTGATAGAAATCTTGCTAATCCTTGGTGTGGAACCTGTAATCCACATCAGTCCTTCTCCCCATAGCATATGGGTCAGATTGTCTCCATAGTCTGAGACCTGCATCCTTCCTTATCTTCATGTTTTCTGCCACTGGATGGCTATCATCATGGTCAAGGATCTTGGGCTTTAGCTTTCTGAGCACTTGGGCTTCAACATCTTCTCCAACTTCACTTTCAGGCACTGGGGCCTTGTTCTTCTCAGCACCAGGAATATTTCTTGTGCTTCTCTTGGGGGCAAACTTGGTGGCTTGAGCAGTAGCTTTGGGACAGTCTTGGGCTTTGATGGAGCAGTCCCAGACTTGATGGCATCCCCCATCAGTTTTTGTGACTTGGGTGCTGGTGCAGTATCCTCTTCTTCCTCTTCTTTTGTCTTTGGCAATAGTTTTCTTGACCCTTTATTTTCTCTTCTTGCCCTCACCAGCAGCCTCTTCAGTTGTCTTGGAAGTCTCAAGAGTGGAGGCTCTGGCCTTTGACATGGGCACTCTCTTTGCTGGAGCCTTTTTGTGCATGACAGGCTTTGTGGATGCACCTGTGCCAAACTCCTTCTTAACAAACTTTTTCCTGGAGCTCACTTCTTCCTTAGCAGCCACATAGTCTTCATCTTTTGAGCCAGAATTTATCTTCCTCCTTGTCCTTGTAGTTGCTTTGGGCAAGTTGCTTGGTGTCGTGGGTTTGCCACGACAGATGTCCTTGTGAAAGGACTTAGTCGTGGAGCCATCGGTACGGGTTAGCTCAAAGGGGTTAAACCGGACAAGGGGACACGGGGATTTTATACTAGTTCGGCCCCTTCAAGGAAGGTAAAAGCCTACGTCTAGTTGTGGTTGGTATTGCTAGGGTTTCGAAGGCCAGGGAGCAAATCCGCTTTGTCTGGCTCTCGAGTTGTTGTCTGTCCCTAAACCATGGCCGGGTCGTCCCTTTATATACATAAGTTGACGCCCGCCGGGCTACAGAGTCCTGAAGCCGGATCATAAACGTATCCGGTTCGGTCTCTATCCTTCCTATCTTATAATACAAGTTACATGACTAGGTCGGTTTACATTTACAGGCTTTAACCCACCTTTGGGCCTTGGGCCTTCGTGAAGCGCCATCATCCTTGCATCTTCATGGGCTTCTAAGCTTCAAGGAGTTAACCCATCTACACGAGGCCGGTTTACATCCAGTAGTAATATCCCCAACATTAGGCCCCAGATTGGTTTGAACTTGTTCATGTCAATCTTCTACACTTAGAAAAATTCTTCCCTCATCATCTTCACCTTGATCTTGTAAACCGCCGTGACGTCATACTTCCAGATTATGATAAACCGCCCTGGCGTCATCCATCCGTTGATGTCGAAGATTACCTTCATTTAATGTGTATTCAGTCACCGATGCGAGACCTTTATTAACTTATCCATTTTTGGGCTCCTCGATCCCCGCACTTGCCGTTTTATTGCTTCGCCTTATAAATAGGGGCAGAGGACCCCTTTCTTTTCTTTCCGCTACACATTCATCTCTTCCTCTTCCTCTCGACGACCCCGCACTCGAGCGTCGCCGTCATCTTCAAACCTCGCCTCTGCTTCGCCGTCGGCCGCTGCATCAACCTGTTCGCACCAGAGTTCCACAGCGCCCTTCCTCTGCTTCCACGGTCGCAGTAAGTACTTTCCCCCTTCTTTCCTAGATCCATTAGGGTTTCCTTGCTCTTCGCTGTTCTTGAGGTTCATCAGAGCTTTTAGTGCTATTCTTCCTTGGCCCGTAAATGAATGCTTCACACTTATCGTATCCCTTGCCGTGGCTAATCTTCTGTTACCACCATAA
This sequence comes from Triticum urartu, assembly GCF_056163025.1. Classification (NCBI taxonomy): domain Eukaryota; kingdom Viridiplantae; phylum Streptophyta; class Magnoliopsida; order Poales; family Poaceae; genus Triticum; species Triticum urartu. The sequence continues at coordinate 117,381,089 of NC_141879.1, forward strand.
ATCCTTATGCGCAAAAACTGATGCAGTCCTTCATAAACTGTTTTAGGTCTTACCCTTTTTAGGTCGAAATATTTTGCTTTTCTGTCTTACTTTAGATCCGAAATTTTCATATGTCTCTGTGAAATCTGTTTCTCCTCACGCCAACATAGGCGGTTTAACCTTGTATAAGCAATCTATACCATTAGCCCTCTGCTAAACCAGAGGAGCCTTTTACCTTCATAGTTATACTCCGGTTTAACAATGTCTGAGTACCCCTGTCGTGGTACTACCTTTTATGCATTATTGCATTGACCTCCGGTTTATGCTATGTCCCCTATCAGGGCATATTTTACTCCCTTGCATCTTGTATGTTATCCTGTGTGATTTATAAACCGGCCTTTTGTTTCCAGATCGTCTGTTCCACGATGGCCAAGCAATTCACCGCTTGCAACTGGGCTCGTTCCCGGGTCACAGAGGAACAATTGAATGATATGGTCAACATTGGCACTTTGGCTAAGAAAATTGAAATCAAATGGCGAGTTCCAGGAATAGAAAATCCTCCAACCCCAAGGCAGGGTGAGGTGGTTGTCTTTGTTGACCACATAGGCCGTGGCTTCAAACCGCCAGGGTCAAAGTTTTACCGAGATGTGCTTGCCAGCTTCCAACTTCATCCTCAAGATATTGGTCCCAACTCGGTCTCCAATTTATGCAACTTCCAGGTCTTCTATGAAGTATATTTACAAGAAGGACCAACCGCCGAGCTGTTCCGGGACTTCTTTCATTTAAACCGGTGCACAGAATTTGTAAATGGCCCTAACACTGAACTTGGGGGTGTCTCAATTCAAAAGCGTAAAGAGGTTGAATTTCCTCATGCCAAGTTGCACAGCCATCCAAAGGAATGGAACCAAACTTGGTTTTATTGCAGAGATACATCCCCTGAAGATGAAAATCCCCTCCCCGGCTTTCGTGATCACAGACTATCCAACACCCATCCAATGCCACAACGCGAGAGCTCTTCAGAAAGGGCGAAATATGCCCCTCAACTCGCCAAACTTCGGGCCTTTATGGCTAACGGTTTAACAGGCGTGGACTTTGTGTGTTGTTGGATATCCTGGAGTATCTTGCCACTAAGCCGGCGTTCCGGTTTAATGTGTGAGTATACCGGTGAGGTTGACGACCCTCAACGCCATTGCAACCTTCAATTATCTGAGGAAGAAGTCACTGAAGGTGTAAACAAGATTCTGAATGAATCGGAACTGGCCTGTAGTCAAACCGGTCTGAGTCCCTTCTATGCGAAGAACAAACCGCCTGCTGTAAGCATTATACTTCCTTTTCATCTCTAATATTTTTAGCTTATGCAACCTTTAATCCTTCTTCTGTGTATGTAGGGTGATGACCCTTTTGGAAACGGAAAACCATAGAGAAAGCGACAAAGTCGACTGGGGATAAAGTGGTCAAGCCATCCCGCCCCAAAACCAAAGCCGTAAAACAGACGTCAAAACGGAAAAATGGCTGACCGGATCAACATGAAGCTTGATGATGACACTGATGATCCAGAAGTTGAGGTAGAACTTGACTCACTTGGCTCTCTTTTCATGCATCTCATTAACAATGATCTTCCTCAGGAGGACGCAGAAGCTAGTCAAGCTGATGATGTAGAGGTAATTATCCTTTCCTCCGGTTCAGACTCTATGCCAACACAAAAAACTCGCCAAGTAGTCCAGAAAGTAAGATTTTCTCATCCTCTTCCTCACTTGGATCCAACATTTATTTTGAAGACTCAGCAGCATGAAGCTCGCCGGACAACCCGACATAGTGGCCAACAGGTCACTTCAGCCGGTTTACCCGATACTCCGGTTCGGAAGCGCCGGTCTGAGGTCTCTCCTACTTCTGACCATTCTTACCCCAAGGCAAGTTATTTCAGACAGCCTCTTAATCCGTCCGATTCAAATTATCAGGTGACACCTCCTTCATCTTCTGGTGAATCGACAACAACTCAACTCCCCCTTTGTAAACCGTGGCTAGGTAAGTTGTAAAAACCTTTCCTTTCAATGCATCATAAATCCTTTAAATCCTTTCTATTTGCAGGGCCAAAGCCAGACCCAGCAAGAAAGCTCGGGTCACCAATCCGCCCGAAGACCTGGTCGCCGAAGAAGAAGAACCAAGAGGTGAACCGGAACAAACTTGTGAACCGGAAGGCCCTCATCCTGAAGCTACTTCTGATGACCCGCCCATTAAAGGCCAAAATACTGATGAGCCAACAGACGCTGAGCCTGCCGCACCCGATGCTGAACCGGCAGAACCAAACCGGGCTAGTCCGGTGAAAGATGCTGAAATTCCAATATCACCAACCAAAAACCCTGAAGGCCAAGGTGATGATGTTATTATTACTGGAATAGGCCATAGCTCTCCTGGCCATCCTGTAGTTTTGGCCCAACATAGTGCCAAAGAAGAGCAGGCTGCTAGAGAAAAAGGCAAATGGAGCAGTGATTTGGCAAGTTATGCTCATCTCAACGCAGAGGAGCTTCACTCTGGCTTCTTGAATCGCTTGCACGCAAACCGGGATTATGAAGCCGGTTTGGTAAATTTGATGAAGGAGCGATATGAGGTGTTTTCTTCCTCCTTTGTATCTTGATTCATAGTCTGGAAATGCTAGCCCAAATAGCCCCCAAGGGCCGGGTTATAATGTGAACCATAACCCGGGTCTTCGTAGCACTTTAAGCCACTGATAAGAACCAGATTTACCCTTTAGCAAATAGATAGCTTTCTGCCGCGTATCCCCCAAAGGCCGGTTTAACTCTAGCAAGTTAATCCGGGTTTTAATCCATGCATCCGTTTTTGAATCAACATACATTAGCCCCCAAGTGTCAAGGATAATGTTTACATTGTTCTGGAGACTTGTATAAACTGTAGCAATTGAGAGCAAATAGGCATTAGCCCCCAAGTACGAAGTGCATAACCTGTTATGCGGTTTGTACTTAGAATATGTACGTATCCTGTCATTTGATATATCTTCAATGTTCGCAGTCTGATATGAGGAATAAAGAGACCCGAAACATTGATTTGCAAAACAATGTGAAGTCCCAACAAGAAGAAGCCACCAAAACCAAAGAGGAGCTGACGAAAACCCTAGACGCCATGGAAAAACTCAAAGGATCTTTCAACAAAGACCGTGCTGAATGGGAGATCGAGAAATCCGGTTTAATAAAGAGTGCCGAAGACGCCAAGGCTACCTTGAAACCGGTTGTGGAGGAACTGGCTGGTTTGAAACGACAAATTAACGTCATGACTTCTGCAATCTTTGGTAAGTGTGCCCTTTATGTATATGGTATAACTTGTGGAACCTTATCTTTGAACAGAATGCTGATGTTAAACTGTGACAGGCACCCGGATTGCTCATCTTGGTACAGTTATGCGCATGAAGCTCAAAGCGGCATATACATTGGTTGAAGAGCTGTACTCTGGGTCTCAGCGGGCTATTTGCACGGCAGCTTACAACAGACCGACCCCAACTTTGATTAAAGAAACACTTGAGAAGTTGGCCATGTTACCAGCCCGTATTGCCGAATTGAAGAGGGCAGCTGCTAGGTCCGGAGCTTTAACAACACTTATTCGAGCCAAAGCCTGGATTCCAGACCTTGAAGCGGATGATATCATTAAAGGATATCCAGGTGTGAAGGAAGACGGTTCAAACTTGGATAACGATGACCTCCGGCGGCTGACCAAACAGATGCGGCCAGTAGCCAGCAAACTGGCCGATGATACAGACTTGTCCCATTTTCAACCGGTTTATGACGTTGAAGGGAAAAGACAATCGGCCGACATCCATGAAGTGGAAGAACTTGTGCCTCCGATTCGTAAGCACACTTATGCTCCTGATATTAACCCCTCCAATCTTATCCATGAGCAAGCAGTATTTCAAGCTTTAACTGGAATCGATTGGTTGACGGTTGATTTCCAGCGTCTGGGGAGGGATGAAGAAGTGCCCACACCAACTGACCCTCAACCATCAAACCGTCCAGACGAAGCGTCCTAAACCGGTCGCCGGTTTACTGCCTACTGTGTGCCGACCTTGTGAAGAACAATTATGCCATTGGAGCCGCTTTGAAATCTTCTTGTAATAAGATAGCTAAAACTCCGTTATTTGCCATGCCATCGAGCATGTTTTGTAATGCCTCATGACGACTGTTGCCACCTTTTGAGATGAATTTTGTTCCTAGGTACAACAACTCAAAAGTAGCTAGCGGTTTACTGCTAGACGGGTCATAATGTCCAGGAAGTGTATAAGACATAGATGAGATAATCGAAGTGTTTGTACAAAAAGCAATATACATAACATACCTCATTGCCGACCAACGGTGTATACGGCAAAGGTGTTAATACCAGTCCGGAACGTTGATAACCCCATCTTCGTAATGCCGGTCTATATATTAAACCGGACCGGGATAACTACCGGGTTTTCTTTATAGCACTGGTGATTTAGTCAAACCAGACTAGGTCAATAAACACCGGCTTATAATTGATGATGTGCCGACAACTTCTAGTTGAAAAGCAAGCCGGGTTAAGGACGACGGTTTATCAAAAAATACTTATGAACTTCAACAAATAAAACTCAAAAAGGAAAATATGCAAGGCTTTTTATGAGCTACCAGGCTCCAAATCGAGGCTTTTCATGGGCTGCCAAGCCTCCGAGTTAAACCATTTAACAAAGCCTTTTAAGATGGGCCTCCAATTAACCAATCATCGTTTTAACTTTGACAAGTTTAGGGTCTATAAAATATTGACATGTCAAACGTTCGATGGGTCATACTAGGATTACCTGGACAGGAGTGGCTTACTTGATGAAGGCAGGTTAACCCGGGTTTTTAGGTGAATACACCAGGCTTCCAAGCCATGGCTTGATAGCCAATTACAAGGGTCCTTTCAAACTCTTTGTTGCTTTGCAAAAAGATCCCCCAAGTAACTTTGTGAGCTGTGCTCAGTGTGTGCCCATGTTTGAGTCTGTGCTTTGTGCAACACTCTCTTTGGCTCCACATATTTTTCTTTTGTGGCCTAAATGCCTATCAAGAGGTGTAGCTATGGTGTGATAACAACCAAGCCCCCTAGTGATATCCCTTCGTGGTTTCAAAACCGATCAAGAGGTGTAGCTGTAGTTCAAATATGACGAAGCCCCCTAGTGATTTTCTTTATATCCATGCAACTGCTAAGTCCGGATTAATAAAAACTCCGCTTTGTGAGTTTAACTCGTATAACACACACAAGATGTACAAAGAATAGATACCCCGCTTATAACGGAGGCTCGGTTTATTATATGATATATACACTGTCATAAATATGTACAGATGAAGAGCCTATGGCTTCAAGTATAGTAAGGCCGAAGGAGAGCTATGTTCCATGGCCGCTTGGTCTCCTCCTCTGATTGACGTGAGTCTTTATGCTCTCGAACATCAATGAGGTAGTAAGACCCGTTGTGCAGATTTTTGCTGACCACAAAGGGTCCTTCCCAAGGTGGGGATAACTTGTGCATATCAGTCTGATCCTGGATGAGCCGGAGCACCAAATCGCCTTCTTGAAAGATTCTGGTTTTAACCCGGCGGCTGTGATAATGTCAGAGATCTTGTTGATAAATCGCCGATCGTGCTGCTGCAAGATCACGCTCTTCATCCAACAGGTCTAGAGAATCCTGACGTGCCTTCTCATTATCAGCTTCAACATAAGCTGTCACACGGGGCGAGTCGTGACGGATGTCACTAGGAAGAACGGCCTCCACTCCATAGACCATGAAGAAAGGTGTGTAACCCGTAGACCTATTGGGTGTGGTGTTGATGCTCCATAACACAGAAGGTAGCTCCTCAACCCAACAACCTGGTGTTCGCTTTAAGGGAACCATAAGCCTGGGTTTGATACCCCGTATAGTTTCTTGACTTGCCCTCTCTGCTTGACCATTAGATTGGGGGTGAGCCACCGATGCTAGATCGAGCAGGATGTGCTCACGTTGACAAAATTCTTCCATGTCCCCCTTTGAAAAGTTAGTACGATTATATGTTATAATGTTGTGTGGAAAACCAAACCGGAATATCACCTTATTGATGAATTGAACCGCCGTGGCTGCATCACACTTGCTGACTGGCTCTGCCTCCACCCATTTGGTGAATTTATCATTTGCTACTAACAGGTGGGTATTTTTGTCCTTAGATCGCTTGAAGGGTCCAACCATATCAAGCCCCCAAGTTGCAAATGGCCACGTAATTGGAATCATCCGCAACTCTTGAGCCGGAACATGCGCACGGCGGGCGAATTTTTAACACCCGTCACATCTCTTGACTAAATCTTCTGCATCAGCAAGCGCCGTCAACCAGTAAAAACTGTGGCGAAAAGCTTTAGCAACCAAAGACTTTGAACCGGCGTGGTGACCGCAGTCCCCTTCATGGATTTCTCGCAAAATCTCACAACCTTCTTGAGGAGAAACACAATGCTGAATTGCTCCTGAAACGCTGCAGTGATGTAACTCCCCGTTGAGTATGGTCATGGACTTGGAACGCCGGATTATCTGTCGGGCCAACGTTTCATCGTCTGGTAACTCGCCCCGGTTCATGTAAGCCAGATATGGGATTGTCCAATCCGGTATGGCATGCAGAGCTGCCACCAACTGAGCCTCCGGATCAGGAATAGCCAAATCTTCTTCGGTTGGCACCTTGACTGACGGATTATGCAACACATCAAGAAAGACATTGGGAGGGACCGGTTTACGCTGGGAACCCAGACGACTTAAAGCATCCGCCACTTCATTCTTCCGCCGGTCTATATGGTCCACCTGATAACCCTTAAACTGACCAGCCACTATGTCCACCTCTCGCCGATATGCAGCCATGAGTGGGTCCTTAGAATCCCAGGTGCCAGACACCTGCTGAGCCACTAGATCTGAATCACTAAAGCATTTAACCCGGCTCAAATTCATCTCCTTAGCCATCCGAAGATCGTGGAGAAAAGCCTCATATTTAGCTGCATTGTTAGTACAAGGGAACAATAAACGGTGGACATAACAAAACTTGTCATCTCATGGGGAAGTTAGTATAACTCTAGCCCCCGAGCCCTCCAACTGTTTGGACCCATCAAAATGAATAGTCCAATATGTATTATCTGGTTTCTCTTCAGGTGCCTGTAACTCCGTCCAATCATTGATGAAGTCCACCAGTTCCTGGGATTTGATCGCTGTGCGGGGCATATATTTGAGCCCATGAGGTCCAAGCTCTATAGCCCACTTGGAAATTCGGCCAGTTGCTTCTCTGTTTTGAATGATATCGCCCAGAGGAGCTGAACTGACCACTGTGATGAGATGGCCCTAAAAATAATGTTTAAGCTTTCGGCTTGCCATAAACACTCCGTACACCAGCTTCTGCCAATGCGGATACCTCTGCTTTGACTCAATGAGCACCTCGCTGATATAATAAACCGGCCGTTGAACCGGATATTCCTTGCCAAGATCCTTGCGCTCTACCATAATGGCGACGCTAACAGCCCGGGCATTAGCAGCCACATATAGTAATAATGGCTCCTTATCGATCGGCGCGGCAGGCACGGGCGGTTCAGCTAGCTGCAAGCACAAGGTCCCTTGAAGTCCTTGGGCAGTCTCACATTACGCAAAGCGGGGGTGAGACACGGCACCCCTGAGGAACTGAACACCACAGCTGGCTCTACTGAAGCCGTAGGGTGAACCGGAGTATGTTGTCATGCTCCGTGTCGAGCTGCCAACTCGGCCTCTCGGCATGCGCGGCCGTGGTCCACAACATCCTGCGCATTAGCGCCTCCCCCTGCCGGGTTGTTTCCTCGCGGTGAATTTCGGCGACGTGCACTGCTGGACATAGCCGGTTCGTCCTCCACGTGTCTGCTATATCTCCGGCTTAGATGGGGAGTGGAATGAATCCTCTCACGACTGTGCAAATATGCCTGCTGTTGATTTAGCGCTGTTTGAAGGAGATCCCTGGCCCGACGTGCTTCCACCGCAACTGGTGACTCGCCGTTGGTTGGGAGGGCTGCCAGGCGTGAAGCGGCGGCCACAATATTGTCCAACGGGTTGGAATAATGCCTGGGAGGTGTTGGTACATACTGTGGCACAATGTTGTTCTGGCGAGGCGGGTCCATCGTGCGCGGTTGAACCGGCGCTCCTGTTCCCGGTGCCTCCGCCCGGTTTAGTATGGGTTGGTTACCAGCTCCTGCTCTTGGCGTGTTGAAGAGATTCTGTGGCTCATAAACCGATGGGAGACGCGATCGGTACCTTCTTCTCATGACTTCCTCTGAAGCATTCTGATCCAGCCTAATCCGGTAGGCCTGTGCTTCCAATTCAGCCCGCTCTGTAGCCATCCTAGCGTTCTCTGTCGCCAGTTCCGCTTTAGCCTGAGCTATCTGATCTTTCAGTTTTGCAATCCCCGCATTGTGCTGATCCCTGGCTGCTGCATCCACCTCTGCAGCCATCAACGTTGCCAAAGCATCGAACAAATCAGACAGGACTTGGGCTGGAGGCGGTGCAGAGCTTTCCTGCCCTGCCGGTGTAGCCGTTGTTGAACCAGAGAGTATTGCTGCGGCGGTCGATGAATGAGGCGCTGATTGTGTGCCGGCCATGAAGATGGCGGCCCGGTTTGGCAGATCAGGGGAATCCGGAATACTGTTGCCCTCAGATCCTCCATCAATCCGGCCATCCTGCAACTGATAAAGCGATTCGGTCTCTGTCTAGAAGACTCGTCATCAGAACAGACCACGGTCTCTCCACCGGACACCGGTCCGTCCTCGTATCTCGATCCATGGATGACACCTACGAAAACATGCCTTGCCTCGGGCTGAACCGGCGAAGAACTTGCACGCCGAGCCGTTTCGATGATGTCGGTGTAGATGTCCGGCTCAGGGGCCGGTTCGCCAATCTTGCCGATGAAGACGTGAATCCCACAGAAGGGGACCCGGTACCCATACTCGATTGAATCGGCCTCGGGACCCCAGCCTGCATTGTCGATGTAGAGCTTGCCGCGATGACTCTTCGTCATCCGGCCCACAGCGTATCCCTTAAGTCCATCAAAGCTGCCCTTCAAGAACTCAAAACCATCATGCGATAGCCCCACGGTAGGCGCCAACTGTCGTGGGTTTGTCACGGCAGATGTCCTTGTTAAAGGACTTAGTCGTGGAGCCATCGGTATGGGTTAGCTCAAAGGGGTTAAATCGGACAAGGGGACACGGGGATTTTATACTAGTTCGGCCCCTTCAAGGAAGGTAAAAGCCTACGTCTAGTTGTGGTTGGTATTGCTAGGGTTTCGAAGGCCACGGAGCGAATCCGCTTTGTCTGGCTCTCGAGTTGTTGTCTGTCCCTAAACCGCGGCCGGGTCGTCCCTTTATATACATAAGTTGACGCCCGCCGGGCTACAGAGTCCTGAAGCCAGATCATAAATGTATCCGGTTTGGTCTCTATCCTTCCTATCTTATAATACAAGTTACATGATTAGGTCAGTTTACATTTACAGGCTTTAACCCGCCTTTGGGCCTTGCGCCTTCGTGAAGAGCCATCATCCTTGCATCTTCATGGGCTTCTAAGCTTCAAGGAGTTAACCCGGCTACACAAGGCCGGTTTACATCCAGTAGTAATATCCCCAACACTTGGGATGCTCCTGCTACCAATGATAGATGTCAGAGGGACTAGTGCCCTCACTCAGGTTCATCTGCTCTTCTAACTTGTTCTGGCTATCACTCTGATCAGGCATTCTGGCAAAGCAAACTGATAGCTGGCCCTGTGAATAGTTATAGATGAGATAGAGTGGATGAGCATCACAAAGTGCAGAGATTTTGCAAAACAAGTGAGTCAAAAACTTAGTTTTAGTTTTCCACAGAAAGCATTTCGGAGCTACCGATTTGTTAAACTCGGTGACACCGAAGCAACTTTTGAAGTCTAAACTAGTGAAATCGGTCAGACCGAGACACAGTTCGATGACTCTGAGATTGCTAGGGTTTCAGTGAGAGTTGAACTCGGTCACACCGATTTGCAAGTTTCGGTTAGACCGAAACAGGCAAGTTCAATGGCTTAATCCAAATCGCTGTGACCGATTTCCACAGCTCGGTAGGTCCGAGATGAGTTCGGTGGAAACCTAATCCTAAATTTTTGAATCGAATCTAATCTAAAGGATGTTTTTGCTGGATAGGATGATTTCATACGTGGTAAGAAACATGGCATTAGCTTCGTGCTAAGAATCGGAGTAAAGGACAGCACAAAGATTCGAACACATACCCTAGTTTGGTGATGAGCTCGCTATGACGGCAGCGGTGTTAGGGAACATAGTATTTCAAAAGAATTCCTACGATCACGCAAGATCTATCTAGGAGATGCATAGCAACGAGTAGGGAGAGTGTATCCACGTACCCTCGTAGACCGAAAGCGGAAGCGTTAAGTAACACGGTCGATGTAGTCGAACGTCTTCACGATCCAACCGACCAAGTATCGAACGCATGGCACCTCCGCAATTTGCACACATTCAGCTCGATGATGTCCCTCTAACTCTAGATCCAACTGAGGCTGAGATAGAGTTTTTTTAGCACGATGGTGTGTTGACGGTGATGATGAAGTTATTGACGTAGGGCTTCGCCTAATCACTACGACAATATGATCGAGGTGGAAATCTGTGGAGGGGGGCACTGCACATGGCTAAGATCAACTTCTGTATCTCTGGGGTGCCTCCTCCCCCATATATAAAGGAGTGGAGGAGGAGGAGGGCCGGCCTCCTAGGTTGCGCCCCAAGGCGGATTTCCTACTCCTACTAGGAGTAGGTTTCCCCCTTTCCTAGTCCAACTAGGAGGAGGAGGAAGGGAAAGAGGGAGAGAAGGAAAGGGAGGCCGCCCCCCTCCCTAATTCGGATTGGGCTTGGGGGGGCGCCCCACCACTTGGCCGCCTCCTCTCTTCTACTATGGCCCATGAAGGCCCATTAACTCCCTGGGGGTTCCGTTAACTCCCCGATACTCCGGTAAATACCCGATACAACTCGGAACTATTCTGGTGTCCGAATATAGTCATCCAATATACCAATCTCTATGTCTCGACCATTTCAAGACTCCTCGTCTTGTCCATGATCTCATCTGGAACTCCAAACTACCTTCGATACATCAAAACACATAAACTCATAATACCGATCATCATCGAACGTTAAGCGTGCGGACCCTACAGGTTCGAGAACTATGTAGACATCACCAAGACTCATCTTTGGTCAATAACCAATAGGGGAATCTGGATGCTCATAATGGCTCCTACATATTCTACGAAGATCTTTATCGGTCTAACCGCATAACAACATACATTGTTCCCTTTGTCATCGGTATGTTACTTGCCCGAGATTCAATCGTCGGTATCATCATACCTAGTTCAATCTCATTACTGGCAAGTCTCTTTACTCGTTCCGTAATGCATCATCTCGTAATTAACTCATTAGTCACACTACATGCAAGGCTTATAGTGATGTGCATTACCGAGAGGGCCCAGAGATACCTCTCCGACAATCGGAGTGAGAAATCCTAATCTTGATCTATGCCAACTCAACAAACACCATCGGAGACACGTGTAGAGCATCTTTATAATCACCCAGTTCTGTTGTGATGTTTGATAGCACACTAAGTGTTCCTTTGGTATTTGGGAGTTGCATAATCTCAACATGTATAAGTTATGAAGAAAGCAATAGCAATAAACTAAACAATCATAGTGGTAAGCTAACAGATGGGTCAAGTCAATCACATCATTCTCTAATGATGTGATCCCGTTTGTTGGTGTACAAAAAGAGGGGTACACTTTTTGTACCCCTATAACTGTGCACGGGCAGTATGAGCCGCGGGCACCACCACACCAAGCAAGGCAAGGGAGGTGAGCCAGGGTAAGATCGAAGCTCAAGATAACTAGAACAACGCCAAGGCCAAGACCACGAAGAGCAAAGGGGACGAAGCGGACTCCCCCGGCAAGATCCTTGCCGGGAGACAGTTCTAGCAGCCCCGGCAAGACCCTTGACGCAGCGACTCGTCCCGCGCCTACGGAGTGAATCACCCTTGAGTCCACTACCCCCGAACACTACTAAGAAAAGGGCTATAGATAGGATTGACACTAATGGCACACCAGGGAAGCAGTGCGCCACTACTATATACTAATGGTGCACTAGTTGGTGATGCGCCATTAGTGCGCCAGAAAACAGGTGCGCCACTAGTGATAATTTTTTTTCATTTTTATATACATACTAATGGCGCATCCTACCAAAGTGCGCCATTACTAGTTCTAACTAGTAATGGCGCACCAGACATGGAGTGCGCCAGTACTGAAATTTTTTTTATTCTTTTTTTTTGCAAAACTACTAATGGTGCACCGCCTCACAGTGCGCCATTACTAGTTTAAACTACTAATGGCGCACCCTGTAAAAGTGCACCATTAGTATATATATATATATATATATATATATTACTTTTCTGCAAAACTACTAATGGCGCACCACCTACAGGTGCGCCATTAGTAACCAGGGTTACTAATGGCGCATTTGCAGGTGGTGCGCTATTAGTAACCTGGGACCCCAACAATATATTTTGGACAGCCCCACACCTACCCACTCACTTTCCCCACTTCATTCCCTGCACCTCCTTCTCCAAGCTTTCGGCTGCCTCCTCCTCCTCACCTCATTTCCACCATAGATTCATCAAAATTAAGTGGTGAAATTACCTTTTTTTTATAGGTAAGTAAGGGGAAAGCTATCTTCATGATGTAGATCTACTTTTTTTTCTCCCTAGCTTGCTCCAACAACGTGCACATGCACTTTTTGTGGCCTAGCTAGATCTATGTATGTTTGTGGTGTTGCATGTGTTTGTGGTGTTGCATATATGTTTGTGTTTGCAGGTACCGGTATTTGAAATGCGATAGTTGCCAATATTTTGCCGGAATGTTGATTCATTTCCGCTTCGGCGAGAATTTTGGCACTATGCATTCTTTTTGGTCCAATTTTTAGGGAAGGTCATGCCAATTTTTTTCTTGGTTCTAAAATATCGTTTTGCTCTACCCCGCAGGCGACCATGGTCCGCACGATGACCGAAGGCATCGTGAATAGGTTTTTGAGCTCCGCGAAGGCCGAGATGCTTCAAAAGAACGAGACGGAGATAAGATGTCCGTGTCGAAGATGCAAGCTGAAGAGCCTTATTGCAGACCCGGATTCCGGGCAGGTGCGGGACCACCTGCTCTTGCGTGGTTTCATGGATGGCTATCGGTGGCAAGGTGATGATGATGACTATGAAGTCGTCCATGGGGGCCGGGCAAGAAATGAGGAAGGGCAACAAGACAAGTACCACCGCGGCGAGGGCGGGTGAGAAGACGAAGAATCTCCAGGACATGATCACGGCGGTGATGCTGTACACAGTCATCATGTAGAAGATGATGAGGAAGATCAAGACGAAGGGCATGATCATGAAGATGAGGATGCCGGAGCAGACGACGATGGAGGCTGGGTGCAAGACCCTCATATTCAAGAGCTGCTTCTCAAGCGGACGGATAACGCAAGAGCTGCCGCCTGAGAGAAAGCCAAGCTGGATCAACTAGAGATAGACGCGGTTACTCCATTGTATGAAGGATGCAGGCCCGAGGATACCCGCCTGAAAGTAACGCTCATGGCTCTGGAGATGAGGGTAAAACACAAAATGAGCGACGCATGCTTCGACGAGAACATGTCATTCTGGCACGAACGTCTTCCCAAGGGGAACAAGTGCCCGACTAGTTTCGAGGAGGCGAAGAAAATCGTGTGTCCTCTGGATTTACCGCACGTGAAATACCATGTGTGCATGAACAATTGCATCATTTATCGGGACGAGCACGCGGAGTCTACCATATGTCCGGTGTGCGGCGTCACTCGATACAAGAAGAGGAAGAAAGCTCCTCGAAAATCGGTGTGGTACTTTCCGATCACTCCTCGCCTGCAGCGGTATTTTGTGGACCCTAAGGTAGCAAAGCTCCTGCGTTGGCATGCGGATAGGGAGGAGAAGAAGCGGGAAGATGACGGAAATGATCCGGAGATAAATAAAAAAGACAAGATGCTGAGTCACCCTAAGGATGCGAGCTAGTGGCAAGCGTTGAACTTCGAATACCCAGAATTTGGGAAGGATCCAAGGAACATCATGCTGGGCGCGAGCACCGATGGAGTCAATCCGTTTGGCAGCCAGAGAAGCACACATAGCATGTGGCCTGTGTTTGTGTGGACGTACAACCTTCCCCTCTGGTTGTGCATGAAGAGGAAGTACATTCACATGAGTATGCTAATTGAAGGGCCGAAACAACCAGGGAATGACATCAATCTGTATCTGGGGCTGCTGAAAGAGGAGCTAGAAACGCTGTGGAAAACGCCAGCCAATACGTGGGACGCCGCAGAGAAAGAATATTTCCCTATGAGAGCCGCACTGCTCATGACGGTGCACGACTATCTCGGTTACGGATATCTCGCGGGGAAGGTAGTCCACGGATTTTCTGGATGCGTAAGGTGCATGGATGACACAACGTATCGCCAGCTAGATAGAGATCCCGGATCTTCGAAAACCGTGTTCATGGGACATCGAAGGTGGCTTCGCGACGATGACCCGTGGAGGAAACGCAAGGATCTGTTCGATGGTGAAACCGAACCCCGAAAACGCCCGCGTACGAGGAGCGGCGAGGAAATAGACGGGCTGTTGAAAAATTGGAAAGATTGCCCACTGCAGGGAAAGAAGCAAAAGGCGCTAGAGCCGGGAAAGAAGCGAAAGGCGCCAGAGCCGCTGCTGAAGGTATGGAAAAGGAGGTCTGTTTTCTGGGACTTGCCGTACTGGAAGATCCACCGTGTGCCTCACAGCCTTGATGCCATGCATATCATGAAGAACGTGTGCGAGAGTCTGCTTGGTACCCTGCTCAACATGCCAGAGAGGACCAAAGATGGGCCGAAAGCAAGGGCAGACTTGAAATCAATGGGCATCAGGCAGGAGCTTCACGCTAGTGATGATGATGATGATGATGATGAGGCGAAGCAGGACACAGATACTCGTCGCAAAGGCAAAAAGGCCAAGAAGACCGGAAGTGACTACCCTCCCGCGTGCTTCAATCTAAGTCAGGAGGAGATCGAGCAGTTTTTCACCTGCCTCGTAGGAGTAAAACTTCCTTACGGTTACGCGGGGAAGATAAGCAGATACCTAGACCCAGCGAAGCAGAAGTTCAGCGGGATGAAGTCTCATGACTGTCACGTGCTGATGACGCAGATACTTCCAGTTGCAATCCGTGGGATCATGGACGCGCACGTCCGTGAAACGCTATTTGGCCTATGCAACTTTTTCGATGTCATCTCTCGGAAGTCGATTGGCGTGAGGCAACTCAGAAGGCTACAGGAAGAGATCGTGGTGATACTATGCGAGCTTGAGATGTACTTCCCGCCCGCATTCTTCGATCTTATGGTGCATCTGCTGGTCCATATCATGGAGGATATCATCCAACTCGGGTCGACGTTTCTGCACAGCATGATGCCATTCGAAAGGATGAATGGTGTCATCAAAGGATACGTTCGCAACATGTCACGTCCAGAGGGAAGTATAGCCAGGGGCTTTCTGACCGAAGAGTGCATCTCCTACTGCACAAATTATCTAGGCATCGAGAAACCCGTTGGTCTGCCCGTCAACAGGCACCTCGGCAGGCTCGCTGGATGGGGTCACCGTGAGGGTCGCCGCGAAATGCATGTCGACTTCGAGGGTTGACTCGCCGACTTTGAAAGAGCAAACCTAGTCGCGCTACAACACATAGACGTGGTCGATCCTTGGGTGGTAGAGCACAAAACCTTTATTGAGAAGACGTACAATGACCGAGGCCAACAGAGGACGGACGGAGATATAATCAAAGAGCACAACTCATGTTTCACGTGTTGGTTCAAGCAGAAGCTTCTGTCGTACCCTTTACATGAGGATTCTTCCGCGGAAGAACAACTCATATTCGCCTTGTCACAGGGCGCCGAGCACAACCTGATGACCTATGAGGCGTACGATATCAACTGCTACACATTCTACACCGAGGACAAGGACATGAAGAGTGATGGTTATCAGAACTCCGGGGTAACGATGGAATCCTACACCGGTAACGACAAGGATAGATACTACGGAAGAATCGAGGAGATCTGGGAGCTGAGCTACGCTGGAGAGAAGGTCCCGATGTTCCGTGTCAGATGGGCCAAGAGCGTCCTAAAAGAAGACTGGTATTTCACCACCATGGTTATACCCGAAGCCAAATCCAAGACCGCGGGCGCAAACGTCACCGCGAAAAATGAGCCATGGGTACTGGCTTCCCAAGTGGACAAATGCTTCTTCATTACCGCCCCGTCAAAGCCCATTCGTGTTGTCGTGAGGAGAGGCAAAAGGAAGATCATCGGAATGGATGGAGTAGCCAATGAGCAAGACTTCGACAAGTACGGCGACCCGAAGATCGAACATGACGACGACGATGAAGTAGCAGCACACACCACAAGAAGAAGCAGGACCACCCTAACTAAAGGATGTTCGTTCCACAGAAGAACTCCATTTGCCAAAAAGAAGGGCAAGAAGATTATGAATAGATAGCTAGCTAAGATCGATTGTATTTAAATCATAGTCTTCATTTCTCGATTGTATTTCATGGGAACTTTTTGATATCATGAATATTTTTAAATTTCACGGGCACTTTTTGAATTCATGAGTACACTCGATCTCGATCCCCCTCCACCGCCGCCGACGAGCACCCGCCCCCCCACACCCTCCCCCGCTCCACCGCCGCCGACGACCCACCACTCCCCCGGCCCGCTCCACCGCCGCTGCCGACCCTCCGCACCCTCCCCCGGCCCGCTCCACCGCCGCCGCCGACACCCCGCACCCTCCCCCACTTTTTGATGATTTTTTTAAGTAACAAATTTGATGATATTTTCAAATAACAAATTTGATGATATTTAAAAAAAAATTGATGATATTTGATGATATCTTCTGTTCTAGTCCTCATGAAAATAACAAATTTGATAAAAAACAAATTATTAGATGCAACAAGAAATAATGAAAAAAAGAAGTTACTAATGGCGCACCAGAGGAGGGTGCGCCATTGCTATCAGAAAAAAAGTTACTAATGGCGCACTAGAGGGGGGTGCGACATTGCTATCAGAAAAAAAACTACTAATGGCGCACGAGAGGAGGGTGCGCCATTACTAACATTCCCCCCTCTAGCTGGATACCCCTTCGCCCGATCCCCCCTTCCCTCTCCCTCGCCAGATCCCCCTTCCCTCCCCTGCCACACCCGCTCCGACGACCCCCGCGCCCGCTGCACACCCGCTCTGGCTTCCCTGCGCCCGTTCCGACGACCCCTGCGCCCGCTTCACACCCTAGCACCTCCCCACTTCCCCCTCCCCTCGCGCTGCTTCACCCGACTAGGTCGTCCCCGTCACCGCATCATCCCCGCGACCACCGTCGTCCCCGCACCCGACCAAGGAGTCCAGGAGCTCTGCAGTGTTATTCTACGTCATCTACAGCCAGCCGCTCGAGCTCGACGACTCTGCATCGTGCGGATCGAGGTCTTCTTCAACCTCCGGCCACCGCGGCCTCACCGTCGATCCGCGTCACCTGGTCAACCCCGGCCCCGCATGAGCTCGCCATCATCTTCCTCTTGGTGAGCTGCACCGGTTCCCCTCCCCCCTTTGATTTCGTCTTCCTCTCTGTCAGTGTAGCTAGCTGTTATCCAAGTCGCCACAGGGCCGACCTTGTTTGTTTAGGAGCAGATTTATACTTCTTCTGGAAAAGAAACCTGAACAAAAATGATCTGTGCTTAATAGCAAAATTATATATGGCAGTTGGTTAAAACTCAATTTCATGACACATTCCAGGAGATTTGTTTGCTTTTGTGTGAAACATACTAGTATGTAACTATGTGCTCATGTTAATTGCTTAGTTTATGAAAGGGTAATTATGTAACAAAGTAACCGTGGCACACATAGGTAAACAGGAAATAGCATCACACTTGAGCTAGTAAAATTTGAGAAAACTCCTAGGACATCAATGACACAGAACCACAACTGCAGCAAGCAAAGACATATCTGGTGCCTCATAACAGTTAGCAACTCATATCTGTCTTTATTATTCTGCAAATTCAGTTTATACATTCCTTTGTTTCCAGAAAAATGATTTGAAGTGATGATGATCCCAATGGCATATTATTAGTGGCTATTTGGCTATCAGAAAAGCAAGAGACACTAAGAACAATTTGCATATTGTTTGCTGAGTTTTGGAGAACATACTGTATTCACTCTAAGAAATAATTATGGAAACATCACTCATTTTTTTCATGGCCTGGCAAGCATGTAGGAGTTCTCACTTGTTTTAAAAAAACCGCATATAGCTCTCACTTAATCCAGTAGCTCCATGGAACTGTTAGGCATTTGTTCGTTATTGGTTGCAATTTTTTGGTCTGTGAGTGGACATAACAGTACACTGTGCTGTCCATGTAGTGAGATGAAGATGTTTGGTCAGAGAACAAGGCTATAGTGATCAATGCACATGACACATGTATCATGTATCAGTAGAGTAATTTGTACATTCACACCAACTGCTTCACTAAATGAACACATGCTTTGCTTGTGTGTTCGTGCTGCTTGACTAATTGAACACCTGCTGTTGCTACTGTGGGACAATGTTCCTTCTTTTCTTCCTGATGTTGCTATTTCCATTGAAGTACTCACATGTGTTCTAGATGAGCTGGTGCTAGTTAGTTCCCCTTAGACTACATTGTAGATCGCATAGCATAACTCCAGAATTTTGTCATTGCACACCTGTTGCTAGTTAGTTCTATAGATACTTAAAACACATATCACTTGTCAGGTTTCGTTCGGTATATTAAATCCTATGAAATTATGAAAGTGGGATGTACTATGTTGGACAGAATTTTACGTTTGGACTTGGGTGAATGTAACCAGACTTATACTCTCAGATTTTTTCATAGTTGATGGTGTGAGGACTTATAATGTGATAAAGTATATATGGTGTGAGGACTTATAATTTTTGTTGGGTGACCTATTAGATCTGGAATGGAAGCTCACATAAGTTGAGCTGATTTTTGTCCATATGCAAGCAGAGGACCATATGGTCTGTGGCCTTTTCATCCATATGAAAGTAGAGGCACATTGTGGTGCTTAATTTTCTGCTCTCATTGTTGCTCAAAGAAATTTAGCAAAAAATGGGGTCCTGGGAGACGCAGCTGCTGCTTGAGGCCCTTGAGAGGCCCTTCATGTCGTGATGATTTTGCAGGTACCCCGAGAGGCCCTTGAGTTTGCCGGAATGTCGATTAACTTCTGTTCTGGCAAATTCTGGTACTCCATATGTCCTATTTTCAGCAAAGGTCATGCTGAAATTTTCCGTGAATTTTAGCATGACTTTGCTAAAAATCAGACATATGAGGTACTTGCTACTAATGCATGGGCCGGGGTATCTTAGTACTTAATGAAGTAGGATCAACTGCCCCTTTATTCTTGCTGCATTAAACCATAGGTGGCAATAGAGCCAAGTGATTAGGCCCAACTTAGAAATTCTCCTCAGCATCGATAAACCCTAGATGATAAACCCAACATAGGTGGCAATAGAGCCAACTGATTAGTGCCAAGTGATTAGGCCCAACCTAGGGTGCCTCGGCATCGATAAACCCTAAATGATGAAAACTTAGCATTTAGGGTGCCTCGGCGTCGACAAACCCTAAATGATGAAACCTTGGCTTTTAGGGTGCCTCGGTGTCGATGAGAACGTAAATGATGTACGCTTAGGCTTTTAGGGTGCCTCGGCGTCGACAAACCCTAAATGATAAAAGCTTAGCTTTTAGGATGCCTCGGTGTCGACAAACCCTAAATGATGAGACCATGATCTTGTTCCTTGACAATAACCAACTTTTTGACCAAACTTTTTTCCTATTTAGAGCGAAACATGGCCCACAACGATGAGGCCGGCGGTTCGGGCGGCAAGCAATTCTGGGAGCTGTCCCAGGAGTTGGAGGAAGAACCTCACCGCT
The DNA here is from genome assembly GCF_056163025.1 of Triticum urartu. Taxonomy (NCBI): domain Eukaryota; kingdom Viridiplantae; phylum Streptophyta; class Magnoliopsida; order Poales; family Poaceae; genus Triticum; species Triticum urartu. Next base: position 117,401,121 of record NC_141879.1, read on the forward strand.
ATGAGGACGCCGCGGAAGACACCGATCCTGACTACACAACACCTAGTGGCATCGGGGATGACACCACTGATGATGGCGCCGCGGATGCCACCACTGATGATGGCGGCGCACGCACAGATGGCAGCCAACCAAAGAAGCAACAGAAGGACCGGTGCCCGAACATTCTCGGCACCGTTAGGAAGGAATTTACTGAAGTGAACTCCGACGGGCATCCGACAGCGCCCAAACACGTAGTCAAGGGGTACTCGATTCAGCTCGGGTGCATTCTCCGGAGCACCGCCTCGATCAACACCGAGAACCTAAGGCATAAGGACCGAGGGAATTTGCGCAGCCTCCTCTTCACGAAGCTGCACGAACGATACAAGTTCCCAACTGAGTTCGCAAACACACGCCTCTCGGGTAATAAAGTGAACAGTGACGCCCTCACGACGATGAGCACGACCCTGTCTACTTGGAAAAGCACGGTGAAGGCAATGATTGACAAAGGTGATAGTTATGAGAAGATCAAGGTGAAATATCCTTTGATGAGCGAAGATGACTACAAGGAGTTCAAGATCAAGTGCGAGAGCCCCACAACCTCCGAATCAAGTCAGTGGGGGAAAGAAATGCGGCAGTTGAACATAGGGGTCCACCAACTCGGTCCCGGCGGTTACAGAGTGGCGGAGCCTATATGGGACAAGGAGGACGTGGAGCGTGCCGAGCAAGGCCTACTGCCCCGCTTCGAGAAATACAGTGACAAGCAGACCAGGAACTTTCTCAGGGCCCGGTACAAGGAGGACCCGGTAACAAAGGAGCTTACCACGGATCCGAAGACCAAGGAGCTTGAGCTTGTTTTGGTAAGGAATACACCCCCGCGTAATTAGCTCCATATGGTTGCATTCTAATTAATCCCCAATATTTCTAAATGGTTCACATTCCTTCCGCAGGACAAAGAAAGCAGTAGCGCGGGGTCGTCTCAGAGCTCCCCTTTCGACACCCCTTTGAATAGGGCATTGAACGTAATGAAAAACAGGGATAAGCTCAATAAGCCGACGTCAGCTGGTCGTGTGGCCGGCAAAGGCTTGTCCACAAAATGGTCGTCATACTATGGCGCTGGTGGGCGAAAGGAGAAAAAGACCAGCTCGGAAAGCCAGTCGCGTGAGGTTGAAGCACTCAAGGCGCAAGTGGCGCGGATTCCGGAGATGGTCCAAGAGCAAGTGCAACAACAACTGGGATCGACGCTTACCGGCATTATGCCTACCTTGATTCATGGGATAACGACGTGGATTGCGGGTGGCCAACAGGGGCCGCCCCCGATTCCCAGCTTCACGGCCAACAACTCACACAATGTGCAGGCGGCACCATTGGTGTCTCCGGCGGCGGCGGTATTGGTGTCTACGGCGGTGGCGCCATTGGTGTCTCCGGCGGCGGCAGTATTGGTGTCTCCGACGCCGGCATTGGAGCTTAATGCACCCGGGTGTATGCCGGCCGGCACCTCGCCAGCAAGCGGCCCCTCCTTCAGTTGCACGCCCGCCGTTGGTGGTGCCTCGACATTAGCCGAGCTCGACGGCATCGCAGTAACTAAGCCTCTCGGCCGAGGACTTCATCTCCTTGCCTTTGACTGGGCATCCCTGACGCCCTACATGTTTTCGCAGGGCGCCGCCAACGTTCCTTGCACTCTCCTGCACTTCATGGGCGGCGAGTAGGTCGATGTCGCCAAGGGCAGAATCGTTCAACCGGGCAACCCCGTGTTCCACGGTAATCCGATGCCACCCATAATGTATAGGGTTGAAGTGGTTCGGGTGCTGCCAGGCTGCGACGAGCTGTTACCTCCGATTCGACCCGCTGGGGCCGACAAAGAAGATGAGATGACCCTTAGCGCCTACATAAGCTGGCCCCTGCTTTGGCCGAAGAGCCAGATTCGTTTGGGGGCGGGGGACACCACCCCACAGACAAGACCGCCAGTCGTGCCGGCGCCAAGCCATGGCAAGAACGCCGCAACACTACCGGACATGCTGAACATCCTTATGGCACAGGATCCGGACATGCATATGGCACAGGATCTGGACGACAACGACAACGACGATGGTACATTTACCAACGTCGATAAGTATTTTTCCGAACATGGCTACGGTGACGAGTTCTGCAGGCCTCCTTCTCAAGAACCCAAACAAGACGACCACGATCTAGCTGGTACGGCAGAGAAATCCAATTGCAACAGGCGTCGTCTGGCGTTCAGTTCTCAGGAGACGCCTCCAGCTGCCGCCTTCACCGAGCCTCAGTTCTCAGGACACGCTCAAGAAGGCGGTCTGTGAGCAGAACTCAGTCCCATTACAGCAGATCAAGAAGAAGGGCCGGAAACAGCCGACTAAAAAGGCCGCCGGTGCGAGCCAGCCGGCACCGAGTACGATCCGTGCTTAGGACGGGCCACCTTCACCTAAGGATATCTCGAGGAGGGTGCATGTGGCGGGTAGGGCGATGCTACCGACAAATATGGTCAGTGCTGCAACCGGTGCTATGTGGAGTCTGCACGACAGTGTTCTTTCTTTGGAGAAGCGGTGTCTCAGAGAGAATGATGTGGCATACCCGGTTTTCGTGGCAAAGGTGCCAGAGGGCAAGGGCTTTGTGGATGGCGCCATCGGGGGTACGATCGTCCTGCGGTTTGATGACATCTTTGCTATGTTCAACCTTCATCCGCTGCACTACACCTTCGTTCGGCTGTTTTTGCTGAGTATGGAGATGCGGATCATTAGAGACAAGACCCCGGACATCGTGATCGTCGACCCCTTCTACATGCGTGCCAAGCTCTTGAGCAGCGCTGGGGACCGCCAAGTCGTGAGTTCACACCTCGAAGACGTTATTCTGGCAAACCCAGATAAGGATAACTTCCTTGTGCCTTACTTTCCCGAGTAAGTCATCCCTTAACCACCCCGTAACATATGATTTCTTAGATTTCGATCATTCCTTTTTTTTTTCTAACATTCCGTGTTCTGTGCAGTGACACACATTGCACACTCATCCTCTTAAGCCCGAAATATTCCATGGCCACGTATTTCGACCCGAACTATAACTCCAAGATAGACTACACAAATATCAAGAAAGTTCTTGATGATGTTCTCCCTGGCTACGCCAAATCTGGAGGCACCTTCATTAAGGCAGTTCGTAAGTACGGCAATCACGTGTTCGCCCACAATACGATGTTCTGCTGTGTCAAGCAGCCGCCTGGCGGTCAGAAGGATGCCTACTACGCCCTCCATCACATGCGGGCAATCGTAAGGGACCATCATCACCTTCTGCTACTAAATAATCTCAAAGATTGGGCCGTGAGCTTGTCGGCAATCCAGGACGCGGACATCAGACAAGAATTCTTTCGCATCCAGTCGGAGTTTGCGAACATCATCCATCAAGATGTCCTTCATACCTCGGGGCAGTTCTTCCTCAGATATCAACCGTCCAACATTGAGATAGACGGAATGCTACAAATGCAGGCTGACAACGGCCGCGATTTCATGACCATCACGACAGACGGCGGCTTCATCCACGCTCCTGTCCATGAGTCGAGTCGAAAGTAGTGATGTGTAGTTCTGAAACATTGATTGGCTCATGTTGTAATTAAACTTTAATAAATTGTATGTCTCTTTGGTTTGGACAGTCGTTCAACTTAGATGTAATCGATGCTATTTATTAGTAGGACCATGAATCGTGCTATTAATGTCTTGTTTTTCTCTTCCGATCCTTTTGTTGCATACTTATATATTGCTTATGTATGTATTGTCTGTTGTTTGGCTTGTGCATAGAGATGCCGTCGTATGTCGTGTACAAGGGTAAGGTTCCCGGAGTCTACGACGACTAGGAGGAGTGTCAGAGACAGGTTCACCGTTTCAGCGGTAACAGTTACAAAGGGTACACCACTAGGGCGGAGGCCGAATCTAGATACGCACGCTATCTAGCGGGAGAGAGGAGGGAGCGTTGGAGGAACCGGATGAATACCAGTTTGATCGCGATGATGCTCATCATGATGACCGTAGCTCTCTTCTATGTGATGGTAGTTTAGATGATTGATATCGACTTGTAATGTGAAGACAAACTCGATACTCGCGGTCTCAAGACTTGTAATGTTTTATCTTTGTTTGGTCTTTTGAATTCGGAGACTAATATGATGAATTGTATTCGGAGACTAATCTTCTATTGTATTCGATGAATCTGCTGTTGCTGTGTGCTACTGTCTATATTCTGTCAAATAATATATTTTGTAACTTGTGCAAAAATCAGAAAAGTAAAAAAAACCAAATATTCATACTAATGGCGCATCACCACAAGGTGCGCCATTAGTATGCCAAAGGATACTAATGGCGCATCAAGACAGAGTGCGCCATTAGTATGCCAAAGGATACTAATGGCGCATCAAGACAGAGTGCGCCATTAGTATGCCAAGTATACTAATGGCGCACTGCGCTAATGGCGCATCTATCTGCAGTGCGCCATTAGTGTGCCAAAGCACATGGTTAAATATGGCCCCTGGGAGGCACACTAATGGTGCATTGTGTTATATACTAATGGCGCACTGGATGGTGCGCCATTAGTATACCAGATACTAATGGCGCACCAGTGGTGCGCCATTAGTAAAAATTACTAGTGGCGTGCTACTAATGGCGCACGAGTGACGCGCCATTAGTAGGCAAAACTAGTGCGCCATTAGTAGGCCTTTTCCTAGTAGTGGAAGGGGCAAGGATTCGGACTACATCCCCGTGGCAGCATGCAGATCTTCGTGAAGACATTCAAGATCGGATACGCACTAAGGAGACGACAACCCTTGGCGGGATCCCAGCCGAGGTAGACCACAAGGCCCTCGGCAAGCGCCTTGCCGGGGATGACAGCAGGCACCTCGGCAAGACCCTTGCCGGGGCCCCGGCAAGGCCCTTGCCGAGGACACTCGCAGGGCCACCATCAGGCCCACACCGACTAAACCTCCACCACCGCATGCATGCAGTGGCCGACCCAACCAGCTGGGCAGGCACCTGCGTGGCGGCATGCAGATCTTCGTGAAGACCCACCACTGCGCCACCTCAGCTGCCTACCTACCTATGTGGCATCGCAGGCATCGCTGGCCAGGGCGTGTGTCGACACAAGAAGGAGCAGCGACGATGGACGAGGCAGATCTCTCCCCCGTCCCCGATAAAGCAAGGACACCTAAGCAAGACGCATTAAATGCGCCTTGTCATGTAATGCGAGGGATAACCTCGCATCACTGTTCCCTTTCCACCTCCTGTGTGCCACTTTGGCGACCCCTTTTCTTATAAGAGGAGGCCCGAGGCGACCAGGAGAAGGATTTGGCTTTTTGGAGCTCCTCACGCCCCATAGCTAGCTCAAGAACACAAATATACAATCCACCAAAGCAGGAGTAGGGTTTTACGCATCCTTGCGGCCTGAACCTGGATAAACGAACCGTGTGCTGCCTGCTTGATCCGCTCTTCTCACGACCCCGCGCCCCGCCAACCGTAGTAGGGATCCTCATGATCCCATAGGTGTCGTTCCGCACCGACATCTCTGGCGCGCCAGGTAGGGGGGCGCAATTGTGAGAATCGGCTCTAGCAGTTAGTTTGGCGCTTCTTCATCATCATGGCGCCCAAGAAGAAGACGACGGTGGCGGTTGGCCAGTCGGAAGCCGGACAGCCCGTCCCGACCCGGGCGAGCAACGGACCGGTCGCAGAGAGGACCCGGCGCGCTGCTCGCGAACACCAACACCATCCCAGCAGCCGGAGTTTGGGAGGCGGTGATGTTTGTGTGCCTGGTCACGGGCCACACGTCGCCAAATCCAAAGGCGGAGCCAAGTCCTTCGCGGGTGGAGCGGGGCCTTCCAAGGTCATCGCCGCCCCGCCCGAAGGCGACGCGAGGGCCTCCAAGACTCCCACGCCGGCGTCAACAGCGCGGTCCTCCCAGGCAGCGCGCGACGAATAGCGTAATCACGCCGAAGATCCCGGGCGTCACCGCGGGAAGAGCCCCGAGCGCCACTCCCGGGACGTAGAAGACCTGCCCACTCGCCGAGGCGCTGGTGAAAATGGCATGCGACCGCGGGGTCGTGATAGAGCTCCTTCTGACATGGTCAGAAGTCGAAGCGCGTCGCGATCTGTGCAGGTTTCACTACCACCGACACCAGCAGAGGCCCTGGCACACGCGCAATTGCTCCTCGACTTTCCTCCTACTGTGGGGAAACTCGATGAATGGAGAGCCACTATCGGAAGCCTTGTGGCGGTGGCCAACAAAGACGAACCAAGTCCGGTGGGGCCCCCGGGTCGATGCTCCGATGGAGTCCCGCGGACCAGTGGCGGAAAAGCCGGCGGCGCTGCGACCATGGTGCATTCACCTCTTCCCTATCCGATACCACGGACGCCCGCTCATCGCGACGTCGTGGGCGATGTCATCTCCATAGCATCATCTGACCCACGGACCCACTGTGATCAGCGCCAAGTTCTTCGGGAACGAGCCCATGAAGACGCTTGGACCACTATTGAGCGCCGACGCGGAGCGCGCCACCAGTCAGACAGGCGAGCAGGGCCTGCTGTGAACCACCCGGCCCCGGAGAGCCCTGGAGGCCTACCTTACGAGATAGGCTGTCCGGCTTTTACCCGTGAGCTGCGGCAGTTCCAGTGGCCCACTCACCGCACCTTCAAACCTGACGTTGGTGAAAAGTATAGCGGCAAGACTCACCCGTCTGAGTTCCTCAGCATCTACACCATCGCGATGCAAGCCGCCGGAGCCCGCGACGATAAGGTGCTTGCGAATTACTTTCCATTGGCTCTTAAACCCAACACCATGTCGTGGTTGATGCACTTACCGGTAGACTTTATTTCCTCCTGGTCGGATTTGTGCCATGAGTTTGTGGGTGCCTTTACTGGGGGTCACCAAGCCCATGGCCAAGCAAGCGACCTGCATGTCATTCCCCAGAAGGGAGGCGAGAGTCTGCGCAAGTATATACAGAGGTTCAGCCGGGTACAGTACAATATCCCTGATGTTCACCCTGCCGCCATCATCAGCGCGTTCCATCAGAATGTGCGTAGCCACAAGATGCGCGAAGAACTGGCAATGATCAAGGTGAAAGATGTGGCAGAACTTTATGTTCTTGCTGACAAATGTGCCCGGGTTGAAGAGGGAAGGAAGTTCCCCGACGAAGATGCCGGCGTGGAAACCGACTCCTCAGATGAGGATACTGCCGCCCCGGCGAAGAAAGGCCGGCGCCGCAACAGGAAGCGGAAAGGTAAAGTTGTGCTTGGCGTCGAGGGATCTGGCAACTCCGGCTCCGCCAAGAAAACCAAGGCAGATGACCCGGCAAGGAAATTGCCGGATGTGTCACCTGCCGGGCCTTGGCGGCTGCCGAGAAGCCAGGAAACTCCGACAAGCAATACTGCAAGATCCATCGCACCAAAGGCCATGATCTCTAGAACAGCCGACAGGTTGAGCTCCTTGCTGAGAAGCAGAGGGCTGAATATGAGAGGCGGGACAAGGAGAAAGGCCAGGACGGTGCTGAGGGCTCCGGCAAGAAGCGTGATGGCCAGGCAGGCCGTCGCGGCAAAGATAAACAGCGGGAGAGGCCTGCCCGGGGCCGTGACAAAAGGCCAGAAGACGATGATCACGAAGAGGACGATGAGTCTGGTGACCAAGGATTTCAGAAAGCTACAGAGGCCATGTGCATCGATGGCGGCACCTCGCTGCATACCTCTCACCGTCAGCTTAAACAGTGGGCGCGTGAGACTACAGCGGCGGAACCATCATTTTATGCCCAAAGGCCGCTGAAGTGGTCCAGCACACCTATCATTTTTGGCACTGAGGATTACCCTGATCGCACTACTGCGGTCGGGTGCTTGCCATTGTTGGTTTCACCAACAATACGCAACCTCAAGGTGACAAAGATGCTAGTCGATGGCGGGGCCGGTCTGAACTTAATCTCTCCTGCCGTGATCAAGAAATTGCAGATTCCTGATGAAGACCTCGAAGAGACGGGCACGTTTCAGGGGGTCAACCCGGGAAGAAGTCAACCAAAAGGAAAGGTCATGTTGCCCATGACTTTTGGAAGTGATCTGAACTACAGGACATACAGGGTTGTGTTCGACGTTGCCAAGATCCCCTTGCCTTACAACGGGATCCTTGGCCGCCCAGCGCTGGCCAAGTTCATGGCGGCGTCACATTACGCCTACAACACCCTGAAGATGCCGGGGCCTGTGACGATCATCACCGTCCCATCAGACAAGAAGGATGCGCTAATTTGCGCCGACCAACTCTATCAACAAGTAGTTGCAGCAGCCGGCACTGCCAAGGCGCTTGCTCCTGCCGTTGGAGCCCCGGGAAGGCAAAAGAAGAAGACCGGTGAGACCTCAGGCACCCACTTCGGCAAGCGCACCTCTTCGGAGTGTAGCGCTCCGGTCGAGGACGTGCCAGAGAGCTCCGCCGACAGAAACAAGAAGTCCAGGGCCACACCGTCGGGAATCAAGAAGGTTTCTGTCAAGGAGGACGGCACGGGAGGAGCTTTTACCATAAGCTCCACCCTTGACGACAAATAGGAAGACGCGCTCGTCACCTTCCTGCGGGCGAATGTCGATGTGTTTTCCTGGCAAGCATCCGACATCCCCGGCGTTCCCAGGAAGGTGATTGAGCACCACCTTGCTGTCTGTCCTCATGCGCGGCCCGTCAAGCAGAAGGTCAGAAAGCAAGCTTTGGAACGACAAGAGTTCATCACAGGGGAGATCTGAAAACTGGAAGCAGCGGGTTTGGTAAGAGGAGTGCTCCATCCAATGTGGTTGGCCAATCCGGTGGTAGTGCGCAAGGCAAATGGGAAGTGGAGGCCGTGTATCGATTAGACAGATATTAATAAGGCTTGTCCCAAAGACCCCTTCCCATTGCCGTGCATCGACCAGATTGTTGACTCCACAGCTGGGTGTGATCTGTTGTCATTCCTCGATGCCTACTCCGGCTACCACCAGATCTTCATGGCAAGGGAAGATGAAGAGAAAACGGCATTCATCACCCCATGTGGTACGTATTGCTTTATACGGATGCCTTTCGGGTTGAAGAGTGCTAGTTCAACGTTTGCAAGGGCGGTCCAGATTGGTTTTGAACCCCAGCTCCATAGAAATATGGAAGCCTATATGGATGATATAGTGGTCAAAACCAAGAACAGGGCAACCCTCGTATCAGATTTACAAGAAACATTTGCAAACCTACGCAAGATCAATCTCAAGCTGAACCCTGAGAAGTGCGTCATCGGCGTCCCGTCTGGTAAGCTTCTCGGGTTCTTTGTGTCACAGTGTGGGATAGAGGCCAATCCGGACAAGATCAAAGCTATAGAGCGGATTGAAGCACCCAAGCGAGTCAAGGATGTGCGTCGGCTTGCCGGTTGCGTTGCTGCCATGAGCAGGTTCATCTCCAAGTCCGCCGAGCGCGCCCTCCCCTATTTCAAGATTTTGAAAAAGGCGGGCCCGATGGAGTGGACACCAGAAGCTGAAATAGCATTACAGGATTTGAAGAGGTACCTCTCCTCCGCGCCAATACTAGTTGCACCTAGGCCACTGGAACCGTTGCTGCTGTACCTGGCGGCGACGAACCAGGTGGTCAGCGCCGCACTAGTGGCGCAGAGAGAAATTGATGATGAGGTAATAGCAGCGACGGAGCCCGAAGCCACCGATGCCAAGGCGACGCAGCCGGTTGGAGTGCCGCCAAGGAAGAAGATGATGCAGCACCCGGTCTACTTTGTTAGCTCCCTTCTGCAGGGGGCTAGATCAAGGTACTCCGGTGTGCAGAAACTGCTCTTCGACCTTCTTATGGCCTTGAGGAAGCTGCGTCACTACTTCCAGGCGCACGAAATCACTGTCGTCACTCGCCTCCCTATGCAACGGATATTGCACAATCTAGAGGCAACGGGAAGGATCGTAGAGTGGGCACTGGAACTGTCCAGCTTTGGCCTCAAGTTTGAGAGTACCTCGATGATTCAAAGCCGAGTCCTGGCGGAGTTTGTTGCAGAATGGACCGCGACGCCTGACGAAGAAGCCCAAGAGACTGCTCTCCCCGGCAAGGAGGCAAGTCACGACTGGATCATGTACTTTGATGGAGCTTTCTCCTTACAGGGCGCCGGGGCTGGCGTACTGCTTGTCGCGCCCACCGGAGAGCACCTCAAGTACGTGATCCAGATGCACTTCCCCAGGGAGGTGTCAACAAACAATACGGCTGAGTATGAAGGGCTGCTTGCTGGTCTTAGGTTCGCGGCGGACCTCGGAATCAAGAAACTCGTCGTCAGAGGTGACTCGCAACTTGTCGTCAAGCAAGTCAACAAGGATTACCAGAGCCCGTTTGTCGGTGTCAAAACCGGCGGATCTCGGGTAGGGGGTCCCGAACTGTGCGTCTAGGATCGATGGTAACAGGAGGCAGGGGACACGAAGTTTTACCCAGGTTCGGGCCCTCTTGATGGAGGTAAAACCCTACGTCCTGCTTGATTAATATTGATGATATGGGTAGTACAAGAGTAGATCTACCACGAGATCAGAGAGGCTAAACCCTAGAAGCTAGCCTATGGTATGATTGTTGTATATGTTGTCTATCGACTAGCCTGGCCCTGGTTTATATAATGCACCAGAGGCCTAGGTTAACATGAGTCCTAGCCGAATACGCTGGTGGGGAGAAGTCCTTGTCTTGATCGCCAAGTCTTGTGGAATATTCCTTGTATGCAGCAGCTGTCCGAACTGGCCCATGAGTATACGGCCACGGGGGTCCTCGGCCCAATCTATCAGATCGGGAGATGACGTGTTGAGTACCCCCTAGTCTAGGACACCGTTAGTAGCCCCCTGAACCGGTCTTCAAGTTAGGGACGCTCCTCGATTCTTCCAAACTGTTCTTCATCTTCGGTCGATGGTCTTGAAAACTGGTTCAACAAATCTTCTCATCTTCGATCCTGAGGATCGTCGAAATGCATTCGACGGGTTTACACGTCGGGTATCCGAGGAGCCCCTTTAAGTTTCCGGCCTTTCTCAATGCCTTATTATTTTTATGCCACACCTCGGGTTTGAAGTTGTTCCTGGGAGGCAGTGTCCTCTTGCATCCGATCTCTAAAGCCGGACTGCATTCGAGGTATCTTTTGCGGCCGAGCACCAATGCCGGACCGCTTCCAAGCTCCAACGCCGGAATGTATCCGAGCTCCAACGCCGGACTATGTCCAAGCTCCAACGCCGGACTGTGTCCCAGCTCCAACGCCGGACTATATCCGAGGTGTCATATCACCTTGGTTCAAAAAAGTTGAAGGAGTTTAGCCGAGCTTAATGCCGGAAATGCCCTCTATGGAGCCAGCCACTAGCGCCCGAGCTTTATGCTGGACTGCTTCCAAGGTGGTGCACCACCCCGACTGTGGGCCAATTTTTTGTCAATATTTTTTATTATTGCAATTTATTCTCTGCTGAGATATATAGCCAGTAGCCCTCAAGGTGTGTATCGGTCTAAAACCCGAGATGCACCTGAAGGATGACGTAAGACCGCTGATCCCAGTAGCCGCGGAGACTCAGGTTGATTTGCAAAATCGGCCTAAGAATCAAGTCCAAGCTCGGCAGAATACTTCGGGACACTAAAAGCGGCGTGCTCAGTCCTTGAGACTCAGGTTGGGTGCGGCCGACCAACCTGAGGATCAAAATCTCCTCGGGAACTATATTGCACATAAAATTTTCTGTATTGGACAAGCAATGCAGTAGCCCCCGAGACACTGGTAGGGTGGCAACACCAGATCAGGGGATCGATGTGCCCCTTTAATATTTGTAAATAATAAGCCTGAATCCCAGTAGCCCCCGAGCCTTAATGCGGTCACGAGTGGCCCAATTAAGGATCAATATCGATAGTAAAATCACAAATTATGTGTAATGACTCTTTGTATCCAAGTACTTTACGTCATTAATGCTCGGATCCGCATTGTACAAAACTTTGTTGACCGACCAACGGCTTCCACCTCCTCGGCCAGTAGCTGAGGAGTGTTTGTCCTACTTTATAAAGCCTTTATGAGGGCAAAGATTTACAACAAAGAAGACAATCTGGCCATACGGTTTTATGAACAAAGGTACGCAGAGAGATATGTTATATTACTGTTTAACATAAGAAATGTCTTCCAGAGAAAATAGTCCCGCTATCGGTTCCTTTCTTTGGGTTGTCATGCTAAGCATGATAATGCAGCCTCAGCTCTAATGTAAGAGCAAAATATCGAGGATTTAGTTTGGGAGGCCAGTTAATAGCCCCCGGTAGTGTTTGGCGACAGTTGGGGTCAAGCCGTAAACACTTCGGCCAATGTTATGAACGGCCCATCATTTAACATAGTCATCGGATCGCTGACCGGTTTACGCTTATTGTGACAGTTAGTTTTCGGCTTTCTCCACTGAGGTGCTTAACCATGTGAGCTGGAAGCACAATCGCAGTGGTTCTCCCTTTGCACACCTAGCCGAACAAAACGGAACATAGGAAGCAAGTGCAGGAGCAGGGCAACCCAACTATTGACCGAAGACACAATTCGAAACCGATGCATATATAGCAATATCTGAGAATGTTTTTGCCGAATCCCTAAAGGTGTCCGGCGTTGCACTGCGAGACTAATGCTGGAAAAGCACAAATAGTTTAAAAGTGCCAAAAATCTTGGAAAACCAAGAAACGTCAGTAAAAACATGACATCCGAACAATATCAAGTGTTCGGTGCCAATCCGAAAGTTGGTCTTAGAAAAAAGAAGTGCTTCTGTCGTGTTTTAACATGATACATCCTATCTCAGGACTTCGAGCGGGTCAGCCTACGGCTTCAACCTCCTATCCCGAGGGCGGAGTACTTCTCATTAGGCTAGTTTAGCAAACTAAACTTCTAGCGGCTTTGAGAGAGAAATTAGGCTCCCCGGCTAGTGACCGCACACTCGCGTCGAAAAAAGGAGTGATAAATAATAATAATAAAACTTTGCAACGACTAAGAAGAAGAGCACTTATTATAAAACGGCTCAAATAAACTTAAGAGCCCCCAAGTGACTTGAGTAAAGGAATGATTCCATGTACCGAAGTACTTATATCATATCTATGTTCAACCGAACTTTAAACGCGTCTTAACCGACCATCGGCTTCTCCCTCTTCGGTCAAGGACCAAAAAGTGTTATGTACTCCATCTGTCGAGAATATCGACGGTGTTTCCAATAACCAAGCAATCAGGCCATAAGGCTGTAACAGACAAAGCGCGCTTAGGGATCTTATGCTATATTACTGCAAAGTGTAAGAAGCATCTTCGAAGAAAATAGTATCCCCACCGATACCTTTCTTCGGCGCTCATTGTTATTATGAGACTTGTGCAATAGATTTTTTGTACTCATGAGTTCCGTTGTGTGCCGACCATCATTGCAAACTATAAGAGCGCTAGCTTTCGGCTTCACCCAGTCTAAGGTCTGGCTCGGGTGACCCGATCATGACAATCACAGAGGTGCTCCCTTTACTCCCTAGCCGAACAATCGGGAACGTAGGGGTAAACACAGGAGCGAGGCAACCCAGCTTGCAAATCGCTTAAGTCAATATGGTGCATATTGTGGCATAATACACGAACAAGGAACGAAGCCGTACAAGTATAATCACATGCAAGAGGAAAAGCTTCATAAAGGAAGCCCCCAAGTGAATTGGGTCCTTGAATTTGTGTGTCACAAACAAAGTTTGGACAACGAAAATTTTTACAAGCAACTTTTTTCCAAAAAAGTATAATGCTTGGTCGAACCGAACACAAGTTAGAAATTAGAGCTTTGAGCATGAAAGCGACTTAGCTGGTTAATGTGTTCGGCATTGATGATGCGGTCCGAGCTTGATGCGGGACGAGGTTCCATCCCCCAAGCCGGTCCCGAGGTGGTGGAGCAGAGAGCTCGACACGCCGAAGTGGTGACATAGCACGGTCAATGCGGACCGACAGAATGACGCCGAAGTCCGTGGATCATTTTCCTGTGCACAAAAAATAGTGCAAATCGAAGATAATAGTAATAATAATAATAATAAAAAATCGTTGCATAATAAATAATTTATGCAAAGTGAGTAATAAAAGAAATATGGCCTGGCGCCGAAGTCAATGTCGATGCAGGGCATCGGCGTGATGTGGTAAAGGCGTGGCAAAGCCTGAATTCACAGGTCGGTCCGAGTTCCGGATGCAGCGTTCGCCAGACTATGTAGGGAAACTGACCGAACCACCACACGACCGTCGTTAATGCTGCCATCATTTGATAGACCTATGTATAGATGATGGACAAACCAGAGTAATAATTCATTGGGGAAAATAAACCCAAACAAGCAAAAAATACTAGGATTAATAGCACCTAGTTTATTTGTTATAGCAATCCGAAGAAAGGTGATTCCCAAAATTGGGACTCGCTCCGCACACCCATTGCCTGATGGGCGATAAAACGACGGTATGGCAATGCTGGTAAAGGTTGACTCGCCGAGGCAAATCCCTCGGCCCAGCTAACGTGACGGAGCTGGTCGGCTAGTGACGCCGAAGCGTCCGGAGTAGGTTGATGAAGAGTGACAGAAGCTTCAACCTAGCATAGAAATTGATGCATACGAGATTTACCAATACATCTTAATGCTATGGTTGGGTTTTACCTTAATGAACGTTAGTAGTTGCGGATGCTTGCAAATAGTTCCAATCATAAGTGCATAGAATTCCATGTCAGGGATGACATGCTGGCAGTGGCCTCTCCCACATAAAACTTGCTATCGGTCTAGTAACATAGTCAATTGCTTAGGGACAATTTCACAACTCCTACCACCACTTTTCCACACTCTCTATACTAAATTTATTGCTTCTTTAGCTAAAACAGCCTCTAGTTTTTATTTACATGCTCTTTATATTCTTGCAAACCTATCCCGTTACACCTACAAAGTACTTCTAGTTTTATACTTGTTCTAGGTAAAGCGAACGTCAAGCGTGCGCAGAGTTGTATCAGTGGTTGATAAAACTTGAGGGAATATTTGTTCTACCCTTAGCTCCTCATTGGGTTCGACACTCTTACTTGTAGAAAGAGGCTACAATTGATCCCCTATACTTGTGGGTTATCAAGACCTTTTTCTGGCGCCGTTGCCGGGGAGTTCTAGCGTGTGATGAATATTCTCGTGTGTGCTTGTTTGCTTTACCACTAAGTAGTTTTTATTTTGTGCTGCTGTTTTCTATCTTTTGTTATGGGTAGGAAACGCAAAATACCAAAAAATTAGTTTTACCTACTACACCAGTGGTTCAAGAACCACTCAAAATCTATCACACTCCTAAAAATGGGAAACTTTTAATGGATCAAATTCATCATTTGCAGTGCTATGCTTGGAATTTATGTGAAATATATGATTGTACTTGCTGTTCTGAAGACCTTAAGAAACACCTTCCTTACCAATGTGAGTTTAGTGATAATGGAATCGTATCTTCGTATACTAAGGTTGTTTATAATTACTATGATGTTCAACAAATTGAAGAATTTTTTGCTTTTAGGGGTACTTGTGAAATTGCTTCTTTTATTGAAGAGTGTAATCCTACTCTCTACAAATCTGAAAATTTGGCCATACTTAAATATTGCTATGATAATTATGCTTCTAATCCTTATATTAATCCATATATTGATGACGCCTCTAGTGTCCAAGAAGAGACTAATATTTTGCAGGAGTCTATGGAAGAAGAAATTAATGACATTGTGAGCTCATTGGATCAAAAAGATGAGGAGGAGACCGAAGAACAAAGGAGGAAGAGCGGATTGATCACCCGTTCCCACCATCTAATGAGAGTAACTCTTTATCCCATACATTGATTAATTTCCCTTCGAATTTACTGAAGGATGAATGCTATGATGATTGTTATGATCCCGTTGATTCTTTTGAAATATCCCTTTTTGATGATGCTTGCTATGCTTGTGGCCAAGATGCCAATATGAATTATGCTTATGGAGATGAACTTGCTGTAGTTCCTTATATTAAACATGAAATTGTTTCTATTGCACCCATGTATGATAATCCTATTATCTTTTTGAATTCTCCCGACTACACTATATCAGAGAAGTTTGCCCTTATTAAGGATTATAGTGATGGGTTGCATTTTACTGTTGCACATGATAATTTTGATGAATATAATATGCATGTGCTTGCTGCTCCTACCTGCAATTATTATGAGAGAGGAATTACATCTCCGCCTCTCCATGTTTTCAATATGATAAAATTGCAAGAAACTGTTTATACTATGCATTGGCCTTTACTATGTGTGCATGAATTGTTCTTTTATGACATGCCGATGCATAGGAAGAGAGTTAGACTTTGTTGTTGCATGATATATGTTACTTTGTGCTCACTGCTTAATCACAAATCATTTTTAATTAAAATTGGCTTTGATATACCTTGGGATCCGGGTGGATCCATTACTTGAGCACTATATGCCTAGCTTAATGGCTTTAAAGAAAGCACTGCCAGGGAGACAACCCGGAAGTTTTACAGAGTCATTTATTTCTGTTGTGTGATTTCATAAATTTTAAAAACAAAATAAAATAAAAAGGGGAAACTAAAACTTTTTCAAAGAGAAAAGTGAAAGTGAGAAAGATGAGCACTGTTAGAGTGGGAGCTAGCCATGAACTTTGTTCATGCCCATGGAAACTTTGTGACCCTTGATTACAGAAACTTCTCAAAAAAAATAATTATCCCCTCGTACAAATCCATTGTATCATAAAAATAATGTGCCAAGATTTTCCTTTAGGACGTTTACATTGCTTATTGGTTTGTGCGGTGCAAAACATAAACTTTGGCTGTAGTGCGTGATTTTTTTACTGGAACGTCAAACGGTTCTAAAACATTATGCACTGTCTTTCTATACAAATTATTTATTTTTCCTAATTGTTTCAGAATTTTTGGAGTACCAGAAGTATGGTGAATGTTTAGATTACTACAGACTGTCCTGATTAAGACAGATTCTGTTTTTGATGCATAGTTTGCTTGTTTTGATGAAACTATCGATTTCTATCAGTAGATTAAGCCATGGAAAACTTACATTACAGTAGCTACAATGCAAAAACAAAATATGAATTGGTTTGCAATAGTACTTAGAGTAGTGATTTGCTTTACTATACTAACGGATCTTAGCGAGTTTTCTGTTGAGTTTTGTGTGGATGAAGTGATCAAAGATCAAGGAGGTGTCGGATTTGAGGGGAAGGAGGAGAGGAAAGGGCTCAAGCTTGGGGATGCCCAAGGAACCCCAAGTAAATATTCAAGGATACTCAAGTGTCGAAGCTTGAGGATGCCCCGGAAGGCATCCCATCTTTCTTCAACAAATATCGGTATGTTTTCGGTTTCGTTTCGCTCATGCGATATGTGCAAATATTGGAGCATCTTTTGCATTTAGTTTTCAGTTTTCTTTGATGCACCATGCGGGTATGAGATAGTCCATGGTTGATTTATATAATGTTCTTTACACTTCACTTATGTCTTCTGAGTATGGCTTTATAGAATGCTTCATGTGCTTCACTTATATCATTTGAAGTTTGGATTGCCTGTTTCTCCTCACATAGAAAACCGCCATTTGTAGAATGCTCTTTTGTTTCAATTATATTTGTTAGAGCTTGGGAATATCTTTTTTAGAAAGAATTAAAGTCTCTTGCTTTACTTATATCTATTTAGAGAGATGACATGAATTGGTCATTCACATGGTTAGTCATAAAATCCTACATAAAACTTGTAGATCACTGAATATGATATGTTTGATTCCTTGCAATATTTTTGCGATATAAAGGTGGTGATATTAGAGTCGTGCTAGTTGAGTAATTGAGAAATTGTAGAAATACTTGTGTTGAAGTTTGTGATTCCCGTAGCATGCACGTATGGTGAACCGTTATGTAACGAAGTTGCAGCATGAGGTGTTTATTGATTGTCTTCCTTATGAGTGGTGGTCGGGGACGAGCGATGGTCTTTTCCTACCGATCAATCCCCCTAGGAGCATGCGCGTAGTACTTTGTTTCGATGACTAATAGATTTTTGCAATAAGTATGTGAGTTCTTTATGACTAATGCTCAGCCCATGGATTATACGCACTCTCACCCTTCCATCATTGGTAGCCTCTTCGGTACCATACATTGGCCTTTCTCACCTCGAGAGTTGGTGCAAATTTCACCAGTGCATCCAAAGCCCGTGATACGATACGCTCTATCACACATAAGCCTCCTTATATCTTCCTCAAAACAGCCACCATACGTACCTGTCATGGAATTTCCATAGCCATTCCGAGATATATTGCCATGCAACTTCCATCGTCATCATATACATGACTTGAGAATTTATTGTCAAATTGCTTTGCATGATCGTAAGATAGCTAGCATGATGTTTTCATGTCATGTCCGTTTTTATGTCATTGCTACGCTAGATCATTGCACATCCCGGTACACTGCCGGAGGCATTCATATGGAGTCTTATGTTTGTTCTAGTATCGAGTTGTAATATTGAGTTGTAAGTAAATAAAAGTGTGATTATCATCATTATTAGAACATTGTACCATGTGAGGTTATCAAAATAAAATTGGCCAAAGAAGCCCCCCCCCCCAAAAAAAAGAAAGAGAGAGAGAGGCCAAAGAAGCCTACAAAAAATAAAAAAAGAGAAAAAAGAGAGAAGGGACAATGTTACTATCCTTTTGCCACACTTGTGCTTCGGAGTAGCACCATGTTCTTCATATAGAGAGTCTCTTGAGTTACCACTTTCATATACTAGTGGGAATTTTCATTATAGAACTTGGCTTGTATATTCCGATGATGGGCTTCCTCAAATGCCCGAGGTCTTCATGAGCAAGCAAGTTGGATGCACACCCACTTAGTTTCCAATTTGAGCTTTCATACACTTATAGCTCTTGTGCATCTGTTGCATGGCAATCCCTACTCCTCTCATTGACAACAATTGATGGGAATCTCCATAGCCCATTGATTTGCCGCGTTGATGTGAGACTTTCTCCCTTTTTGTCTTCTCCACACAACTTCCATCATCATATTCTATTCCACCTATAGTGCTATATCCATGGCTCACGCTCATGTATTGCGTGAAAGTTGAAAAGGTTTGAGAACATCAAAAGTATAAAACAATTTCCTGGCTTGTCATCGGGGTTGTGCATGATTTGAATATTTTGTGTGATGAAGATGGAGCATAGAAAGACCATATGATTTTGTAGGGATAACTTTCTTTGACCATGTTATTTTGAAAAGACATGATTGCTTCATTAGTATGCTTGAAGTATTATTGTCTTAATGTCAAATGATAGACTATTGCTTTGAATCACTCGTCTCTTAATATTCATGCCATGATTAGATTACATGATCAATATTATGCTAGGTAGCATTCCACATCAAAAATTATCTTTGTTATCATTTACCTACTCGAGGACGAGCAGGAATTAAGCTTGGGGATGCTGATATGTCTCCGTAGTATCTATAATTTTTGATTGTTCCATGCCAATATTATACAACTTTCATATACTTTTGGCAAATTTTTATACTATTTTTGGGACTAACATATTGATCCAGTGCCCAATGCTAGTTCCTGTTTGTTGCATGTTTTTGTTTCGCAGAAAATCCATATAAATGGAGTCCAAACGCGATAAAAACTTACGGAGTTTTTTTGAAATATATGTGATTTTTGGGAAGAAGAATCAACGCGAGACGATGCCCGAGGGGGCCACGAGGCAAGGGGCGCGCCCGAGGGGGGTGGGCGCGCCCCTAACCCTGGCCACCTCGTAAGGCGGTTGGTGCCCGTCTTTCTCAGCAAGAAAGCTAATATACGGATACAAATTGGGTTAAAATTTCAGCCCAATCGGAGTTACGGATCTCCGGGAATATAAGAAACGGTGAAAGTCGAGAATCTGGAACGCAGAAACAGAGGGAGACAGAGAGACAGATCCAATCTTAGAGGGGATCTTGCCCCTCCGCCGGCATGGAGGCCAAGGACTAGAGGGGAAACCCTTCTCCCATCTGGGGAGAAGGTCAATGAATAAGAAGAAGAAGGGGGCCCTCTCCCCCTCTCTCCCGGAGGCGCCAGAATGTCGCCGAGGCCATCATCGTCACCGCAATCTACACCAACACCTCCGTCATCTTCACCAACATCTTCATCACCTTCCCCCATCTATCTAAGTGGCGGTACACTCTCCCACAACCCGTTGTACCCTCTACTTGAACATGGTGCTTTATGCTTCATATTATTATCCAATTGTCGGTGTACTAAAGTAGGGGTACCCTAGTATCCGGAACTTGTGCACGGGCAGTTGTAGCATCCCGCGGCAAGGCTTGCCGGGTGACCGCCAAGATCCTCCGTGGTTCCTCTGGAGCCACTCAAGAACAAAGTACTCAAACCAAGGCCCCGGCAAGGAGCTGGCCGGGAAGAAAACAAGACCCCGGCAAGAGGAGCTTGCCGGGAAGGCTATCAAAAGCACCTCGAGACCCCGGCGAGAGGAGCTTGCCGGGAAGGCCAACCTAGGCATACCAAGAAAACTCGCCGCGACGCACCCCGCGTCCCGGCAAAGCCCGGTGAGCGACAAGCTCCCGGACGCGACAAGACGACAACCGCGGCAAGGCGCTCGCCCCGGCAAGCCGCCCCCCACTTCATGCCCGCGCTCCAGCACATCCACCACGTGTCGCTCTGGGGCCCCTCCCAAGCACACGTGGCGGGAGGCCGTGCAGCGAGGGGTGCGAGGTGGCAAGCAGGCGCTGACGAGATAACCATCGTGGCAAACGGTGGCGTCCCTAGCGGTCCCTTTTGGTACTGTTTAGGCGACACAGACGGGCATTTAATGCCCTTGTCTCCTGCCGTCATGGTTAGGTATGATAACACTGTAGCGGGTAGCTGTGCCTACTACAGCACCTAGCTGTGCCTATCCACGACACCTTTTCCGTTTTTGCCCTTGGCCCCCGTTGCTCTATGTCGGTAACCCCTTGAGTATAAAAGGAGGCCCGTGTGCAACGTAGAGGGGGGCCGGCCATTTGGATAGCCTTCTCGAGGAAGCCACTTCCACACACCCACGCTCGATCTCGCTAGCTGCTGGTGCATACTGTAGCACTCTGCGCTCCCGAGCTAGAGATCAAATCAATACAATCCACAAAAGCAGGAGTAGGGTTTTACGCATCCGTGTGGCCCGAACCTGGGTAAATCGCCCGCGTGCTTCACCTCGATCTGCTCTTTACGTGACCTCCGCCCCCCGCCGAACCAAAAGGGACCCGGTCCGCCGGTCCCATAGGTGTCCGTGGATCAGCAACCCCGGCATCTCTGGCGCGCCAGGTAGGGGGCGTCGAAGTTGTGCGAACCGGATCCGGCGTCCACACGAGCTAGATCTTCATCATCTTCCCCCCCCCCCACGGACCTCATATACGGGTCACCTCGAGTGCTCGCTCACGACGAGCTTGAGCAAGATCGGCTGCGGCAAGATGACGCGCCGCTCCTTGAGGAAGACCGTCTTCAGGCTGCTGTGCGAGCTGCTCGCTACCAGCAAACTTTGCGCCGCTACCATAGCCGCAAAGTTGATGCCAGAAGTCTCGAGGAAGGCGACCTTGTTCTTCGGCGCATTCAGTTTGCCAAGAATTCCAACAAGTTGACGCCGACCGTGAGAAGGCCCCTACTTTGGGGGGCCCGGGCGGGGGAGGAGAAGATAGTGGTGTGGGCAGTGCGGAGTTCAAGGATCTCGCTACAACAGAACAGCTAAGTTGCCAAAGTTTGAGCAATCAAGTTATTTAAATTTTAAGTTATCTCCCTTGAACGACCGCACCTTGTATGGAAAACCTGTGCGCGGAGGAGCCAACTCGTAGCTGGCTGCGCCCTTGCGTTGTTTCGAGCTCGCTCAACAACATTAGGTGAGCCGCGGCTAGTTGCTTAACTAGCCGCGCCCTTGCATTGTTTCGAGCCTGCTCAACAACGTAAGTGAGCTGCGACTAGTTGCTCAACTAGCCGCGCCCTTACTTTGCTTCGAGCCCCGCTCAGCAACTTAAGTGAGCTGCAGCCAGTTGCGACAAGGTTTCTTGCCGGTAGCGGCACCGCCAGCAGGCTGCTGACGTTCCGCACTCAGTGCTCACGGCTCAGGTGCCTGCACCGGCAAGTTCCCTAAAAGCGTAGGGTAAGAGCATACAAGGCAAGGAATCAAGTAAAAGGGAATAACATAGCGACTACTGCCCACGAGTAAAGATCATGTGCTCCGCACAATTTGTCGATTTTATGCTTTCTATTTCCTAGCATATATGATCTGACACTTTGTGCAGCACCTGCTCCACGGTAAGCAATAACGAGCCGTAAGGCTCCATATTTGTATTTGCTCTTCTTTCTTTTTCACAAAGAAAGGAAGGCTCCCTCGCACACGAGTTTGCCGGGGGGGAAAGGAGAAGATGATGGTATGGACCAGGCGTTGTTCAAGAATTTCGCCTTGCCGGGAAGCAAACAACAGAAAAGATAAGTTGCCAAAGTCTGAGCAATCAGATTTTTTAAATTCTAAGTTATCTCCCTTGAACGACCGTGCTTTGTATGGAAAACCTGTGCGCGGAGGAGCCAACTCGTAGCTAGCTGCGCCCTTGCGTTGTTTCGAGCTCGCTCAACAACATTAAGTGAGCTGCGGCTGGTTGCTCAACTAGCCGCACCCTTGCATTGTTTCGAGCCTGCTCAACAACGAAAGTGAGCTGTGACTGGTTGCTTAACTAGCCGCGCCCTTACTTTGCTTCGAGCCCGCTCAGCAACTTAAGTTAGCTGCAGCTAGTTGCGACAAGGTTTCTTGCCGGTGGCGGCACCGCCAGCAGGCTGCTGACGTTCCGCACTCAGCGCTCGCGGCTCAGGTGCCTGCACCGGCAAGTTCCCTAAAAGTGTAGGGCGAAAACATATAGAGCAAGGAATCAAGTAAAGGGGAATAACATTGCAATCACTACCCATAAGAAAGTTATATTACAAAATAGCTTGTCGCAGCTCTAATAGATGTTTTCTATGACATAGCTAGCAGCGACAAGGAAAGAAGGGAGCAGGCAGCCTAGTCGACGTGGTCGCCCTCAACCCTCTTGATCCCGCCCACCTTGTCCACAATGGGTGCGACAAGGGCCTTGAGCTCCTCCTGATCGATATCAGGCGGCAAGGGTCTGAGGACGTTGTGGAGGCGAAGGCCTGGATTGCGGAAGGCCACCTTCATCAACACCTTCTGAAGGGCTCCCGCACAGATCTCGCGCGACTCGTCGGCCAGCTGCTTCGGGATCCTATCCCGGAGCCACTGGAGCGCTGTCGCCACGCCCTGGAAGAACAGAGTGAGCTTGGCGCTGGGCTGGAGGTTGTCGTCGGAGGGATACCCGAAATCCACCACTCCTAGCTGCACCAGCTCCTTATCGATGTCCCCGGCGGCGTTCACGAGGCTCTCTGTCCAGTGCTCCACCGTATCCCTAAAGGCGTTTTGGGTGGTGGCAGCACTCTCCAGCAACGCCTTGTCGGCCTCGATCTCCTTCTTCCGGGCCGCCTCCTGCTCCTTGGCGCCGTCCAGCGCTTTGGTCAAAGCGGCCAGCTTCGACTCAAGAGCGGCGTTGGAGTCCTTGACGGCGCTAAGCTCTTCGCCATATGCTTTGCGATCCGCCTCCAGTTGCGCCACCTTTATTTCCAGCACCTTTTTGGCGGCCTCGGCAGCATCTTCCGCTTGCCTGAGGGCTCCGCCAAACTTCTCCTCGCGCGCGGCAAGCTCTTCCTCGTGAACGTCGAGGTTGACCTTCCGCTGCGCCAGCTCGCCCTCCTCCGCGGCTAGCTTCACAGCGGCCAGTCGCTGCAGCTCCTCGGCTTCGGCCTTCTCGGGGAGAAAGGCCTTCCGCGCTTCGGCGAGCCGCTCCCGCTCCTCCGCCAAGGATCGGACGGCTTCCCGGTGGAAACCCCCGAGCTCTTGTGCGCGCTTTTCGATGTCGGCTCCCGCCTTCGCGACAAGTGCCTCGCGGGACTCCAGCTTGGCTTGTCGCGCGCGGTAGAGCGACATCAACCTGTGCAGCAGCCGCTCTTCTTCGGGCTCGTTGCTGCTGCTGCTTGGCGCGCCGACCAGCTTCAGCCCGGCGGAGGCGAGCACTTCTCCGTCGAAGACCTCCCCCTCGACCGGCGCTCTTGAGCTTGATGCCCAGGGAAGATTGATGAAGACGTCGTCGCCGGCCTTCAAGTAAACGCCCAGCTGGGGCTCCTCGGTGTTTGGCGCTGCGGCTTCGGCGGACGGGTCGGCGGTCGGTGCAGCGCCCGGCACTCCTGTGGCCTCCGGGCCGTCAGTACGATCGCCAGATCCCTCGCCAGTCGCCACGGCGCCGGCCTTGGCGGCCTCGGCGCCGGCGGGATCACCCGCGCCGGCTATGTCCTCGGCGGCGACCTCTGTCTCCATCTGCTCCACAGCGGATGGACTTGACGGCCGGAATGGGGGAGAAGAGTCAAACAGGATCCAGCAGAAACTCATAAAGGTCAAGAAAAGAAGGGTCCGAGGGGAATTCTGAAGCAAGGGGAGTACCGGCACCAGGCTCTGCGGTCGTGGTCTCCGTCGTCGGGGGGCCGCTGGCGCTGTCCCTCACCGGAGAACCCTCCCTTGCCGGAGACTTCTCCCTCACCAGAGAGCCTTCCCTTGCCGGAGAATTCTCCCTTGTCGGGGAATTCTCCCTGGGCTCCTGGTGGGGGTGCTCGGCTCCTACACAAGTCAACAAGCAGATATCAGCAAAGGCAAGTACCCAAGCGCGCCTCGCAGCAGAAAGTAAATCACACACTTACGCTGGGGGCTGCCCTGGAGGAAAGTCGCCGGGTCCGGCAAGGTTGTCTCGGGCGCGCCACCTGCTGTCGCGGTGGGCTCGTCCTCGATGACGATCGCCGAGGCCCTAGCTCTCTTTGCCGCTCTCTGGGCCAGAGTCCTAAAGAGGAGCAGGTCCAGGGAAAAGCAAGTGAGAAAGAAGACCAACAGCAAGAGTTGAAGAAATGCAAGTACAACAAGAGAAGCGTACTCTCCCTCTTCTTCCTCGTCGGAACTCAACGCGGAGAAGTCGAAGCCTGCCACGCTCCCAGAGCGAGGAGGCGGAGGAGAAGCTTCCCTTGGCCGCTTGGCGGGAGCAGTGGCGGCGGTCTGAGAAGACCCCGCCCCGGCTCGACTCCGCTCCAGTTGCCGTCGTAGCATGAGGCGCTCCCGCGGCAACGGTGTTTGCCGTGGTCGAGCGCGTCACGTGGCGTGGCGACTGCTGGCCCGCTTGCCGCCCCGCCACATCACCAACCTTGCGGAGGCGCCTTCTGGGTGGGGATGGAGGCTCCGCGTCGATTTGCGACGAGCCGCTCGCGTCCTTGGCGGGCTCGCTCGGCTCGGTGTCTTGCCCGGCAAGCTCCTTCTTGCCGGCAGGGTCCCCTTGCTCGGCGCGGCTTGCCGCTTCTGCCTCCGCCATAGTGAACCCAAACTCGCCCGCGGCTGCGGCTGCCGCCGCCTCCTCCAGCCTAGTGGCGATGCGCGCCAACTCTGCATCCGTGGTGTCGCGGGTCAGGCCGTCCTTCTCGTCAAGGCGGATTGGCACTTCCACCAAGTCGTCGAAGAATTGCTGCACGACCTCGTCCGCAGGCTCCTGCCAGGTTGGCACGATCCCGTGCGAATCGCACTCCGGCATCATTGCACGGATGCGGTCGAGCGCGGAATTGTTGCACAAAGGCACGATGCCCCCCGGCAACCTGAACACCTCGGGATGCTGGGGTCATACTTGAAGAGCTCCTGCAGCATTGCAGTGAGCTCCAAGACTGTGAAGTTGTAATTGAGGCCTGGCTGCAACCTCATGATGTCTGCCGCATTCTTGAACTCCCAAGTTGGCCTCCCCCGCTCCTGCAGGGGGGCGATGCGGCGGCGGAGGAAGTCTGCACCAACTGCGCCAACAGTGAGCCCGGCAATCCTGAGGCGCAGGATCCTGGTGACGGCGATCTTCAGCCTGTCATCCTCCGGGGCCACGTCGCTCCAATCGCTGCCGCGCGCCACAGGGGAATGGCGCCGGGCGGTGAAAGGCTGCGGGCTCTCCTCGGCAATCCAGCACCAATCGGCCCTCCACTCCTCCCACTTGCCGCGGAGCTCTCCCTCCAGATAGGTCTCCTTCTTGCCGGCCCTCGAGATCCAGGCGATTCCGCGGGATAGAGCCTCTTCTCTCTCTACTCGAGGAATGAAGAAGTGGCGGAAGAGAGCTACATTGGGAAGGACTCCGACAAAGTTTTCGCAGAGGTGTGCGAAAACCGCCATTGTCAGAACGGCGTTGGGGGTGAAGTCAAGGAGATGGAATCCATAGGTGGTCATGATGTCGCAAAAGAAATCAGAGAAGGGCGGGCAGAGCCCGCAATAGAAGAACAAGGCGAAGAAGGGGTACCCTTTCGGAGCCTTCTTCCAAGCGGCGGCGGGGAAAACCCTTGTGCGCGGATGCGCGCGCGTCTCCGCCGACCAGAACAGATAATACTTCTCCCTCAGCTCCTTCGCGTCGAGCCTGGGGGGGAAAACAGACCGCTCCTTCCACAGCGTCGCGAGCCGCTGCGCCTCGGTCGTCTTCACAGTCTTCCCCTTGTCGGATTTTGGAGCCATGGCGGAAGCAGTGGAGGAGGTCGACGGCGCTGGTGGTGTTAGGGGCGATGGGGGGCGGAGCGCTGCTCTCTCTCTCTCTCTTAGCTTTGGGGAGGCAAGGGAGCGGCGGAGATTTCTGAGAATTGGGAACGGCAAGGGGCGAGTGGGCCAACTACCCCGGTTTCCCCTGTTTATAAAGGGGGAGGGGGCGGACGTTCCGCATTCCCAGACGAAGAAACCCCCATGACCTCTCCCACGACGCCGCACTTGACGCGTGCCGTTCGGGGTGGGGGCGCGGTGGAAGCGGAGAGATACGCGGCGTGACCTAGGCCGCGCGTGCCCGTGCACTGTTTTGGGCCTGGCCCAACAGCGCTCGGCACCGTGTATGGCCCAGGCCCGGGGGCTCCTGTCGGTGTACTAAAGTAGGGGTACCCTAGTATCCCGAACTTGTGCACGGGCAGTTGTAGCATCCCGCGGCAAGGCTTGCCGGGTGACCGCCAAGATCCTCCGTGGCTCCTCTGGAGCCAGTCAAGAACAAAGTACTCAAACCAAGGCCCCGGCAAGGAGCTGGCCGGGAAGAAAACAAGACCCCGGCAAGAGGAGCTTGCCGGGAAGGCTATCAAAAGCACCTCGAGAACCCGGCGAGAGGAGCTTGCCGGGAAGGCCAACCCAGGCATACCAAGAAAACTCGCCGCGACGCGCCCCGCGTCCCGGCAAAGCCCGGTGAGTGACAAGCTCCCGGACGCGACAAGACGACAACCGCGGCAAGGCGCTCGCCGCGGCAAGCCTCCCCCCACTTCGTGCCCGCGCTCCAACACATCCACCACGTGTCGCTCTGGGGCCCCTCCCAAGCACACATGGCGGGAGGCCGTGCAGCGAGGGGTGCGAGGTGGCAAGCAGGCGCTGACGAGATAACCATCGTGGCAAACGGTGGCGTCCCTAGCGGCCCCTTTTGGTACTGTTTAGGCGACACAGACGGGCATTTAATGCCCTTGTCTCCTGCCGTCAGGGTTAGGTATGATAACACTTTAGCGGGTAGCTGTGCCTACTACAGCACCTAGCTGTGCCTATCCACGGCACCTTTTCCGTTTTTGCCCTTGGCCCCCGTTGCTCTATGTCGGTAACCCCTTGAGTATAAAAGGAGGCCCGTGTGCAACGTAGAGGGGGGCCGGCCATTTGGATAGCCTTCTCGAGGAAGCCACTTCCACACACCCATGCTCGGTCTTGCTAGCTGCTGGTGCATACTGTAGCACTCTGTGCTCCCGAGCTAGAGATCAAATCAATACAATCCACAAAAGCAGGAGTAGGGTTTTACGCATCCGTGCGGCCCGAACCTGGGTAAAACACCCGCGTGCTTCGCCTCGATCTGCTCTTTGCGCGACCTCCGCCCCCCGCCGAACCAAAAGGGACCCGGTCCGCCGGTCCCATAGGTGTCCGTGGATCAGCAACCCCGGCACCAATGATGTGTTGCCATCCTATGATGTCTTAGTAGACTTTCGTTGTCCTATCGATAATTGGTGAATTGCTATGATTGGTTTAATTTGCTTGTGGTTATGTTGCTGTCCTTTGGTGCCCATCATATGAGTGCGTGCGTGGATCACACCATAGGGTTAGTTTTATGTTGATAGGACTATGTATTGGAGGGCAAGAGTGACAAAAGCTTCAACCTAGCATAGAAATTGATGCATACGGGATTGAAGGGGGAACAATATATCTTAATGCTATGGTTGGTTTTTACCTTAATGAACGTTAGTAGTTGTGGATGCTTGCTGATAGTTCCAATCGTAAGTGCATAGAATTCCAAGTCAGGGATGACATGCTAGAAGTGGCCTCTCCCACATAAAACTTGCTATCGGCCTAGGAACGTAGTCAACTACTTAGGGACAATTTCGCAACTCCTACCACCACTTTTCCACACTCGCTATACTAACTTTATTGCTTCTTTACCTAAAACATCCCCTAGTTTTTAGTTAAGTACTGTTTATATTCTTTCAAAGCTATCCCGTTACACCTACAAAGTACTTCTAGTTTTATACTTTTTCTAGGTAAAGCGAACGTCAAGCTTGCGTAGAGTTGTATTGGTGGTCGATAAAACTGGAGGGAATATTTGTTCTACCTTTAGCTCCTCGTTGGGTTCGACACTCTTACTTATCAAAGAGGCTACAATTGATCCCCTATACTTGTGGGTTATCAGTCTCCCACTTGCACTAGAGTCAATAATCGAGATTACACAGTAATGATTCTAACACCCATGGAGTCCTGGTGTTGATCATGTTTTGATCGTGAGAGAGGCTTAGTCAATGGGTCTGCAACATTCAGATCCGTATGTATCTTGCAAATCTCTATGTCCCCCTCTTGGACTTGATCGCGGATGGAATTGAAGCGTCTCTTGATGTGCTTGGTTCTCTTGTGAAATCTGGATTCCTTTGCCAAGGCAATTGCACCAGTATTGTCACAAAAGATTTTCATTGGACCCGATGCACTAGGTATTACACCTAGATCGGATATGAACTCCTTCATCCAGACTCCTTCATTTGCTTCTTTTGAAGCAGCTATGTACTCCGCTTCACACGTAGATCCCGCCACGACGCTCTGCTTGGAACTGCACCAACTGACAGCTCCACCATTCAATATAAACACGTATCCGGTTTGTGACTTAGAGTCATCCGGATCATTGTCAAAGCTTGCATCGACGTAACCTTTTACGACAAGCTCTTTGTCACCTCCATAAATGAGAAACATATCCTTAGTCCTTTTTAGGTATTTCAGGATGTTCTTGACCGCTGTCCAGTGATCCACTCCTAGATTATTTTGATACCTCCCTACTAAACTAATAGCAAGGCACACATTAGGTTTGGTACACAGCATTGCATACATGATAGAACCTATGGCTGAAGCATAAGGAATGACTTTCATTTTCTCTCTATCTTCTACAGTGGTCGGGCATTGAGTCTGACTCAACTTCAAACCTTGTAACACAGGTAAGAGCCCTTTCTTTGCTTGATCCATTTTGAACTTCTTCAAAATTTATCAAGGTATGTGCTTTGTGAAAGTCCAATTAAGCGTCTTGATCTATCTCTATAGATCTTGACGGCTAATATATAAGCAGCTTCACCGAGGTCTTTCATTGAAAAATTCTTATTCAAGTATCCTTTTATGCTATTCATAAATTCAGTATCATTTCCGATCAACAATATGTCATCCACATATAATATCAGAAATGCTACAGAGCTCCCACTAACTTTCTTGTAAATACATGCTTCTCCAAAAATCTGTATAATACCATATGCTTTGATCACACTATCAAAACATATATTCCAACACTTTGTTAGCACTTTTGGATCAACAAAACCTTCTGGTTGCATCATACACAACTCTTCCTTAAGATATCCATTAAGGAATGCAGTTTTGACATCCATTTGCCAAATTTCATAATCATAAAATGCGGCAATTGCTAACATGATTCGGACGGACATAAGCATCGCTACGGGTGAGAAGGTCTCATCATAGTCAACTCCTTGAACTTGTCGAAAACCTTTCGCAACAAGTCGAGCTTTGTAGACAGTAATATTACCGTTAGCATTAGTCTTCTTCTTGAAGATCCATTTATTCTCTATGGCTTGCCGATCATCGAGCAAGTCAACCAAAGTCCACACTTTGTTCTCATACATGGATCCCATCTCAGATTTCATGGCCTCAAGCCATTTCGCAGAATCTGGGCTCATCATCGCTTCCTCATAGTTCGTAGGTTCGTCATGGTCATGTAACATGACCTCCATAACAGGATTACCATACCACTCTGGTACGGATATTACTTTGGTTGACCTACGAGGTTCGGTAGTAACTTGACCAAAAGTTTCATGATCATCATCATTTGCTTCCTCACTTACTGGTGTACGAATCATTGGAACTGATTTCTGTGATGAACTACTTTCCAATAAGGGAGCAAGTATAGTTGCCTCATCAAGTTCTTTCGAGAGAAAATCCTTGTCTAGAAAGGATCCATTCTTATCTACAAATATCTTGCCTTCGGATCTGTGATAGAAGGTGTACATAACAATCTCCTTTGGGTATCCTATGAAGACACATTTATCTGATTTGGGTTTGAGATTATCAGGTTGAAGCTTTTTCACATAAGCATCGCAGGCCCAAACTTTAAGAAACGACAACTTGGGTTTCTTGCCAAACCACAGTTCATATGCTGTCGTCTCAGCGGATTTACATGGTGCCCTATTTAACGTGAATGCAACTGTCTCTAAAGCATAACCCCAAAACGATAGTGGTAAATCAGTAAGAGACATCATAGATTGCACCATATCTAATAATGTGCGGTTACGATGTTTAGACACACCATTACATTGTGGTGTTCCGGGTGGCGTGAGTTGCAGAACTATTCCGCGTTGTTTCAAATGAAGACCAAACTCGTAACTCAAATATTCTCCTCCACGATCAGATTGTAGAAAATTTATTTTCTTGTTACGATGATTTTCCACTTCGCTTTGAAATTCTTTGAACTTTTCAAATGTTTCAGACTTATGTTTCATCAAGTAGATATACCCGTATCTGCTCAAATCATCTGTGAAGGTCAGAAAATAACGATACCCGCCGCAAGCATCAACACTCATCGGACCACACACATCAGTATGTATTATTTCCAACAAGTCTGTTGCTCGCTCCATTGTTCCAGAGAACGAAGGCTTAGTCATCTTGCCCATGAGGCATGGTTCGCAAGCATCAAGTGATGTATAATAAAGTGATTCCGAAAGCCCATCAGCATGGAGTTTCTTCATGCGCTTTACACCAATATGACCTAAACGGCAGTGCCACAAATAAGTTGCACTATCATTATTAAACTTATATCTTTTGGCTTCAATACTATTAATATGTGTATCACTACTATCAAGATTTAGTAAAAATAGACCACTCATCAAGGGTGCATGACCATAAAAGATATTACTCATATAAATAGAACAACCATTATTCTTTGATTTAAATGAATAATCGTCTCGCATCAAACAAGATCCAAATATAATGTTCATGCTTAACGCTGGCACCAAATAACAACTATTCAGGTCTAAAACTAATCCCGAAGGTAGATGTAGAGGTAGCTCCTATTTCGAATTGCAAATAATAGCAACAGAACCAGCATCAAATACCCAGGCGCTACTATGAGAATTAGTAAGGTACACATCAATAACATGTATATCAAATATAAGTTTCACTTTGTCATCCTTCTTTTTGGCCAAATACTTGGGGCAGTTCCGCTTCCAGTGACCAGTCCCTTTGCAGTAGAAGCAATCAGTCTCAGGCTTAGGTCCAGACTTGGGTTTCTTCATTTGAGCATCAACTTGCTTGCCGTTCTTCTTGAAGTTCCCCTTCTTCCCTTTGACCTTCTACTTGAAACTAGTGGTCTTATTGACCATCAACACTTGATGCTCCTTCTTGAATTCTACCTCTGCAACCTTTAGTATTGCGAAGAGCTTGGGAATTGTCTTATCCATCCCTTCATCACGAAGCTCTTGCAGCTTGGTGGCAGTGATTGAAGAACTCCGTCAATGACACTATCAACCGGAAGATTAACTCCCAGCTGAGTCAAGTGATTGTGGTACCCAGACATTCTAAGTATATGCTCACTGACAGAACTGATCTCCTCCATTTTGCAGCTGTAGAACTTATTAGAGACTTCATATCTCTCAATCTGGGCATTTGCTTGAAATATTAACTTCAAATCCTAGAACATCTCATACACTCCATGACGTTCAAAATGTCGTTGAAGTCCCGGTTCTAAGCCATAAAGAATGGCACGCTGAACTATCGAGTAGTCATCAGCTTTGCTCTGCCAGGTGTTCAGAACATCTAGAGTTGCTCCTGCAGCGGGTTTGGCACCTAGCGGTGCTTCCAGGTCGTAATTCTTCTGTGCAGCAATGAGGATAATCCTCAAGTTAATGACCCAGTCCGTGTAGTTGCTGCCATGATCTTTCAACTTAGCTTTCGCTAGGAATGCATGAAAATTCAATGGAACAGTAGCAGGGGCCATTTATCTACAACAATATAGACATGCAAAATACTATCAGGTACTAACTTCATGATAAATTAAAGTTCAATTAATCATATTAATTAAGAATTCACACTTAGATAGACATCCCCTCTAATCATCTAAGTGATCATGTGATGCATATCAACTAAACCATATCCGATCATCACGTGAGATGGAGTAGTTTTCAATGGTGAACATCACTATGTTGATCATATCTACTATATGATTCACGCTCGACCTTTCGGTCTCAGTGTTCCGAGTCCATATATGCATATGCTAGGCTCGTCAAGTTTAACCCGAGTATTCTGCGCGTGCAATACTGGCTTGCACCCGTTGTATGTGAACATAGAGCTTAACACACCCGATCATCACGTGGTGTGTTGGCACGACGAACTGTAGCAATGGTGCATACTCAGGGAGAACACTTGTACCTTGAAATTTAGTGAGAGATCTTCTTATAATGCTATCATCATACTAAGCAAAATACGATGTATAAAGGATAAACATCACATGCAATCAACATA
Source organism: Triticum urartu (assembly GCF_056163025.1). Taxonomy (NCBI): domain Eukaryota; kingdom Viridiplantae; phylum Streptophyta; class Magnoliopsida; order Poales; family Poaceae; genus Triticum; species Triticum urartu. Next base: position 117,434,209 of record NC_141879.1, read on the forward strand.
TGTGATATGATATGGCCATCATCATCTGGTGCCTTTGATCTCCATCTCCAAAGCACCATCATGATCACCATCGTCACCGGCTTGACACCTTGATCTCCATCGAAGCATCGTTGTCGTCTTGCCAACTATTGCTTCTACGACTATCGCTACCGCTTAGTGATAAAGTAAAGCAATTACATGGCGATTGCATTTCACACAATAAAGCGACAACCATATGGCTCCTGCCAGTTGCCGATAACTATTACAAAACATGATCATCTCATACAACAATTTATATATCATCACATCTTGACCATATCACATCACAGCAAGCCCTGCAAAAACAAGTTAGAAGTCATCTACTTTGTTGTTGCAAGTTTTACGTGGCTGTTACAGGCTTAGCAAGAACCGTTCTTACCTATGCATCAAAACCACAACGATTTTTCGTCAAGTTTATTGTTTTGACCTTCAACAAGGTCCGGGCATAGTCACACTCCATTCAACTAAAGTTGGAGAAACAGACACCCACTAGCCACCTGTGTGCGAAACACGGTGGTAGAACCAGTCTCATGAACACGGTCATGTAATGTCGGTCTGGGCCGCTTCATCCAACAATACCACTGAATCAAAGTATGACATGCTGGTAAGCAGTATGACTATTATCGCCCACAACTCTTTGTGTTCTACTTGTGCATATAACATCTACGCATAGACCTGGCTCTTATACCACTGTTAGGGAACATAGTATTTTGAAAAAATTCCTATGATCACGCAAGATCTATCTAGGAAAGGCATAACAACGAGCAGGGAGAGTGTGTCCATGTACCCTCGTAGACCGAAAGTCGAAGTGTTAAGTAACGCGGTTGATGTAGTCGAACATCTTCGCGATCCAACCGAACAAGTACTGAACGCAGGGCACCTCCACGATCTGCACATGTTCAGCTCGATGACGTCCCTCGTACTGTAGAAACAGCTGAGGCCGAGGGAGAGTTTCGTCAGCACGACGGCGTGTAGACAGTGATGATGATTTAACAACGCAGGGCTTCGCCTAAGCACTACGACAATATGATCGAGGTGGAAATCTGGGGGGGGGCAGCCCACATGGCTAAGATCAACTTGTGTATCTATGGGGTGCCCCCCCAGTATATAAAGGAGTGGAGGAGGGGGGGGGCCTCCTAGGGTGCGCCCCAAGGGGGAATTCCTACTCCTACTAGGACTAGGTTTCTCGCCTTTCCTTGTCCAACTAGGAGGGGAAGGAAGGGGAAGAGGAAGAGAAGGAAGGGGGGGCGGCCCCCTCCCCAGGTCGTATTGGTCTTGGGGGTGCACCCCACCACTTGGCCGCCTCCTCCTCTCTTCCACTATGTCCCATGAAGGCCCATTAACTCCCCGAGGGGTTCCGGTAACTCCCCGATACTCCGGTAAATACCCGATACACCTCGGAACTATTCCGGTGTCCAAATATAGTCATCCAATATATCAATCCTTATGTCTCGACATTTCGAGACTCATCATCATGTCTGTGATCTCATCCGAAACCCCGAACTACCTTTGGTACATCAAAACACATAAACTCATAATACCGATCGTCATCGAACGTTAAGCGTGCGGACCGTACGGGTTCGAGAACTATGTAGACATGACCGAGACTCATCTTTGGTCAATAATCAATAGCGGAACCGGGATGCTCACAATGGCTCCTACAAATTCCACGAAGATCTTTATCGGTCAAACCGCATAACAACATACATTGTTCCCTTTGTCATCGGTATGTTACTTGCCCGAGATTCGATCGTTGGTATCATCATACCTAGTTCAATCTCATTACCGGCAAGTCTCTTTACTCGTTCCATAATGCATCATCCCGTAACTAAATCATTAGTCACATTGCTTGCAAGGCTTATAGTGATGTGCATTACCGAGAGGGCCCAGAGATACCTCTCCGACAATCAGAGTGACAAATCCTAATCTCGATCTATGCCAACTCAACAAACACCATCGAAGACACCTGCAGAGCATGTTTATAATCACCCCGTTTTGTTGTGACGTTTGATAGCACACTAGGGTTCTTTCGTTATTCGGGAGTTGCATAATCTCATAGTCATAGGAACATGTATAAGTTATGAAGAAAGCAATAACAATAAAGTAAACAATCGTAGTGCTAAGCTAACGGATGGGTCAAGACAATCACATCATTCTCTAATGATGTGACCCCGTTCATCAAATGACAACTCATGTCTATGGCTAGGAAACTTAGCCATATTTGATTAACGAGGTAGTCAAGTAGAGGCATACTAGTGACACTTTGTTTGTCTATGTATTCACACATGTACTAAGTTTCCGGTTAATACAATTCTAGCATGAATAATAAACATTTATCATGAAAAAGGAAATATAAATAACAAATTTATTATTGCCTCCAGGGCATATTTCCTTCAAACGGCGGTGTTGAAATCTGTTGACGGTGATGGAGACCAGCGGCGGGAGGTTGCTGGCGAGGAGAGGATGATCCGGAGACCCGAGGCGGCAGAGCAGGACACACACGGGCTGAGAGGTTTTGGAGGAATTTCCAAAATTTGACCCATCGGTATTTATATCCTGACCCTGTCGGTATGAGCGAGTGGAACGACTCGGTTGCACTGAGATGCAGAATCACAAGCGGTTACTGCAACTCGGTGTGACCGAAAATGTCTAATCAGTTGCACCGAGATTGAAAACCTAGATCAACTCAGTGAACTCAGTCAGACCGAAATGCACAGAGAGGTTTAGGAAGTTTAAGTCTATGACGAATCGGTGATTCCGAGTGCTCCTCACACTGAGGGTTCGAATCTGACTTGATCAAGCTTTGTGATGTAGCATGAATAGAGTTTGAGACGAGAAAAGCATAGATAGATAGAGGGAGTACTTAGGCATTCTTGTCCATCCATTTGACAAAATTAGAACAGCCAAACAGTCAAAGCAACGAATGGATGTCCTTGAATGGGAAAGATATGCAATCAACATGCTCACACAATAAAATGGCAAATGAAATATGTGGCAAAGCATGCACAAACACTCTAGCATCTATCAAGCAATTGGCGATGACTAGGTCATCTATATATGAGTATATAGACTTAGGAGTCAAATGAGAACATTTGATCTTAGGTCATACTCATCGTTTAAGCATAAGTGGGGTTACCACTTTTACATAAAGCATTGTTGTGTTCACACCATTAGAGTTGCTTTAGTTCAATTCTTAGAGTAAAGCTCCCCTAGATGTGATATCCCCCTAAGAGGGATTAACTAACCTTGGGTTTTGTCGATGATGACTTCATGTAGATGTTGAAGATGTGGATGCTTAATGTTGATGTAGATCATTCGGAGCAATCCATTGGAATGATAGTTGCACTTTCAATACCTACACGGGTTAGTCCCACAAGGAACAAACAAGGATATCCATTGAGGGAGTCCTGGATTAGGGGGTCTCCGGACAGCCGGACTATATCCTTTGGCTGGACTGTTGGACTATGAGGATTCAAGATTGAAGACTTCGTCCTATTTCTGGATGGGACTCTCCTTGGCATGGAAGGCAAGCTTGGCAATACGGATATGTAGATCTTCTTCCTTGTAACCGACTCTGTGTAACCCTAGCTCCCTCCATGTCTATATAAACCGGAGGGTTTAGCCGTAGGACAACAACAATCATACCATAGGCTAGCTTCTAGGGTATAGCCTCTACGATCTCGTGGTAGATCAACTCTTGTAATACTCATATCATCAAGATCAATCAAGTAGGACGTAGGGTATTACCTCCATCGAGAGGGCCCGAACCTTGGTAAACATCGTGTCCCCTGCCTCCTGTTACCATCCGCCTTAGACGCACAGTTTGGGACCCCCTACCCGAGATCCGCCGGTTTTGACACTGACATTGGTGCTTTCATTGAGAGTTCCACTGTGCCGTCGCCGTAAGGCTTGATGGCTCCTTTGATCATCGGTAACGATGCGGTCCAAGGTGAGGTTTTCCTCCCCGGACAGATGTCCGTATTCGGCGGCTTCCCACTGTGGGCCAACTCGCTTGGCCATTTGGAGTAGATCGATAGCTACGCCCCTGGCCATCAGGTCAGGCTCGGAAACTTAAATTACACTGCCGACATCCGCGGAGACTTGATCTTCGACGGATTCGAGCCCATATCAGGTGCTCCGCACGACCACGACGAGCATGATTTAGCTCTGCCGTCGGACAATGTTCGGGAGATCACACCTGCAATTACTCCGGCCTTTAATACGGAGAAAATTGCGCCATCCGGGGACGGGTGGATAGACCCCGCCACGGAGGCCACACTCTCAGTGGCAATGGAGCTGGATACTGAGTTCACCCCTCACGAGAGCCATGTTGCCGAACCACTGGATTCGTCCCCGGCCACAGACTCCGAGCCGCCTACGTCCATGCCTATCGAATCTGATTGGGCGCCGATCATGGAGTTCACCTCTACGAATATCTTTCAGCACTCACCTTTTGGCGACGTGCTAAATTCATTAAGGTCTCTCTCCTTGTCAGGAGAACCTTGGCCGAACTATGTCCGGCTAGAATGGGATGCAGACGACGACGAAATTCGCTGCCCACCCACCACCCACTTAGTAGCCTCTGTCGATGATTTAACCAACATGCTCGATTTCGACTCCGAAGACATCGACGGCATGGACGACGATGCAGGAGAGGAACAGGAACCAGTGCCCACAGGGCGCTAGACAGCCACTTCACCACATGACATATACATGGGGGATACACCCAAAGAAAACAATGACGAAGAATGGCAGGATGCAGCGAAGAATAGCTCCCTCGAGAAGCAAGCAAAGCGTCGACATAGGCGCCGCTCAAAATCCCGCCTCGGCAAAAACAGTGATAACAGCGCAAGAGCAAATAACACTCTAGTCGACTCCAGAGGAAACTGCTACGTCTTGAGCTTGCGTTGGTTTTCCCCGAAGAGGAAGGGATGATGCAGCAGAGTAGCGTAAGTATTTCCCTCAGTTTTTGAGAACCAAGGTATCAATCCAGTAGGAGGCCACGCTCAAGTCCCTCGTACCTGCACAAAACGATAGCTACTCGCAACCAACACGATTAGGGGTTGTCAATCCCGTCACGGTCACTTACGAGAGTGAGATCTGATAGATATAATATTTTTGGTATTTTTGGTATAAAGATGCAAAGTAAAAAGTAAAGGAAAAGTAAAAAGCAAAGCAAGATTAAAGTGATGGAGATTGATATAATGAGAATAGACCGGGGGGCCATTGGTTTCACTAGTGGCTTCTCTCAAGAGCATAAGTATTCTACGGTGGGTGAACAAATTACTGTTGAGCAATTGACAGAATTGAGCATAGTTATGAGAATATCTAGGCATTTCGTATTGAGCATAGTTAAAAACAGAGTAACGCCTTAAGCAAGATGACATGATGTAGAGAGATAAATTCATGCAATATGAAATAAACCCCATCTTGTTATCCTCGATGGCAACGATGCAATATGTGCCTTGCTGCCCCTTCTGTCACTGGGAAAGGACACCGCAAGATCGAACCCAAAGCTAAGCACTTCTCCCATGGCAAGAACTACCAATCTAGTTGGCCAAACCAAACGGATAATTCGAAGAGACTTGCAAAGATAACCAATCATACATAAAAGAATTCAGAGAAGATTCAAATATTATTCATAGATAGACTTGATCATAAACCCACAATTCATCGGTCTCAACAAACACACCGCAAAAAGAAGATTACATCGAATGGATCTCCACAAGAGAGGGGGAGAACTTTGTATTGAGATTCAAAGAGAGAGAAGAAGCCATCTAGCTACTAACTATGGACCCGAAGGTCTGAGGTAAACTACTCACACATCATCGGAGAGGCTATGATGATGTAGAGGCCCTCCGTGATGACGGCCCTCTCCGGCGGAGCTCCAGAATAGGCCCCAAGATGGGATCTCGTGGATACAGAAAGTTGCGGCGGTGGAATTAGGTTTTTCGCTCCTGTTCTGATTGTTTGGGGGTACGTAGATATATATAGGAGGAAGGAGTACCTCGGTGTAGCAGCGAGGGGCCCACGAGGCAGGGGGCGCACCCTAGGGGGGGCGCCCCCACCCTCGTGACCTCCTCTTTGACTCCTTGGAGTAGGTTCCAAGTCTCCTGGATCACGTTTGGACTGCGTTTGATATTCTGTTTCTCTGAAACACTAAAATAGGCAAAAAACAACAATTCTGGGCTAGGCCTCCGACTAGTAGGTTAGTCCCAAAAATAATATAAAAGTGGAAAATAAAGCCCAATATAGTCCAAAACAGTAGATAATATAGCATGGGGCAATCAAAAATTATAGATACATTGGAGACGTATCAGAAACGACGACCACATTGACCCAGTGGCAGAGCACGATGAAACTGCAGACGGCGAACATAGTACGGATCCGATGTCCGAACACGGCGACGCCGAGGATAAACCTCATCAACCCCCCTCTGGGGAGGAAAACAGCCCAGACGAAGATGCACACATCATCCCGGAAACACACTTGGAACAAGAGAACCTCCGCAGACGGCTTATTGCCACAGCGAGGAGTCTGAAGAAGCAGAAGCAAAGGCTTAAGGCCGCACAAAATACGCTCAACAGCAGGTGGAACAAAGTGCTCGACAATGAAGAAAAATATGGTGGAAGTTACCACACAAAGAGCTATCCAAAGCGCAAGCTATTACCTGAATTCGACAATGAGGCCGTAGAGCCCACACAGCCGAAAAATAAAACGGCCAACCAGCCGGATCAACCACCTTGTGGCTGTGATAGAGCTGCTAACAAAGCCGCATATAAGTCAACACACGATCTACGTGAGGACTTGCACCAAAAATCCAGTATGACGAGATCCATTTATGGATCTAGGAAGCGCGCTCCGGCACAAAATCAAAACCGAACACTACAACGGGACCACAGACCCTGGGGTCTAGATTGAGGACTTTATCCTCCATATCCATATGGCTCGCGGAGACGATCTCCACGCCATCAAGTACTTGCCCCGCAAGCTTAAAGGACCAGCTCGGCACTGGCTGAAAAGCCTCCCCGAAAACTCAATTGAAAGTTGGGTGGAGCTCGAGGATGCTTTTTGGGCTAATTTTCAAGGGACCTATGTCCGACCTCCGGATGCAGATGATTTAAGTCATATAATTCATGTAACATCGCAAATTTGCAATTTGGAATGTTATACACTAGATCATCATGCATAGCATATTTTCTTGCATTTTGGTCGATCCTAGAAATTTCACGCAACTCAAGGACCTTCGGAGAGAGTTGGAGATTTCGTTATTTTCATATTTGAGAGTTTTCTCAAATTTGAAAAGAGGATCATTTGATTTATTTATTTCATCTTCAATTATTTTTCCAATATCAAAAAAAAATGAGAGAGGGAATAATATGACTTTCCCAAAGTTAGGAAAAATGAAGATCTAATGAATAAATCAAATTTTGGTTTTGCCGGAGTTTTGTTTGCTTTTTATTTGGATAGGGAAAAATGCGCGTTTTCAAAAAACTGCATTTTAGGCCCCGAGAAAAGTTCATTTTGTTCGACTCATTTTTAGGAGTCGGGGAAAATTTACTTTAGATTTTTCGTAGTTCGTTTAGATAGTTTTTCTTTTGTTTTCTGCGCGCGAAACCGATTTAAAAAAAAAGGAGCAGCTCCCGCACGCCAGGCCAGCCGGGCCAAGGCCCAGCCAGCCGCCACTGCCCCCAGCCCCTCGCGCGAAGCCGAGTCCCAGCGGGACTCTAGGCCGCCAGCCCCCCTTTGCCCCTTGGCCAAGTCACCCCCCCCCTCCTAGTATATATACTCACCCCCCTCTCTTTTCCTTCACCACCCAAGCCCGCCGCCCCTCTCCTCCTTGCGCCGCCGCCGCCGCCGCCGCCCTAAGCCACCGCCCGGAGCCTCGCCTCCCGAGGTAGCCGCGCCGCCTCTTCTTTTCCTCGGTTCGGTTTTTCTTCTAGAAAACCGTTCCGGTTCTTCTCTTTTTTTTCTTCCGGTTTTTCTTCCGGCTTTGTTTCGGTTTTCTTCCGAAACCCTAGATCGGTTTTCATTCTTCTTTCGGACCGTTCGTCTCAACGAACGTGATCACCGATTTTTCCCGGTTAACGACGCCCGTTCGTTTAACCATTCATCTCTTTCTTTTCGTCGGATTTATTCCGCGATCGTGATCTCAGATCCGATCTTCCTTCTAGTCTTTCTTCTCGCTCGTTTATCGGAATCAGGTGATTCAAGCGCCTTGAGTTTCGTTTCGAAACCGCCGTTCCGACTAATCAACTTGAACAAGTTTTTGCCACAATAAAATTTGACCTAGTTTCAACCTGCTAGAACCGAGTTGTTTTCTTCCGCTGTTTGTTTTCCGTCGTCTGTTCGGTTCTTTCTTTCTTTGCAACCGGAGTTCTTAAGTTGAACTTTCTGGTTCGTTCTCTTGTTCGAGTTTTACCTGTGCATTAGATGAGTACTTATTGTGTGCTTGTTGTTTGTCTGCATAGATCACCCGGATTGCACCGCTTGTTACTTCGAAACCCTAGGTCTCGCGGATCATCAGCAAGGCAAGTAACACTTTGATCATACATTTTCTACAACCCAGTTTTATTGCATTAGATCAATCCTCCCACATTGCATGATTAGGATCTAATTAAATTGTGGGATGGGAGGTAGATGAGGTAGTACCTATCACCTGTATTATTATGAAACCTTTGGGAGTTACTTCTACGTTTGCTTATTATGCCATGCTATGCTAGTAGACGTGGATTGGGTGAGTGATATCCATGACAGATGTGAGTTTGTTAATTTTAATGGTTTAGTTAAGGTGGCAACTTAAATACACATCTGGGTGGATCGAGGCACCTGATGTCTATCGGGACTTGCCTGTTTTTATTTCGGACCGCCACCCAGGCTCAAAGGGATCATAAGATCATTCATGCTAGTAAACTTCCGTGTGCAGCCACAAGCCATTATGGGCTCTGGCATAGTTGATTAAGTCGTGCGAACTCTTACAGGGTAGACTAGCAGATGTAGGGGAAAGTAGGTGTACCGGTCTATCCAACGTAAGGTGCCAGCGCTTCTGAAAGACTATGTCTCGGTCATCCGTTTCTCAAACACCATGTAGTGCGAGAATCCAAACGGAGGTGATCGAGTCTTGTGGGGAAAAGGGCGCAAACCTCTGCAGAGTGTACAAACTAATCATGATTAGACGTGTCCCTGGTTATGGACAACTTGAGTATCTAGTACTTGAATATCATGTGAATCTCAACATGTTACTCTAATTAATATTAATGGGTTTTAATTACTTAATTGGGATCGGAATGCTGTCAACCATTCTCGATGTTTAACAACTACCATGATAGTTAAATAAATTTATTCCTTTGTAGTAGGGAAAAACTGGCTTTACGCAAAACTGTAACCATAGAGCTTTCCACCAGCCATATATGCATGTAGTATAGCTGTTTCATTCCATTACTCTCTATGTGTTACATTGCTAGCATATTCCATGTGCTGACCCATTTTCGGGCTGCAACTTCTCATGTTGCAGACTTTTCAGACGACAAGTAAGGTGCTTTTAGGTCGTGGTTCTATACTCAGTGATGCCGTTGGAGTTGATGGACCCATTTATCTTCCGAGTCTTCCGCTGTTATCGTTATTAGATGGCCATAAGCCATATTTATTGTAATAAGTTCTCTTTGAGACATCGATGTAATAAGTGTGTGATTGCAACTCTGCTATAAATCCTTCGAAGTACTATGTGGTGTCAGCATTACTAATCCAGGGATGACATCGGAGCACAGTAGACTTGATCCATTCGGGTCGGGTCGCTACAGAGATGGTATCAGAGCACACGCTGACTGTAGGACACGACCACTAAGTTACAGCCATAGATCACCATTCTCTTCTCATTTTCTAACTCCTCATCTTTTCTACTCTTTTAGAATGACGAACGCGAAGATTAAGTATGCTCAACCGGATGAAGGCACACCATTAGGATTTCACCTGAAGGAAGTCATCAAGTACCTGAACATTGGATTACCAAGCTTCACGGGAACCTTCAACGCCACTCTGCCTGAAGAGGAGCGCTGGAAGATTCAAGCTCACGTTCCGGGAAGGACATTCGCGCCAATCACGAAGCCTATAGATAGTGTTTTCAATGCACCAACCCGGAGTCTGGGAAGGAGCATGGCAGCTCATATCACCATGGGACGCATTGGAGAAGTTTATGAAGAATACCTCAAGGACACTATCTACCAGATTTGCGGACGCCGAGATGAACAATGGGAGTTAGTCAGCACCAAGAAGGATAGATCCATTGCATCTTTCATCTAGGAGTTAAACCAGCACATTCGATGCCACGAGAACCAGATGTGCAATGATATGATAGAGTTGAAGAATGTGAAGGCAAGGATCATCGAGCTAGAAGGAGAACTGAAGTCTACACGCAAGGACTACATGGATGAGATCGTAGCTCTAGCAAGACACAATGGCGATCTTAAGCAGGAGATTGAAGAACTCAAGAGGAAGTTAGCATCCAAGGAGGAAGACGAGTACGTCGCATGTCCGGACAACTACATCATCATCAACGACACCGATTCGGATCCAAGTGAACCCAACTTTGAAGACGAAGCTGGAGCAGATATCATGGAGTCTTCCACCGGTTCAAATTTCTAGATGACCACCAGATAGTAGTAGCATTCCCCCCCCTGTAAACATTATAGTCGAGCACTTTTGCGATAGTTTTAGACCGATTGTAAGCCCTTGTTTGATTGAATGAAGTGATTTTCTGTGCATTTGCTCATGTGCATTGGGGTAGTGTTTTCCCTTTAGACCTCACTCTATTCTTAATTCTCGTCTTTTCTAAACCCTCAGATGCCTCTGAGACGTGACAATGGATTCCCACTCGAGCTCACTCAGTTGATCCAGCAGCAGAATCAATTGATGCAGATGTTAGTCCAGAACTAGCAGAACAACAACAACAACCCACCACCACCACCACCACCTGTTGACCACTTAGCCCGTTTCCTTAGGCTGAATCCGCCGGTGTTTTCCAGTAGCACCGAGCCAATAGTAGCAGACGATTGGCTCCGCAAGATAGGAAGGGAGTTGACCACTGCAGGATGCACGGATGGTGAGAAAGTGAAGTTTGCCGCTCACCAGCTTGACGGACCCGCGGCAGCATGGTGGGAGAATTTCACAGCCACTTACCCAGTTGACACTGTCACATGGGATCAGTTTCAGCAAGCTTTCCGCACTGCCCATGTTTCAGCAGGAGCTATGGCCATGAAGAAGCGTGAGTTTCGCAACTTACGCCAAGGAGGAAGGACAGTTGGCCAGTACGTTGACGACTTCAGCAAGTTAGCACGTTATGCCCCAGATGACGTTGCTACGGATGCAGCTAAGCAGGAGAAGTTTCTGGAAGGACTGAATGATGAACTAAGCATGCAATTGATGGTAGCAAGTTTCAACAACTACCAGGAGTTGGTAGATCGTGCCATCATGATTGAAGGAAAGCAACAACAGATTGAGAACCGTAAGAGGAAGTATGGACAGGGGAAGTATAACTCTGGAGCCCAGCAGAAGCCCCGTTTTACCCCTAAACCGGGATTTCAGTTTCAGCATACCCATGGAGGAGGTAGTTCGCACAACCATAATGGCCACAAGAATGGTAATGGGAATGGAGGAAGCAACGGCCAGAACCGTACCACCCCATCGACCCCAACCAAGAGAGATCTGAGTCAAGTCACTTGTTTCAAGTGTTCCAAGACCGGACATTATGCCAATGAATGTCCCGAAGGCCAGAATGGAAATGGCAATGGAAGCTCTGGGAAGAAGCCGAACCCTTTCAATAGGGGACAGGTGAACCACGTTAATGTGGAGGAGGTTGAAGATCAGCCTGATGCAGTAATCGGTAAGTTTTTGGTTAAGACATTTACCGCACTCGTTCTTTTTGATACTGGTGCATCGCATTCATACATATCAAGGGGATTTGTGGAAAAGTATAGCCTGCCCACTAGGGTTCTTAAAACACCTATGCTAGTAAGCTCGCTAGGAGCAGAGTACATGGCCAGACAAGGATGTTTCCAAGTACCATTAAGTATAGGAAGGCATGTTTTCCCAAGAGATTTAATTATTCTGGAATCCCAAGGTCTGGATGTGATTCTTGGTATGGATTGGCTGTTGATGTATGGAGGAAACATCGATTGCGCCAGTAAGACAATTTTGCTTACCACACCAGAAGGAAGAAGGATCAAGTATGTATCCCGGCATGTGCCAAACAGGACACAAGTAAACTGCCTAACAGGAGTTGTGCAAGAAGAAGTACCAGTGGTGAAGGATTATCCTGATGTATTTCCTGAGGAATTGCCAGGCATGCCACCGGATAGAGACATTGAGTTTTTGATTGAGTTATTGCCAGGTATAGGCCCAATATCGAAGCGACCGTACCGGATACCAGCAAAGGATTTGGTGGAAATTAAGAATCAGATTAAGGAGTTATTGGATAAAGGTTACATTCGCCCAAGTTCTTCGCCTTGGGGATCACCCGTACTTCTAGTGGAAAACAAGGATGGATCATTAAGGATGGTTGTTGATTATCGAGGATTGAATGAAGTAACCATCAAGAACAAGTACCCACTGCCAATGATCAACGATCTGTTTGATCGGTTGCAAGGAGCTAAAGTGTTTTCCAAGATCGATTTGCGATCAGGGTACCATCAATTGAAGATTCGGGAGCAGGACATACCTAAGACAACATTCACCACGAGATACAGACTATATGAGTATACCGTTATGTCATTTGGATTGACTAACGCACCTGCCTATTTTATGAACCTGATGAACAAAGTGTTTATGGAGTTTTTGGATAAGTTCGTCGTAGTGTTCATTGATGACATTCTGGTTTATTCAAAGAATGAAGAGGAGCATAAGGAACATTTGCGTTTGGTTTTGGAGAAACTAAGGGAACATCAGTTATACGCCAAATTCAGCAAATGTGAGTTTTGGTTGAAGGAAGTTGGATTCCTCGGACACGTTATATCTGGAGAAGGTATAGCAGTTGACCCCACTAAGGTTGAGACCGTAACCGAATGGGAATCACCAACGATAGTTGGAGAGATCCGGAGTTTTCTTGGACTCGCAGGATACTACCGGAGGTTCATTGAGAACTTTTCAAAGATTGCAAAGCCTATGACTGAATTGTTGAAGAAGGATACTAAGTTCAATTGGACTAAGGAATGTGAGGCTAGTTTCCAGGAATTGAAGAAACGCTTGGTTACCTCACCAGTATTGATTTTGCCAGATCAGACCAAGGATTATGAGGTGTATTGCGACGCTTCACGTCGAGGACTTGGAGCAGTGCTTATGCAGGAAGGGAGAGTTGTTTCGTATGCTTCACGGCAACTGAAGCCTCATGAGTTGAATTATGCCACGCATGATTTGGAGTTAGCAGCCGTAGTGCATGCATTGAAAACGTGGAGACATTTCCTCATTGGAAATCATTGTGAGGTGTACACGGATCACAAGAGTTTGAAGTACATTTTCACGCAGAAGGAGTTGAACCTCAGACAAAGGAGATGGTTGGAGCTCATCAAGGATTATGACATGAGATTGCATTACCATCCCGGAAAAGATAATGTGGTAGCTGACGCATTGAGCCGTAAGAGCCATGTCAACACCCTAGTGACAGGAGAAGTACCAAAGGAGTTAGCAGAAAACCTTCGTGAGCTATGTTTGGAAATAGTTCCGAGAGGCTATGTAGCAACATTGGAGATTCAGTCAACATTGATGGCTAAGATCAGAGAAGCTCAGAAATCTGACAAGGAGATTGGTGCTATAAAAGAGAAATTGAGCGAAGGAAAAGCAAAGGGATTTCGTGAGGATGAGCACGATACCCTATGGTTTGAGGACATTGTTTATGTGCCAAATGACCCGGAGATCAAGAAGTTGATTTTGCAAGAGGCACATGATTCATCGTATTCGATTCACCCAGGGAATACCAAGATGTATTTGGATTTGAAGGAAACATTCTGGTGGACCGGAATGAAGAAGGATATTGCAGCATATGTAGTAGTTTGTGACGTATGTCAGAGAGTAAAGGCAGAGCATCAGAAGCCAGTCAAGATTCTCGATTATGCCAGCAGAGTTACCCGCAGCAAGGTTATCAAGATTTGCAAAGTTCAGTGGAACCACAACTCAGAGGATGAAGCCACCTGGAAAGAGAAGAAGATTTGCTCAAGGACAACCCTCACCTATTTTCTAGCCAACCCGAATCTCGAGGGCGAGATTCATTTTAAGGGGGTAGGTTTGTAACATCCCAAATTTGCAATTTGGAATGTTATACACTAGATCATCATGCATAGCATATTTTCTTGCATTTTGGTCGATCCTAGAAATTTCACGCAACTCAAGGACCTTCGGAGAGAGTTGGAGATTTCGTTATTTTCATATTTGAGAGTTTTCTCAAATTTGAAAAGAGGATCATTTGATTTATTTATTTCATCTTCAATTATTTTTCCAATATCAAAAAAAATGAGAGAGCGAATAATAAGACTTTCCCAAAGTTAGGAAAAATGAAGATCTAATGAATAAATCAAATTTTGGTTTTGCCGGAGTTTTGTTTGCTTTTTATTTGGATACGGAAAAATGCGCATTTTCAAAAAATTGCATTTTAGGCCCGGAGAAAAGTTCATTTTGTTCGACTCATTTTTAGGAGTCGGGGAAAATTTACTTTAGATTTTTCGGAGTTCGTTTAGATAGTTTTTCTTTTGTTTTCTGCGCGCGAAACCGATTTAAAAAAAAAGGAGCAGCTCCCACGCGCCAGGCCAGCCGGGCCAAGGCCCAGCCAGCCACCACCGCCCCCACCCCCTCGCGCGAAACCGAGTCCCAGCGGGACTCTAGGCCGCCGCCCCCCCCCCCCTTTGCCCCTTGGCCAAGTCACCTCCCCTCCTAGTATATATACTCACCCCCCCTCTCTCTCTTTTCCTCCACCACCCAAGCCCGCCATCCCTCTCCTCCTTGCGCCGCCGCCCGGAGCCTCGCCTCCTGAGGTAGCCGCGCCGCCTCTTCTTTTCCTCGGTTCGGTTTTTCTTCTAGAAAACCGTTCCGGTTCTTCTCTTTTTTTTCTTCTGGTTTTTCTTCTGGCTTTGTTTCGGTTTTCTTCCGAAACCCTAGATCGTTTTTCATTCTTCTTTCGGACCGTTCGTCTCAACGAACGTGATCACCGATTTTTCCCGGTTAACGACGCCCGTTCGTTTAACCGTTCGTCTCTTTCTTTTCGTCGGATTTATTCCGCGATCGTGATCTCAGATCCGATCTTCGTTCTAGTCTTTCTTCTCGCTCGTTTATCGGAATCAGGAGATTCAAGCGCCTGGAGTTTCATTTCGAAACCGCCGTTCCGACTAATCAACTTGAACAAGTTTTTGCCACAACAAAATTTGACCTAGTTTCAACCTGCTAGAACCGAGTTGTTTTCTTCCGCTGTTTGTTTTTCCGTCGTCTGTTCGGTTCTTTCTTTCTTTGCAACCGGAGTTCTTAAGTTGAACTTTTTGGTTTGTTCTCTTGTTCGAGTTTTACCTGTGCATTAGATGAGTACTTATTGTGTGCTTGTTGTTTGTCTGCATAGATCACCCGGATTGCGCCGCTTGTTACTTCGAAACCCTAGGTCTCGCGGATCATCAGCAAGGCAAGTAACACTTTGATCATACCTTTTCTACAACCCAGTTTTATTGCATTAGATCAATCCTCCCACATTGCATGATTAGGATCTAATTAAATTGTGGGATGGGAGGTAGATGAGGTAGTACCTATCACCTGTATTATTATGAAACCTTTGGGAGTTACTTCTACGTTTGCTTATTATGCCATGCTATGCTAGTAGACGTGGATTGGGTGAGTGATATCCATGACAGATGTGAGTTTGTTAATTTTAACGGTTTAGTTAAGGTGGCAACTTAAATACACATCTGGGTGGATTGAGGCACCTGATGTCTATCGGGACTTGCCTGTTTTTATTTCGGACCGCCACCCAGGCTCAAAGGGATCATAAGATCATTCATGCTAGTAAACTTCCGTGTGCAGCCACAAGCCATTATGGGCTCTGGCATAGTTGATTAAGTCGTGTGATCTCTTACAGGGTAGACTAGCAGATGTAGGGGAAAGTAGGTGTACCGGTCTATCCAACTTAAATACACATCTGGGTGGATTGAGGCACCTGATCTCTATCGGGACTTGCCTGTTTTTATTTCGGACCGCCACCCAGGCTCAAAGGGATCATAAGATCATTCATGCTAGTAAACTTCCGTGTACAGCCACAAGCCATTATGGGCTCTGGCATAGTGGATTAAGTCGTGTGAACTCTTACAGGGTAGACTAGCAGATGTAGGGGAAAGTAGGTGTACCGGTCTATCCAACGTAAGGTGCTAGCGCTTCTGAAAGACTATGTCTCGGTCATCCGTTTCTCAAACACCATGTAGTGCGAGAATCCAAACGGAGGCGATCGAGTCTTGTGGGGAAAAGTGCGCAAACCTCTGCAGAGTGTACAAACTAATCATGATTAGACGTGTCCCCGGTTATGGACAACTTGAGTATCTAGTACTTGAATATCATGTGAATCTCAACATGTTACTCTAATTAATATTAATGGGTTTTAATTACTTAATTGGGATCGGAATGCTGTCAACCATTCTCGATGTTTAACAACTACCATGATAGTTAAATAAATTTATTCCTTTGCAGTAGGGAAAAACTGGCTTTACGCAAAACTGTAACCATAGAGCTTTCCACCAGCCATATATGCATGTAGTATAGCTGTTTCATTCCATTACTCTCTATGTGTTACATTGCCAGCATATTCCATGTGCTGACCCGTTTTTGGGCTGCAACTTCTCATGTTGCAGACTTTTCAGACGACGAGTAAGGTGCTTTTAGGTCGTGGTTCTATACTCAGTGATGCCGTTGGAGTTGATGGACCCATTTATCTTCCGAGTCTTCCGCTGTTATCGTTATTAGATGGCCTTAAGCCATATTTATTGTAATAAGTTCTCTTTGAGACATCGATGTAATAAGTGTGTGATTGCAACTCTGCTATAAATCCTTCGAAGTACTGTGTGGTGTCAGCATTACTGATCCAGGGATGACACCGGAGCACAGTAGACTTGATCCATTCGGGTCGGGTCGCTACAATTCAACAGCCCAGAGAATCGGCCCAAAAACATTGGAACATGTTTCTCACTAAGAAGAACCAAATCATCGACTGTCCGGACGCCGAAGCCTTAGCAGCTTTCAAGCACAACGTCCGAGACGAATGGCTCACCAGACACCTCGGCCAAGAAAAACCGAGAATAATGGCAGCCCTGACAAGCCTCATGACCAGCTTTTGCACGGGTGAAGATAGCTGGTTAGCCCGCAGTAGCACCAGCAACCCAAGCGCATCCGAAGTCAGGGATGGCAATGGAAAACCACAACGTAGTAAAAGAAAGCGTCAAAATAAAGAAGACAGCCCAGATAATACGGCGGCAAACGCCGGATTCAGGGGCTCTCGACCAGGTCAGCGGAAAAAGCCTTTCAAAGGCAGCAGAGATGGACCGTCCAGCCTAAACAAGATTCTAGAAAAACTATGTAAGATTCATAGCACCCCCGGTAAACCTGCAAATCACACCCACAGAGAATGCTGGGTCTTCAAGCAGGCCGATAAGCTCAACGCCGAACACAAGGGGAGGGAGACACCAAGCGAAGACGAGGACGAACCTCGCCAGCAAAGCACTGGAGGACAGAAAAAAATTCCCACCAAAGGTTAAAACAGTAAACATGATCCACGTGACGAAGAGGAGAAGCAAACAGGCACTCCGAGACATACGCACAATAGAGCCCGTCACCCCTAAGTTCAACCCCTGGTTGGCCTGCCCGATCACTTTTGATCGCAGGGATCACCCGACAAGCATCCGGCATGAAGGATTGGCTGCCTTGGTGTTAGACCCAATAATAAACAGATACCATCTCACACGAGTCCTTATGGACGGCGGCAGTGGTCTAAGTCTGATACATCCGGACACAATCTGCAAAATGGGGATAGACCCGACAAAAATCAGCCACAGTAATACTACCTTCAAGGGAGTAATACCAGGCCCAGAAGCCCGCTCCACGGGCTCTCTAATACTAGAGGTTGTATTCGGTTCATCCAACAACTACCGAAGTGAAAAGTTAGACTTCGACATTGCTCCATTCCGAAGCGGCTATCAAGCACTACTCAGAAGAACAACTTTCGCTCGTTTTAATGCGGTACCACATTATGCTTCTCTTAAGCTTAAGATGCCTGGTCCACATGGCACCATCACAGTTAGTGGAAATATTGAGCGTTCTCTACGTGCGGAAGAACTTGCGGCAGCTTTAATAGCCGAGCACTAGGCGGCCTCACGAACCAGAATAAATGACAGGTCGTCAAGACCGCAGACACGGTTAGACGAGTTAGGCACATCACTAGATATACTTGAGATTGGTTTGATGGTTAAACCCTCATAGACGGTACCAGGGGCTTCACGCGTGTAATCAGGGCTAGTTTGGCTCAACTTGACTTATCTTGAATTTTAATCGTTTATCTAGAATAACCAATTTTTTTGGCACAACAACTTTCACCTAAGTTTTTCTCTTTTACAGATCACAATCGTGCTACACCCGTCCAGGACATGGCACAACGGAGACACAGGCGCAGACGTGCAGCCGGGACCAGCTCAAAGGTTTCTTTTCAGATTAAGACCCTGCGTAAACCTTTTTTACTTTCTCTTGTTGTTCACATCCTCCGGATACTCAATACAACCGAGAAGGATGCTAACGTTATTGGTATTTCGCCACGTCAGAACATTGCACGTACCTGGACAGTCAGGGTTTATTATTAAGGGCATTGTTCAGCCCGGAATATGTTACAAAGACCAAATACCTTAGGGAGTGTTCGGCGTCGCGAGTTTGGCCTTATATGCATCAGCTCCGAATCATGTCTTTGGTCAAATGTTGGGTTTTCCCGGCTCCCGTGTTTTGCTACCTTACGTTCCACTCTATCGGCTAAGGAGGCACCGGGAGAACTACTGCGATTGTGCCCTGGTTCATCCAGATGAGCACCTTAGTATGGAAAGCCAAAAACTGACTGTCATGATAAAGCGCGAGACTGGTTAACCACTCGATGACTTAGCGGAATCTTCGGGATTCCTCCGCATTGACGAAGGGTCGTTTCCCGGTCATGTACGTACGCGCACCGTATTCAGACGAGCGCGAAGGTACCAGGGGCTATATAGTAGTCCCACCATCAAACTCCTATGGCTAAGTGAAAGTGTTAAAGCAATATAGTCTGATTGCCTCATTCGTTGTGCTACCACCTTCTTAATGGACTAAGATGTTGGATCAAGTGTGAATACGCGTTTTTTGCGAACACCCCTGCATTATATGCGTGGGGGCTGAAGCCGACGACTGCAAACTTTCAGCTTATATACATATATACATAAACGGCCGTACAGGAGGCATCATAATACTTTCAGGCAAAAGTATAAACACAACCGTTATAATTCAATAAAACATTGTTTTTACAATGGGAATACATGTCACTAGAACATAATATTCTTCGAGCACTGAGCCTCTATTGAATGAGCGCCTTCAAGGACTTCTTCAAAGTAGTGCTCGGCAGATATTCGGCCTACGGCCGAACTTGGGTTGCTATAGCGGTGGCCTCCATCTCTGCCCAGTTTGTCTTGACACGGTCAAGTGCCAT
Organism: Triticum urartu; assembly: GCF_056163025.1. Taxonomy (NCBI): domain Eukaryota; kingdom Viridiplantae; phylum Streptophyta; class Magnoliopsida; order Poales; family Poaceae; genus Triticum; species Triticum urartu. Next base: position 117,453,947 of record NC_141879.1, read on the forward strand.
ACGCGCACCCTCTATGCACGTCGACCTCTTCATAGCATCGATGTGCGGCACAACACCAAGGAACTGTTGCACTAAGCTAAATAACTATTCGTCCTTGGCCCTTCCGGGCACAGATGATCCACAACATACCTCATGGCAAGCCCGGACAACCTATGGAGCTCGGCTCACTCGGCCATTCGCTCATTCAACAGCAGCGGACGCACTGGAACATGGAACTGCGACCAGAATAGCCTTTCCATTTCACAATCTTTTTGATACTTGAAGTACTCGGCCGCATCAGCAGCACTGGCTGCCAAATCCACGTATGCGTCTATAGAACTCCATAGTTGATCAAGAGGGGCATACTTCGGATCTCCGAACTTCGTCCGCAACAAAATGGGCTTCCCAGCCGCGATATCTCCAGCTTGACGCAGCTCCTCCTTCGCCGCTCTGATTTTTGAGCGGGCTTCCTTGGCTGCTACCATGGCCTTCTCCAGGTCCGTCGCCTTCGCCCGGCTTTCTTTTTCAAGAAGCTGGTAACGGTCGGTAGCATCTTTCAACTCAATGGCTATCCTGGTAACGGTCGGCCCTCAGTTCTTCGACCGCCTTTAGAGTGGCCGCATCACTATTCCTGGCGTGTTCCTTGGCTCAGACAATTTCTGCCCGAAGGGTCTCCACGGCAGCAGCTCCATCTGCAGTCACAACATATTAAAGATACTAGCATCATGCTCCTCTTACTATGTGTCGATCACTGAAGAAATCAAATAACATGTGCCTCGTCGAGCCGCTTGTTGACAAGCATGATGTCGGCATCTGCCGCATCAAGTTGCCGCTTCAGCTCAGCAAACTCAACAGTCCGGCTAGCCACCAGACCTTCAGCCACCTGCACATGAACGCGGCCTGATTATTACCTGGGACTATGATCCTCTATTTGCCGCCATTCTCGACGGCAACCAGAGTCTCAGGGGCTACTATCTGCATAGGGCACACCTAATGTGTGCGGTACTGTCAAAAACATACACTATTTCACGTACCTCAAAGCCTTTCCGTAGACTCATAAAAGCTTCATGCAACCCACGTTCGGCGGATGAAATCCTCTCAATCACCATACCCATTAGCATACGATGCGCTTCCGAAATGGCTGCTTGCTCCAGAAGATCCTTCAGGGCGTCCGATCGCACACCGGACGATTCCGGACTCCTTCTGTTGATCTCTTTAGGATCCGAATACTAAGGACTTTGGGTGGCTGAAGGATTACCATCTGGCCTTGGCGGATCAGGAGAAACCCTCCGCGATGACACTTCAGGGTCGCCTGCCTCACGAGGCGGGGTGGCATGGGGAGGTGTTTTGCTCTCCATCATCTTCGGAAGAAGATCCCCCGAAAACTAACTTTGTCGAGAAGGGCTACGATCTGAACTACAAGATATAAGCTTTGGTTATTGTCTTCAGAAGTAAGGTAGGATATTTTCACTATTAAGTACTTTTTGTTTACTTACAGCTCGGTCGAGGGGTGATCCCCTTGCGGGCACTGTGCGGCAAGAGTACCCTCCGAGGCAAGACCCTCTGGCGAAGATTTCTTCCCCTGTTTGGAAACCTTTGTTTCCGGGTCTTCAGAGGTGGTCCTCTTCCTTCCTTGGGGAGAGGTAATTTCAGATTATTCTCCCTAGTTATCCTCCTTCGTAAAGGCGCTAATTCCCCTGGTTTGGATGAATAATGAGTGAGGCTTGCTTTCAGCCTCTTTATTCCACCCCCTTTATCTTCCCCTGAGGGCGCCTGATAAGGAGCCGGCTCGAGCATTCTGGATAGTACTGGATCGGCCGAGCCTTCAGGAAGGGGGGCCGAACACCTGATCATCTTCGCCTTTGTTACCTAGTCCTGGTCAAAGAGCGACTTTTCAGAATGATGTTGTGATAAAAAAGACAACATGTTCGGCCATGGGATTACTTACTTGGGTATCTGGGTGATTACAGCTCAGACCCGCATCCTCGGTGGTGTCTGGACACTTTATTTGCGGTCTGAAGAACAATTTGTACATCTCTTCGAGCGTCATGCCGAGGAAGTGTTGAATAGTTCGCGGTCCTTCCAGGTTGAATTCCCACATATGGAGGGGTCGACGTTTGCAAGGCGGGACTCGACGAACTAGCATGACTTGCATTACCGTGACCAGGCTAACATCTCTCTCAAGGAGATCTCGGATGCGACTCTGCAATATCGGCACATCATTTACTGCCCCCCAGTTCAACCCCTTGTTGATCCATGACGTTAATTGTGGTGGGGGGCCCGAGCAAAAGGCTGGGGTGGCTACCCACTTGGAACTCCGGGGAGCTGTGATATAAAACCACTCCCGTTGCCATAAACTGGACACCTCTGGGAAGGAACCCTCTAGCCATGGAACATCAGCGCTTTTGCTTATTGCGACACCTCCGCACTCTGGGTGACGCCCCTCGATCATCTTCAGCTTCACATTGAAAGTCTTGAGCCACAGGCCGAAGTGTGGGGTAATGCGGAGGAAGTCCTCACACACGACGATGAACGACGAGATATGAAGGAGGGAATCCGGGGCTAGGTCATGGAAATCCAGCCCATAATAGAACATGAGCCCCCTAACAAAGGGATCCAGAGCGAGGCCTAGCCCTCGGAGGAAGTGAGAGATGAATACAACACTCTCGTTGGGTTCAGGAGTGGGGATGACCTTCCCTCGGGCAGGCAGCCTGTTCTAGATTTCGGCGGTTAGATACCTGGCCTCTCTTAGCTTCTTGATGTCTTCCTCTGTGACAGAGAAGGGCATCCACTAACCTTGAAGGTTGGATCCGGACATGGTTGAAGGTCCGAAGCGCCTGACCTGAGCCTTGGGAGTTGGAACTCAAGGCGGGGGAAGGATTCGATTGAGTACGAGGGGGAAAAAGGACATGCCTTGGCCTCTTTATAAAGAGGGTGAATATCAAGCGTCCTCCTCATGGCCGTTTGGGACTTGCCTAAAATCGAGGAGTCATACCAACAGGCATGATTGGGTTACCCATGTCCGTATTGATGAGAATCCCGTAATAAGGGGGACACGATCTCTGCTTCGACAAGACGTGTCAAGAAAACCGCCTCGCGATATGTGCAGTGCTGGTTGAGAAAAACGGTTCGAATAATGAGCGGGCCATGGCATGATGTCATGTTGCAAAATGTGTCAGCAGATTAGATTTGTGGAAATATTATTCTCTCTACGGTGGTATGTGGAACTTGTTTTGTAGAGCCGGACACTATCCTTGTGTTCAAAATCTTCCATGGAGTATTCGGAGGAAGAACCCGCCTTGCAATGCCGAAGACAAATCTGCGCGCCAAACTCATCGTCGTTGAAGCCCGTTTCAGGGGCTACTGAGGGAGTCCTAGATTAGGGGGTCTACGGACAGCCGGACAATATCCTTTGGCCGGACTGTTGGACTATGAAGATACAAGATTGAAGACTTGGTCCCGTGTCCGGATGGGACTCTCCTTGGCGTGGAAGGCAAGCTTGGCAATATGGATATGTGGATCTTCTTCCTTGTAACCGACTCTGTGTAACCCTAGCCCCCTCCAGTGTCTATATAAACCGGAGGGTTTAGTTCGTAGGACAACAACAATCATACCATAGGCTAGCTTCTAGGGTTTAGCCTCTATGATCTCGTGGTAGATCAACTCTTGTAATACTCATATCATCAAGATCAATCAAGCATGACGTAGGGTATTACTTCCATCGAGAGGGCCCGAACCTGGGTAAATAATGTGTCCCCTGCCTCCTATTACCATCCGCCTTAGACGCATAGTTCGGGACCCCCTACCCGAGATCCGACGGTTTTGACACCGGATCGGGGGCCGAATTTCTAGGCGAGCTCTTAGACATCGAATGAAGTACACACAAGATGATGTCCATGAAAGCATTAGGTTACCTTGTCCCTTGTCTCGCCAACAAGAGGGTTTGTGACTCCTTGAACAAGTGCAAGATGTGGAAGTTTTTTGCACTTGTCATTGCCAAAACGATATGAGTGAAGTATGTTAGCGGAGTCACCCTCAAGAACTCTCTATTTCTTCTTCTTTGGGATCCACATCAACTTGATGGGAATCCTTGGAGTTGTAGTCGTACTTGATGAGGTAGAACTTGATGTAGTCATGGGAACCCACTTGACCAAGGCCTTGGGAGCTTCTTCAAATGCATCAATCTCCTCTTGAAGCTTGTCCTTGCCTTTTTGCTTGTGGTCTTGTGGTGGAAGAACATCTTGAGCTTGTGTCCCCTTGAAAGAAGTAGGATCGTACTTCTCTTGTTGAGGAACAAACTTTGTCTTGGGGTATTGATCTTCTTCCCACTCAACTCCATTGGCATTGAACTTTCGTTCAAAAAACCAACACCTTGATTCTTCCGGTGCCATCCTTGCTTGTGTACAATATCCTCAAATTGCTTACTTCCGGCAAGGCTCTTGTAAACACCTTTCTCTATAATTCCCTTTGGACCTTTAGCCATGAAGCATCTTCCAATTCCTTCATTTGGTGAGTCAAATATGTTGTAGGAGTTGGTTGACACAAGTGCTAGACTGGCAACACCTTCATGTTGAGTATATTTGGAGTCGGAGTGATAACTTCTCTCGGAGTGATGGTCGAAGTCGGAGCCTTATACCCATTCACCAACATGAGCTTGATGTCTTTGTTTTGTGTAGCTCCTTGATGACTTGTCCTTCCTTTCCGAATCCTCTCTTATGCGAGAGGTTCTTCGTTCATAACGATCATCTCTATTCCGTATCTATTCCGTCTCTCTCTTGGAGGTGATTCTTCTCTTCTACTTCTCCTTTTGGGTGAGTCTTCTCTTCTTTTGTAGGGAGCCGTACACTCATTTGAGTAGTGTCCGGGCCTTCCACAATTGTAGCAACTTCGCTCACGACTAGAAGATCTTTTGTCATTGTAGGACCTTGACATGGAACTTCTTTGCTTGCCTCTACTCTTGTAGAACTTGTTAAAATTCTTCACCATTAGGCTCAATTCCTCATTGAAAGCGTGTTTCTTACTTGATGATGTAGGAGTATCACATGAGGCTTTGTAAGCACAACTTGACTTGTTGTGAAGCTCTTCCATATCCTTTAGTGACATCTCATGAGCAAAAATTCTTCCAATGACTTCCGTTGGCTTGAGATCTTTGTAGTTGGGCATCATTTGGATCAATGTGCACACAGTATCATATATTCCATCCAAGGCTCCTAGGATCTTCTTGATGATGAATCTATCGGTCATCTCTTCACTTCCTAAGACGGCGATCTCATTTGTGATGAGAGCAAGCCTAGAGTACATTTCAGCGACACCTTCACCATCCTTCATTTTGAACTTGTGAAGCTGAGCTTGAAGAACATCCAATTTGGATTCCTTGCGGAGTCGGTACCTTCGTGCATATCAATAAAGTATCCCAAATTTCCTTTGCTTTCTCAAGACGGCTAATTTTGTTGACTTCTTCGGGGCACAATCCGTTGAAGAGGATATCGCAAACTTGAGCATTGTATTGCAGCATCTTCAACTCTTCAGCGCTAGATTCACGGTTCGGTTCTCTCCCATCAAAGAATTCACCTTGCAAGCCAATACACACAATAGCCCTAACGGCTGGGTTATGTCCAAGAATATGCATTTTTATCTTATGCTTCAAACTAGCAAAATTTGTACAATCAAAGTAAGGACCTCTACGGTGGTAATTTCCCTTGCTAGACGCCATACTCTCCTAGGTTGTGAAACCAATGCTATGATCACCAAAGCTATGGAAATCAAGGCAAATGGAGACCAAAGCTCTGATACCACTTGTAGGATCGAAAGTATGTCTGGAGGGGGCATGATTACACTACTTGACCAAATAAAAATCTAGTTGTTTCCAAATTTTAAGTCTTGTTAGATTTTAGCAAGATAACACAAGTCAAGAAAACAACCTACTAATGGAAATCTAAGAGTATAGCAGCGGAATGTAAATCATTGTATATGAAGGTAAAAGGGAGGAGTTTGAGGGAGCAAACGCAATATAGACATGGAGATTTTTGGCGTGGTTCCGATAGGTGGTGCTATCATACACCCACGTTGATGGAGACTTCAACCCATGAAGGGTAACAGTTGCGCGAGTCCACGAGGGCTCCACCCACATGAAGGGTCCACGAAGAAGCAACGTTGTCTATCCCACCATGGCCATCGCCCACGAAGGACTTGCCTCACTTGGGTAGATCTTCATGAAGTAAGCGATCTCCTTGCCCTTACAAACTCCTTGGTTCAACTCCACAATCTTGTCGGAGGCTCCCAAGTGACACCTAACCAATCTGGGAGACACCACTCTCCAGAAGATCTTGTGCTTCAAATGATAGTCTCCCCAACACTCAACTCTCTCTCTCACACACAGATTCGGATTTGGTGGAAAGATGATTTGAGTGGAAAGCAACTTGGGGAAGGCTAGAGATCAAGATTCTTGTGGTTGGAATGGAATATCTTGGTCTCAACACATGAGTAGGTGGTTATCTCTCAGAAAATGAATGGTAGAAGTGTATGCACGTTCTAATTGCTCTCTCTACGAATGAAGAGTGGGAGGAGGGGTATATATAGCCTCCACACAAAATCTAACCGTTACACACAATTTACCAAACTTGGTGAGACCGAATAGTTAAACTTGGTCAGACCGATTTAGTTCAAAATGTGAATGTTAGGATTTTCGGTGGGACCGACATGTCAACTCGGTAGGACCTATTTTATTAGGGTTAGGGCAAAACATAATCTCAGTGAGAACAATCACATAAACTCGGCGAGACCGATTTCTGTAATAGGCAAACAGAGAGTTGGTCAGGCTAACTCGGTGGAACCGATCGCTCATTTCGGTAAGACCGAAACGTTACGAAAGGGAAACAGAGAGTTTGCACTGTGAACTCGGTGGGACTGATTGCTCATCTCGGTTAGACCAAAATGTTACGAAGGGAAACAGAGAGTTTGCAATCCCATCTCGGTGATACCGAGATCCCTATCAATGAGACCGAACTGATTAGGGTTTCTGGCTATGGCTATGTCAAATGAATTCGGTGGTGCCTGATAGATAAAATCGACGGGGCCAAGTATGAATTTTGGTTTGGGACATATGTGGATATGAGCAAGTGGTTCAGGGCTTTTGGAGCATATCACTAAGCATTTTGAGCAAGCAAGCCATTAAGCAACACCTCATCCCCTTTTAATAGTATTGGCTTTTCCTATGGACTCAAAGTGATCTTGGATCACTAAAATGAAAAAGTAGAGTCTTGATTAGCTTGAGCCAATATGTGTCCTTAGCATTTTGAGGGGTCCACATTCCTAGTCCATGCCATGCCAATCATTGAACTTTCTGAAATGATCATCTTGAAATAACATTAGTTCAATGAGCTATATGTTGTTAGGAATTACCAAAACCACCCAGGGATAGTTGCACTTTCACTAATGTTGAGTCCATGGATTATACACACTCTCACCTTTCTGCCATTGCTAGCCTCTCTTGTACCGCACAATTTTCACCGGTACCAGAAACCCACCACATACCTTCCTCAAAACAGCCATGATACCTACCTATCATGTCATTTCCATAGCCATTCCGAGATATATTGCCATGCAACTTTCCACCGTTTCGTTTATTATGACACGCATCATCATGCATTGTCATATTGCTTTGTACGATCATCTAGTTGACATCATATTTGTGGCAAAGCCATCGTTCATAATTCTTTCATACATGTCACTCTTGATTCATTGAACATCCCGGTACACCACCAGAGGTATTCATATAAAGTCATATTTTGTTCTAGTATCGAGTTCTAATTCTTGACTTGTAAGTAAATAAAAGTGTGATGATCATCATTATTGGAGCATTGTCCCATGTGAGGAAAGGATGATGGAGACTATGATTACCCCACAAGTCGGGATGAGACTCCGGACAAAAAAATAAAAAAAATAAAAAAAAGAGGCCAAAAAAAGAGAAGGCCCCAAAAAACAAAAAGAGAGAAAAGAGAGAAGGGGCAATGCTACTATCCTTTTACCACACTTGTGCTTCAAAGTAGAACCATGATCTTCATGATAGAGAGTATCCTACATTGTCACTTTCATACTAGTGGGAATTTTTCATTATAGAACTTGGCTTGTATATTCCAACGATGGGCTTCCTCAAATTGCCCTAGGTCTTCATGAGCAAGCAAGTTGGATGTGCACCCACTTAGTTTTCTTTTTGAGCTTTCATAAACTTATAGCTCTAGTGCATCCATTGCATGGAAATCCCTACTCACTCACATTGATATCTATTGATGGGCATGTCCATAGACCGTTGATACGGCTAGTTGATGTGAGACTATCTCCTTCTTTTTGTCTTGTCCACAACCACCATATTCTATTCCACCTATAGTGCTATGTCCATGGCTCACGCTCATGTATTGCATGAAAGTTGATAAGTTTTGAGAACATCAAAAGTATGAAACAATTGCTTGGCTTGTCATTGGGGCCGTGCATGATTTGAATATTTTGTGTGATGAAGATGGAGCATAGCTAGACTATATGATTTTGTAGGGATAAGTTTCTTTGGCCATGTTATTTTGAGAAGACATGATTGCTTTATTAGTATGCTTGAAGTATTATTGTTTTTCTGTCAATGTTACACTTTTTTGAATCATACGGATCTGAACGTTCATGCCACAATAAATAAATTTACATGGATAAATATGTTAGGTAGCATTCCACATCAAAAATTCTGTTTTTTTCATTTACCTACTCGAGGACGAGCAGGAATTAAGCTTGAGGATGCTTGATACGTCTCCAACGTATCTATAGTTTTCGATTGTTCCATGCTATTATATTACCTATCTTGGATGTTTTATATGCATTTACATGCTATTTTATATGATTTTTGGGACTAACCTATTAACCTAGAGCCCAGTGCCATTTTTGTTTTTTCTTTGTTTTTGAGTTTCGCAGAAAAGGAATATCAAACGGAGTCTAATTGACCTGAAACTTTACGATGATTGTTTTTCGACCAAAGAAGCCCACGGAGTACCGGAGATGCACCAGAAGAGTCCTGAGGCCACCACAAGGGTGGAGGGCGCCCCCACCCACCTAGGGCGCACCCTCCGACCTTGTGGACCAAAATAAACATAGAAACTTTGGGACACTCTTTGAAGTTCTTTGTGTTGGTTTGAATAGATGAATCTGAGATTATGTGATGCATATTGTATAATCAAACCCGCGGATACCTGTGGCGACATTGGAGTATCTAGGTGACATTAGGGTTTTGGTTTATATGTGTCTTAAGGTGTTATTTTAGTACAAACTCTAGGGCTGTTTGTGACACTTATAGGAACAGCCCAATAGATCGATCAGAAAGAATAACTTTGAGGTGGTTTCGTACCCTACAATAATCTCTTCGTTTATTCTCCGATATTAGTGACTTTGGAGTCACTCTTTGTTGCATGTTGAGGTATTGTTATATGATCTAATTATGTTATCATTGTTGAGAGAACTTGCACTAGTGAAAGTATGAACCCTAGGCCTTGTTTCTAAGCATTGCAATACTGCTTTTGCTCAGTTTTGTTATTTGTTACCATGCTGTTTTTCTATTTTCAGATTACAAAAACCTATATCTACCATCCATATTGCACTTGTATCACCATCTCTTCGTCGAACTAGTGCACCTATACAATTTACCATTGTATTGGATGTGTTGGGGACAAAAGAGACTCTTTGTTATTTGATTGCAGGGTTGTTTGAGAGAGACCATCTTGATCCTACGCCTCCCACGGATTGATAAACCTTAGGTCATCCACTTGAGGGAAATTTTCTACTGTCCTACAAAACTCTACACTTGGAGGCCCAATAAAGTCTACAAGGATAAAGTTGCGTAGTAGAGATAAATCATAAACTCAAAGTTTATCGGATCCCAACAAACACACCACAAAAGAATTACACCATATGGATCTCCAAGAGACCGTCATATTGAGAATCAAGCAAGAGAGATGAAGCCATCTAGCTACTAACTACGGATCTGAAGGTCTACAAAGAACTACTCACACATCATCGGAGAGGCACCATTGGGCATGATGAACCCCTCTGTGATGGTGTCTAGATTGGATCTGGTGCTTCTGGACTCTATGGTGGCTGGAATTGATTTTCTTCGACTCCCCTAGGGTTTCTGGAATATTGGGGTATTTATAGAGCAAAGAGTCGGTTAATGGGGCACCCGAGGTGGGCACAACCCACCAGGGCGCGCATGGGCCTCCAGGCGCGCCATGGTGGGTTGTGCTCCCCTCGGAGCACCCCCAGGCGCTTCTCCGGTCCATTGGATGTCTTCTGGTGCAAAAAATCCATAAAAAGTTTCACTGCGTTTGGACTCCGTTTGGTATTGATTTCCTGCGATGTAAAAAACATGCAGAAAATGGCAACTAGCACTTGGCACTATGTCAATAGGTTAGTACCAAAAATTGATATAAAATGACTATAAAATGATTATGAGACATCCAAGAATGATAATATAACAGCATGGAACAATCAAAAATTATAGATACGTTGGAGACGTATCAATCCTACATATAATTATTATGAGAGAGAAAAATATGGTGGTAGTAATTTTCATGTTACTAAATTACCTCTCGTTATGTTGAGATTGATATTGTTTCTTTCTTCATCCTTTCATATGATAGTTTTTGCTTGCCTTGCTAAAATGTTTTCCTATAAAATGCCTATGCATAGGAAGTATGTTAGACTTAAACTTATTTTTAACATGCTACATGATGCTCTCTTCGTGTTTCAATTTCTATCTTTCATGTGAGCATCACTGAAATATCATGCCTAGCTAGGGGCATAAAATGATAGCGCTTGTTGGGAGGCAAACCAATGAATAAAATTTATTTTTGTCTTTTGCTTTATGTTCTTGAGTGTTTGCTCAATTATGCTACCGTTATGATTGTGTTTTTGTGTTTTAGTTAGTGTTTGTGCGAAGTAAAGCCTTTAGGATTATATTGGGTGATAGTTACATTGATCTTGCTGAAAAACAAAAACTTATGCACTCACAAAAATAATTTTATTTTTTAACAGGAGCGTGATAAAATAAAAATTCTATTTGCAGAAGATTAACATACAAATTGCTCACGAGGTCCTAATTTTTCAGAATTTTTTGAGTTACAGAAGTATTCAAAATATCCAGATTGCTACATACTATTCTGTTTTTGACAGATTCTGTTTTCTTTGCATTGTGTGCTTCTTTTAATGATTCCATGGTTTTCGTTGAAGGGTTTTTGCCATGGAAAAGTTGGAATACTGTAGATATAATGAAAAAATAAAATATGAATGGGTTTCAACAGTACGTATAGTACTGATTTGTTTTCTTATACTAACAGATCTCACGAAGGTTTTGTTGAGTTTTGTGTGATTGAACTTTTCAAGTTTTGGGTGATGTTACGATGGATGAAGGAATAAGGAGTAAGAAGAGCCTAAGCTTGGGGATGCCCATGGTATCCCCCGCTATTATCCAAAGAGAAGCAAGCGAGTAAGCTTGGGGATGCCCGAGTGGCATCCCCTCTTTCTTCTAACGACCATCGGCATTTTACTCGAAGCTATATTTTTATTCGTCACATACTATGAGTTTTGCTTGGAGCGTCTTGTATGATATGAGTCTTTGCTTGTTTCATTTTTTGTTTTAAGTCATGAATCCTTGCTAGACACACCTATTTCAGAGAGCCAAAATTATGCCATGACTTGTTAGAATTGCTCTCTATGCTTCACTTAAGTGTTTATGAGCTATGGAATTGCTCTTGTGCTTCACTTATATCTTTTTGAGCACGGTGCGCTATAGTATGTTTGAAGAAATTCTCTCTTGCTTCACTTAGATTTATTTGAGAGTTAGTATTTTTCTAAGAAATTCTCTCCTGCTTCACTTAAATTTATTTTGAGAGAAAGAAATATTTTGCTCATGATCTTCACTTATATTTGTTTGATCTTATCAAAATCAACACATGAAAAATTAGTTCCAAAGTGATAGATATCCAAGGAGGATATAATAAAAACTTTCATGAAGATCATTGGACAAAATAAACATGATTCCTTCTAATAGTTTTGAGATATGACGATGTGATATATGAATCATGTTGATGAGTAATTATGCTTTAGTAAGAATACTGGTGTTAATGTTTGTGATTCCCTATGCAAGAACGAAAGTCAACAATTATGCAATGAAATTACATCCTACTTGTGGTGCATTATTTGGTGTTAATTATGCTTAATCCTCGCTTATGAGATTATTCGTTTCTTGGCTGGTCGCTTCTCAATCTTTTGCTAGCCTATATTTTGCACTACGTATGATCAGTAGTTGTGCATCCAAAATCCTTTAAACCAGTTTTGCCATATGAGTCCACCATACCTACCTATATGCGGTATTTCTGTGCCATTCTAAGCAAATTTCTATGTGCCATCTCTAATTTTCAATACAAATTTCTCTTTTGTGTGCTCGTACCGCTCATGAAACAGTAGGGGTTGGCTAATATATTTCCATGCTAGATATGTTATTCTCACGATGAGTGTTTATTCACTTGTCATTGCACAAGACTAAGGCAATGGTATTAGGGATGCCTAGTCCCGAAATAAAAAATGAACTTACTTTATGTTGTCAAATAATAAATTCCTTGGAAAGTGTTGGTATGGAAGGCACCCATGGATACGGCTAGCCATGGAAAGTGAAAGTATGGTTGAAAAAAGGAATAAACTTTTAATTTCTGTTTGGGAACCACCTATGATATATCTAGCATGGAAAGTATTGGGAACTACTCGATCGTTCTTGTTGACAGGAAAATCATGCCTCCCAAAATGTTTTCATCTCTATCTTTTTCGCTTTGAGCTCTAACACCTCTACAAATCCCTACTTCCCTCTGCGAATGGCCTTTCTTTTACTTTATGTAGTTTTTATTTTTAATTTGAGTCTCCATCTTCTCTTATAAAGCTGCAACTAGGGGGCACTATGATCGTACTTGAGCATTGGGTGTAGCTAATATGCGAGTGTGTTTCATGAATGGATCAATGATTGAGCATAATGGGCTAGGGATAACTCATTTTAGCGTTGATATTTTGAAAGACATGATTGCTTTGTTAATATGCTTGAGTATTTGAGTCTCATGTCAAAAGTAGACTACTGCTTTGAACCATATAAAAGTCTCAATGTCCATGCTTCAAAGAAAAGAATATGTGATGGCATGTTAGGCAGCATTCCGTATCAAAAATTCTGTTTTTATCATTTACCTACTTGAGGACGAGCGGGAATTAAGCTTGCGGATGCTGATACATCTCCAATGTATCTATAATTTTTTATCGTTCCATGTTGTTATATTATCATTCTTGGATGTTTTACAGTCATTTTATTGTATTTTTTGGTACTAACCTATTGACATAGTGCCAAGTGCCAGTTGCTGTTTTCGGCATGTCTTTTACATTGCAGGAAATCAATATCAAACGGAGTCCAAACACAGCGAAACTTTTTGTGGATTTTTTGGGACCAGAAGACATCCAATGGGCCAAAGAAGTGCCGAGGAGGGAGCCCGAGGTGAGCATAAGACAGGCGCGACCTGGTGGGTTGTGCCCACCTCGGTGACCTCCCGAACTGCCTCTTTGCTCTATAAATACCCCAATATTCTAGAAACCATAGGGGAGTCGACAAAAATCAATTCCAGCGGCCGCAAGTTCCAGAACCACCAGATCCAATCTAGACACCATCACGGAGGGGTTCATCCTGTCCATTGGTGCCTCTCCGATGATGCGTGAGCGGTTCTTTGTAGACCTTCGGGTCCGTAGTTAGTAGCTAGATGGCTTCCTCTCTCTCTTTTGATTCTCAATACAATGGTCTCTTGGAGATCCATATGATGTAACCCTTTTTGCGGTGTGTTTGTTGGGATCCGATGAACTTTGAGTTTATGATCAGATCTATCTCTTTTTATCCATGAAAGTTATTTGAGTCTTCTATGATCTCTTATATTCATGATTGCTTATAGCCTCGTATTTCTTCACCGATATTTTGGTTTTATTTGGTCACCTTGATCTATTTATCTTGCAATGGGAAGAGGTGCTTTGTGATGGGTTCGATCTTACGGTGCTTGATCCCAGTGACAGAAGGGGAACCGATACGTATGTATCGTTGCTATTAAGGATAACAAGATGGGGTCTATTTCTACATAAATAGAGCTTGTCTACATCATGTCATCTTGCTTAAAGCGTTACTCCGTTCTTATGAACTTAATACTCTAGATGCATGCTGGATAGCGGTCGATGTGTGGAGTAATAGTAGTAGATGCAGGCGGTAGTCGGTCTACTAATCTTGGATGTGATGCCTATATAATGATCATAGCGTGGATATCGTCATGATTATTTGAAGTTCTATCAATTGTCCAATAGTAATTTTTTTACCCACAGTTTGCTATTTTTCTCGAGAGAAGGCACTAGTGAAACCTACGACCCCCGGGTCTCTTCTTTATTATATTTTCCTTTGCCACCTATTATCCTTTGCTTTTATTTTCAGATCTATTAAACCAAAAATACAAAAATACCTTGCTGCAATTTATTCTTATTTATTTTATCTCGCATTCCCGCGTGATCTATCTATCAAATTATTACAACTCTCTCACGTTCGTTTGCCAATTTCTGGCGCCGTTACCTGAAAGGGATTGACAACCCCATTAATATGTCGTGTTGCGAGTATTTGTTATTTGTGTGCAGGTGTCGTTCACGTAGTGTTGCATGGTTCTCCTACTGGTTCGATAACCTTGGTCTCCTCACTGAGGGAAATACCTACCGTTGATGTGCTGCATCATCCCTTCCTCTTTGGGGAAATATCGACATAGTTCTAGCAGACAACACTGCGTGAGAGAGATGAGTTACTACACTAGCATGAACGACGATGACGGGGCTTCACTGGAGTTGCACGACGAGGCTTGTCATCAACGCTGCTTCGAGCTTGGGCTCGGACAGAGAGCGAGAGGAGAGGTTCAAGGCCGAATTTAGAATGAACTAAGGAAGATGAAGCCTGGACGAGAGGGTTTATATAGCCCGAGGATGAAACTTCCCACTTCGAAATCTACGGCCGAAAAACCCGGGATGTTCCACATTCAATGGACTGGATCCCAAACGAGAGGGTTTATATTAGCTTTATCGGGGATAGGAACGAGGCCCGTCCCGTCCATCACCGCTCCGCCGCGCTTCGACATGCGCCCAGGATAGCCACGCATGCAGCGCCATGTAGGCAGGCAAGCAGCTGAGGTGGCGTGGTGGTAGGGCCTTCACGAAGATCTGCATGCCGCCACGCAGGCAGCTGCATGCGAACAATGGCGGAGTTTTGGCTGGTGCGGGCCTGGTAGTGGCCCTGTGGATGCCCTCGCCAAAGGTCTTGCTAGGGGCCCGACAAGGGTCTTGCCGTGGCGTTGCTGTCATCCACGGCAAGAGTCTTGCCGGGGGTCTAGTGGATTTCCTCGTCTTGTATCCTGCCGAGGGTTGCCGTCTTCTGGTCCTCATCTGATCTCATATGTTAATGATCTTGACGAAGATTTGCATGCCACCACCGAGGCGCCTCCCAAGCCTTGGTTCCAACGCAGTTGATTGGGTCAGAGCATGTGGGCTCAAGGGTGGCTCGCTCTGCTGGTGTTGGGCAAGTTGCCCCGGCAAGGCTCTTGCCGGGGCTGCGGGGGGCCGCCTCGGCAAGGATCTTGCCGAGGGAGTCCACTTCGCCCTCTTGCCCTCCTGTGCTTCTCGTCTTGGCGTTGCCCTGGTTGTCTCGTGCTTCGGCTTCTCTCCGGCTTCCCTCCTCTGCCCTGCTAAGTGTGGCCGCGGCGCGTGGCTCTGACTGCCCATGCACAAGTAAAGGGGTCAAAAGGAGAGCCCATACTTTAGTACACCGACAGGAGCCCCCGGGCCTGGGCCACACATAAGCGTGACGCGTTGTTGGGCAAGGCCCAAAATGTTGCGCGGGCAGTCGGGGCGGGATTTTACCGCGGTAATTTCTTGTCCGCTGCGCTTTCCCACGACCCGTGTTGAACGCGCAACATGAAGGGTTGCGCGTGACGTGGGGGTCATGCATGGGGCAGTTCCCGCACGCATGCGTTACATCATGGTAAAGACGCGGCTCGCGCCTTCCCCATAAAAGGAGGGAGGCGTAGAGGAACGACCCATTTACTTGGGTGGACTTGGGTCGTGGTCTTCAAGGCGCCCGCGCCCCATGATCATGGGGTGCGGAGCGGCCGCTTCGGCTGTCCCTTTAATGCTGCTCACTCGCCATGTGTCCCTCATGCAGGTGGGAGGAGGTGGAGGCGGGAAATCGGGCCATCGCTGATTGGGGCAGTGGGCAGGTCCTGATTCCCTGCACCCCCGATGCTTGGATTGGTTGAGTGGGGTGGCCGAGCCCCGACACTGCCCCTTTATAAGAAGGGGAGTGGGCGGCATTCCACATTCTTCCATCATCTGTCTCCTTCCACCTCCGCTTCTTCCTTCCATCCGCCATGGCGAGAGGAAGCGCTGGCCCTTCGACGGTGGCGGCGAGGGTTGCTGCTCGTCAGCGCGTTCCTCCTTCCCACGAGCTCATCGTGGCGGAACCGGCCATGAGAGGAAGGCTGAGGGGGCGAGGCCGAGGTCGTCATGGCGCTCGAGGGAGAGGAGGACGGGGCGGCGCATCGGCCTCGCCTCCGCCAGCGATGCCACCCCCAAAGGAGCGCCATGTCGGGGACCAGCCCTGCGAGTTCTTCATCAAGCTGCGCTGGCCACCGTGTCGCCGCCTCCATCTCCCTACTGGATTTGCTCGAGAGATGGAGCTCGATCCACCCCAGACCCTCTGGTTGCACATGAAGGGCTACGAGAACGGTGGCACGCGGATCGACGTCGACTTCCCCGCTCCTCACGTCATGTACCTCCGTCGCGGACGGAAGACGTTCACCCGCAACCACAGCTTGACGGCGGGGCTTGTCCTCTACTTCAAGTTAACGGAGGGAAGCCTGCTTTTCGTCAAGGTCTTTGGAGATCTCGGAACTTGCTTGAAATGCTGCGTGGAGAGCTCCTCCGATGACGAAGATTCCTCCTCAAGCGGGAGTGATGAGGAGGACAGCGACAGCGACGACAAGGGAGTCGAGCGGCAGGATGCCGACTCCGACTTCGACTGACCGTGTCGCCCCTTCCTCGGCCGTGCGCCTTGCCGAGGGCCATCCTCGCCAAGATCTCCATCGGGGTGCTCCCTGTCGTCTCCTTGGGCGGCTGGTGTAGGAGGGTCAGAGAAGGCGAAGAAGGCGGGTGGCGGCCATCAAATCAGAGTACACGGGCACCGACGCCTTCGTCGCGTATTGCCGGCCCGTTGCCTCGTCTTCCAGCTCCTTTCCCGGCACCAAGATGCTCTCTTGGTGCCTTCTGCTCCTCGTACCTTGCCTAGGCGCTCTTTCGCCCTCCCGATGCCTTGTTCCACCTTCTGCGGAGAGGTACAAGAAAGGGATTACGGGCACCTTATCTCTTTTTAGTTTCTAAGCCTACGGGCACTTGTTAATTCTAAGACTTGTAATCCCCTTGCTCATGTTTTTAATTCCGTATGAACTGTACCTGTATGGGATGTTTTTAATGAAAATGGGTGCTTGCCGGGTTCTTTGTGCGTGATCGAGGCCCATGCCAAGGATGAATCCTTGTTATTTTTAAGATAAACATTGTTGCCCAGCAACAGGCCTTGCCGTCTCCCCACTTCGGTCGACCATTCTCGTGCTCTTGGCGGAGGCAGGGGCGAAGTAGAGTTATGCCCCTCATTCATCTCCTCGCTACTGCGACTACTACCAAATTCTGATTCAGGAGGTAGCTCTTGGGTACAGGAAAGGGCGAGCACGGTGGTTTTAAGAACATAAACGAGGTTTCACATGTCCCAGTTCTACACGGAAACACATAACAGGGGGATGAAGGACTTATCTGAATCCTCAGCCCCCGGCAACCTTGGCTTGCCGTGGTTGGATCCCCCGGTAGTCTTGCCTTCCGGGGCTGGAGCACCGGTTCGTCCTCTTTTTCGCAAGTGGCTCAGCAGAAGTGTCCGTGTGCCCTGTGAACCAAAGAGAACAGAAAGACGCACACTCGACCTCTAGGGTAGGGGTTAGTCCCCGCTAAGCACTATCAACCCTAACCGAGGGAGAGACTTAACCTAGCATGCATGCTATAACTTAGGGCGCCAGCGCTTCTTTTATTTATGCTCAGGTTCTGCGCCTGGCTTTGTACAAAGGGTTACATGCCTTGTGTAAGTGCATCTAGTGCCACCCCTAGTTGATTTTAGAGTATTGACGACAAACCTAGTTGAGGGACTAATGTGTTTGTGAGAATTGTAGGATAACACAGGTAGAAGTCCCTCATTGATTCGGTTTTCCTACCAGAGATGACCCCTAAAAATGTATGAAGACATTGATGTCAAAGTTGGTATGTGAAGATACTCACATTGAAGACTATGACAAGAGAAGACATCGCATGAAGCCTATGGAGCTCGAAGACTTAGATCTTTTGTAGTTCTTTTTCTTCTTTATTGAGTCATAGGAACCACCGTACTGTTAAGTGGGGTCCAAGAGAACCAATCAGAATGACTGAAGTGATGCTTAACCAAAACCTATGTCTTCGAGTGAAGACTATGAGAGCGAATCTTGTCCAGAGTCGGACAAGTCAGCTTTGCTTGTAGCCCAAGTAAAGTTGCCATGTGTGTTTGAAATCTAACCTTTGGAACACGTGTCAGTTCCTTAGTGACCCAGGGTCATTTCGGACAAATCAGGTCGGGTTGCCTAGTGTCAATAAATAGCCCACCCCCTACAACCATAAACGGTTGGCTGCTCAGAGTTAAAGTACAGCTTTTGTCGTTTGAGAGCAACCCACCTCGAAGCCTTTGAGAGAATTCCTTGCGAGGATAAAGCCCTAACCACCCAGAGCCAAAGAGTGTTAGGCATCACTTAAGTCTTCCTGTCTGTGTTATCTGAAGCCTTATTACACTTGAGGACTATGAATCCTCCAGCCGGTTAGGCGTCGCGTTCTGAGCATCCAAGAGTCATTGTGGATCGCCGGTGAACAAAGTCTGTGAAGGTTTGGGAGTCTACCTTGAAGACTTACCAAAGTGATTGGGCGAGGTCTATGTGACCTTAGCTCAAGGGGAATACGGTGAGGACTGGGTGTCCTGAGCTGCGTGTTCAAGACTGGGTGTCTGGGACTGTGTGTCCTCAGGTTTAAATACCTAGCCACCCTAACTAGACGTACAGTTGTCACAGCAACTGGAACTGGTCTAACAAATCATTGTCTTCAACGAGTCACTGGTTTCATCCTTCCCTTCCCTTTACTTACTGTTGGTCCTTGTGAAGTCATTGTATGATTGCACTATCTTTTGTCTTCACAGAGTGACTGCGTATTCCGTTTGGCTTCATAATATCTTCCTACCTGATCCTAACTACCTAGCTGCTATAGGTCATAGTGCTTTCACTTCATTGAATACTTGACTATGGTTTGCCTAGTGTAGTCTACCTTCCACTGCATGGTAATAGGTCTATTTCTATCGTTTGTCTTCGAAACTTCCACGTTTCGAAGACTTTCATAAAAATCGCCTATTCACCCCCCCTCTAGTCGATATAACGCACTTTCAATTGGTATCAGAGAAAGGTACTCCCTTGTTCTGTGTGATTCGGTTTAACCACCTGGAGTTTTAGCTATGTCCACTGCAGGGATAATTAAAGTCTCCGCTACGTGCCCTGTCTTCGATGGAACTGAATATCCCTACTGGAAGAATAAGATGCGCATGCATCTTGAAGCCATTGATGTCGACCTATGGTATGTCGTCAAGAATGGCGTTCCCAAGGCTGGTGAAGGTGTCACCGCTGCTGATGTCAAGAAGTTCGTTCAACTGGACTCCACTGCCAAGAACATCATCTGTGGTCATCTAACCAAAGGACAGTATGGCCGTGTAAGTGCTTTGGAAATATCTAAGCTAGTCTGGGACTGGCTCTCCAAGGTCAATGAAGGCGTCTCAACCCAAAGAGATCAGAGAATCAGTGTCCTTCACAACCTCTTCAACCGCTTCAAGAGAAATGACAATGATAATGTCCAGCTCAGGTTTGATCGACTCACTGACATCACAAATGAGCTTCAAGCTCTCGGCGCCACTGAGATCACCAAGCATGAAGTCGTCAAGACACTCCTGAGATCATTTGACAGCTCGTTTGACACCCTAGCCCTGATGATTCAAGAACCTCCTGACTTCAAGACACTCGATCCGTCTGACATACTTGAGAGGCTCAACACACACGAGTTTCAGCTTTCTGAGAAAAGAGACATCTACGGTCCCAACTATGGGCGAACTCGTGCCTTGAAGGCAAAAGCTGTCTCCACATCTGAAGAAGAATCCGACAGCAGTTCTTATGATCCTGAAGACATTGGAAAGGAGCTTGCTATGCTTGTGAAGAAGTTCCAAAAATTCACCAAGAAGAAAGGCTTCAGAAAGTCTTCACGATCAAGCTCAAGGAATGATGAAGCTTCTGCTTATGACTACAAGAAAAGATCATGCCACAAGTGCAAGAAACCTGGCCACTACATCTCCGAGTGTCCGCAGTGGGACAATGAGAACAAAAGAAGAAGAAGAGCAAGGAGTATGACTCTGACGACAAGAAGAAGAAGAAATACTCAAAGTCTTCTTCCAAGTCTTCCTCCAAGTCTTCATCACACAAGAAGAGCTCATCTGGCAAGGCACATGCGTTTGTTGGCAAGGAAATGGATTCAGAGGAGGAGTCTGCTTCTGAGGAGGCGGAGGTGGAGTCTGAGGAGGAGTCCGATTCTGGCGTTGCGAGTCTGGCTACAGCATACGTTGCCAAGTCCATCTTCAACACTGAAGACAACGACTTCATCACTGACACTGATGCAAATGACAAGGACTACTCCGCTCCTACCTACTGCTTCATGGCACGCGGTGCCAAGGTAAACACACGCACTACTCACTATCAAACATCTAGTGAAGATGACTCTGATTGTGATTCCAAACCTAGCTACAAAACACTTGCTAAAATTGCAAATGAACAACAGAAAGCTATGGAACATATTCAAAAACTATTAGACAAAAGCGATGATCTGTTAGATGCTGAAATGACTCGATCTCAGTCCTTAATTGAAGACATACAAAATCTTCATGTTAAGTATGAGGAACTTGAAAGTCGTCATGAAACGCTCACAACAACTCATGAAAGGCTTTCCTATGATTATCTTCAAAGGAAGCAAGATCTTAAGAAATTGAGAGCGGCTCATGAAGATCTTCAAAAGGAAAACGAGTCACTTCGCGCCAAACAGATCAGTTCCGCTTGGGAAGGATTTGAACCACCATGTCTTAAATGCATTGAGCGTGATAACGCTACCTTTGTTCCTGAATGTTCTACTGCTGCTACTATTGCAAGATCTTCAACTGTTGATGTGGTAACTAACCCCTCTGCTGAGGATACCACTGCTATTGCTGATGAGAATGCTAGTTTGAAGACACTGCTTGAAATAGGGATGTACAAAAGTCTCAAAGGGCATCAGACACTATGTGATGTCCTCAAAAGGAAGATCCTGAACCGAAACCCTAGGAAAGAGGGTGTTGGGTTCGAAAGGAAAATAAATGCTGATGGCTCTTACTGGAAACCTGAGCAGTACCACAAAACCACATGGGTTGCTGCAACGGAACCCTCAGCGGATCCATCCACCCTATCTGGCTTCACTTGTGCTAATCCCATCGTTATTGATGAATCCTTTGATGCAAACTATAAACTGTTTAAGAATCAGAATGGTGAAGTGTTTGCCAGGTATATTCGTACTAACTACAGGAATGGACCGCCTATGAAGAAGATCTGGGTGCCGAAAAGGTGTTTGGAGAATCTTCCTGTGAATGTCATCATGACACCACAGGTGAAGAAGATAAACCCCAGACCACTGGCTTCATACGGTCCAAAGGCTTCATACAGACAGAGGACTCACCTGAGTCGCACTAACGCAAATGTTTTGCAGGGAAGCCACACTCAGGCCTATGAATATGAGCGCGGTTCATCAAACCACCATGTTCATAAGACCAAGAACTATTCTGCTTATTCTTATGAGTACTATTGTCCTCCTGCAAGAATTTTTGCTAGGGCTCCAAAGCCAAAGTTCTCAGATGCTGCACTTAGACTTATTGCTTCTAAGCCACCCTTGAAGATGTGGGTGGCTAAGAAAGCTTAACTCTCTTTTGCAGGGAAAGGTCTCCAGCAGAAAACCAAAATCGTCTGACGCTATTGCTGGGGACCTTAAACATCTTGTAGGGCGCAAGATGAAATGCCCAAATGGTCTTATTATGTACTTTGTTCCTGAATCGCTTGCTACTTGCCCTATCAGTCCAAATCTCGATCTAAGCTTTCATAACCCACTGGTTCGTCAAATGTTTTTGCTTCACAATTCTATTCGTGAAGCCTATCCCCCTAACTGCACTGTAGGGTACGACACCAGGAGCTTCAGAATGGATTATTGATAGTGGGTGTACCAATCACATGACTGGCAATAGAAGCCTTCTTATGGACTCAACCTTACGTCCATCCGACAAGAGTCACATCACATTTGCTGACACTGGTAAAAGTAAGGTATTGGGTCTAGGTAGAGTTGCAATCTCAAAGGATCAACACATGGATAAAGTCATGCTTGTTGAATCCCTTGGTTTCAACTTAATGTCTGTCTCAATGCTTTGCGATTTAAACATGATCGTGATGTTTGGAAAATATTGTTGCCTTGTTCTAATGGAATCTGACAAGTCTCTAGTGTTTGAAGGGTATAGGAAAGATGATTTGTACGTGGTAAATTTCTCAGCAGGACCACAGCTTGCCGTATGTCTTCTGGCAAAAGCTTCAGAATGCTGGCTCTGGCATCGGAGGCTAGGGCATGCTGGCATGAGGAACCTCCACACCCTTGCAAAGAAGAAGCATGTCATAGGCATCGAGGGCGTCAAGTTCAAGAAAGATCACTTATGCGGTGCCTGTGAAGCATGAAAGATGACGAGGGCCAAGCATCCCTCGAAGACAATCATGACAACAACTCGACCCTTCGAACTGCTCCACATGGATCTTTTCGGTCCCACTCATTACTCAACTCTTACTACTACTGCTTGTCTCTATGGCTTTGTCATTGTTGATGATTATTCTAGATATACTTGGGTGCACATAATCCTCTACAAGACTGAAGTGCAGGATGTCTTCAGACGCTTCGCCAATCGAGCAATGAACAACTATGGCGCCAAGATAAAGCACATCAGAAGTGACAATGGCACTGAATTCAAGAACACTGGCCTTGATACATATCTTGATACTTTGGGCATCACACATGAATTCTCAGCTCCGTACACGCCACAGCAGAATAGCGTCGTCGAACGCGAGAACAGAACACTCATTGAGATGGCCCGAACGATGCTTGATGAATACAAGACTCCAAGAAAATTCTGGCCTGAAGCCATTGATACTGCATGCCATACAATCAACCGTGTTTATCTTCACAAGCTTCTGAACAAGACATCTTATGAGTTCCTTACTGGCAAGAAGCCAAATGTCAGTTACTTCAGAGTATTTGGCACCAGGTGCTGGATCAAGGACCCGCATCACACTTCAAAATTTGTGCCAAAAGCACATGAGGGTTTTATGCTTGGATATGGAAAGGATTTGCACTCCTACACAGTCTTCAATCTCTTTCATTATAAAGTGGTTGAAACAGTGGATGTGCGGTTCGATGAGACTAACGGTTCACAAAGAGAGCACCTGCCAAATGTGCTAGATGAAGTTCCATCCAGTGAATCAATCAAACTTATGGGAACTGGAGAAATCATACCCTCTGAAGCTCAACCTGAAGAGGAACTTATCATATCCGCACCTGATCAACCTGAAGACAATGCTCAACCTGAAGAAAATCCCTCTAACAATGACAATGATCAGCAAGAACAAAATCTTCGCCCTGTACATCCTCGTGTTGCCAATGAAGTGCAGATTGAGAGAACAATTGATAGCATCAATGCACCCGGTATGCTCACTCGTTCAAGGGCAACACATCTAGCAAATTTCTGTGGGCACTTCGCATTCGTCTCAAGAACAGAACCCAAGAAAGTTGAAGAATCCTTCATGGAACATGAATGGATTCAAGCTATGAAAGAAGAGCTTCAACAGTTTGAGCTGAATAATGTATGGGAACTGATTAAGCGTCCTGATCCTCGGAAGCACAATATAATAGGCACCAAATGGGTATACCGCAACAAGCAAGATGAGCATGGTCAAGTTGTCAGAAACAAAGCTTGTCTCGTTGCTCAAGGATATACTCAAGTTGAAGGGATTGACTTCGATGAAACATTTGCTCCTGTGGCTCGACTTGAAGCCATACGCATACTGCTGGCCTATGCAAATCATCATAACATACTTCTATATCAAATGGATGTGAAGAGCGCTTTTCTCAATGGCAAGATTGAAGAAGAAGTGTATGTTGCACAACCTCCTGGCTTTGAAGATCCAAAACATCCTGACATGGTATACAAGCTCAACAAGGCACTGTATGGCCTCAAACAAGCCCCTCGGGCTTGGTATGACACACTCAAATACTTCCTGAAGAGCAAAGGCTTCACACCTGGTTCCCTCGACCCCACTCTCTTCATGAAGACATATGATGGTGAACTATTTGTTTGCCAAATATATGTGGATGACATTATCTTCGGCTGCACCAATCAGAAATACAGTGAAGAATTTGGATATATGATGCAAGAGCAATACCAGATGTCCATGATGGGAGAGCTGAAGTTCTTCCTTGGTCTTCAAATACGACAGCAACGCAACAACATCTTTATATCTCAAGAGAAGTATCTCAAAGATTGCCTGAAGAAGTTCGGTATGCAAGACTGCAAAGGCTTCACGACGCCAATGCCAGCCAAACATCATGTGGGTCCCGACGACAATGGTAAAGAGTTCGATCAAAAGGTATACCGCTCCATGATTGGTTCTTTACTTTATCTATATGCATCTAGGCCAGATATTATGCTTAGTGTTTGCATGTGTGCTCGATTCCAAGCGGCACCAAAGGAATCGCATCACTTTTCTGTGAAGCGAATTCTTCGATATTTGGTTTACACCCCAACTCTAGGATTATGGTATCCAAAGGGCTCAGAGTTTGATCTAGTTGGATTCTCGGATGCTGATTATGCTGGTGACAAGGTTGATCGCAAGTCTACATCAGGCACATGTCATTTTCTGGGACGATCACTTGTATGTTGGTCTTCAAAGAAGCAGAACTGTGTATCTCTCTCCACTGCTGAATCTGAATACATTGCTGCTGGATCTTGCTGCGCTCAACTTCTATGGATGAAGCAAACACTCAAAGACTATGGCATTCATCTTAAGCAAGTGCCACTCTACTGCGACAATGAAAATGCCATCAAGATTGCTAACAACCCAGTTCAGCACTCGAAGACAAAGCACATTGAGATTCGTCATCACTTTCTCAGAGATCATGTTGTGAAGGAAGATATTGATATCATACACGTCAACACTGAAGAGCAATTGGCGGATATCTTGACCAAGCCCTTGGATGAGAAGAGATTTTGCAAGTTACGGTGTGAGCTAATTATCTTCGAGTCCTCAAATGTCGTGTGATCAGGCACACATCCTAACACTTATGCATATTGATGACTTAGATGTGCAACACACGAAGTAAAGTATATCTTTAATCAATGAAGACATGCATTCTAAGTGTGAATACATTAATGAGGAATTTGACTTCGGAGCGCCACGATAATTGTGCACCGTGTCTGGGTCTAATACTTCCTATATGGTGGGTAACGCCACCACCAAATGTTCTGTTTGAAGTGTTTCACTCATGGCGTTACATTTGCTATGTCTTCACATTTGGTTTGGCTTCAATCTCAACATGTCTTCATGATTATCTTCACTATGTTGATTATATATATATATACTAGTGTTCTGTCCTCTACAGCATTCACTTATAGCTATGTCTTCTTGTTGAATCTTTTGAACTAAGTGAATGTGATCGGACCCTAACCTCTCTATGCTTTCTATCTCAAACTCTATCTCTCCAAATCGTATGCATTCTTTTGAAACTTTCAAATGTCTTCTCTGCGTCCTTGTCAGCAGAAGATATAGAGACAAACATTAAGCTCGCTTTCAATGCTAATTCCTTCACCTGAAACCCAGAGAAGTGGGAACGACCACCCGACAATCTAGGCGTGCGTGGGACGTGGAACAACCTCCGATATGCTGCATGATGGCCACGTGTTCGTTAGATGTGAATCGCTAGGGGCACCTGTGTAATAACACTGAGCCGCCCCTGTCCCTATAAATACACGCCACACCACAGTCATTATCTCTTCTTTCACTCTCGCATGAACCCTAGCGCCACTGCTAGCCCTCGACGATGCCGGCGACGAAGCGCTTAGCTGCCGCAACCTCTCCGACGCCATCTTCACGCCGACCGCGGACATCGTCCTCTGACGCTAATTGCTCAGGATGCATCATGGGCCGATCACCCACAAGAACAAGAAGAAAATGACCTTGAGGCCCAGCCAACTCCTTCTCCAAAAGCGTCACCAGCGTTACGCAGGCTTTGCAAAGGACCAAGGCCTCCAGTCTCTGAATCTAAAGCTAAAGCTGCTGAAGATGTTCTGGCTGCATCAGCCAATGAAGAAGAAACCCCAAGCGTTGCTACACCCCCGTCTCACCAAGAAGTTGTTCTCGAGGAGAACGTGACTGTAACCGACCCTCCAGCTCATCAAGTGGAGGTTGAGAATCTTGAGGCTGCCACCACCAAAACAAATGAAGCCAATGACGTTGTCATGGCTGAAGCAAATGTGGAGCCTGCACCAACCAATGAGCCAGAAGTCAGTGAAGCAAATGATGCCACTGCTCCTGTTCCTGCGCCTGCTGCTGTCCTTAGTTTGACTATCATTTTGAGCGCATGCCTCAGGTACAGAAGCCAATTCCAAGGTTGCCCAGGTTTCCAGGTGTTGCATCCGCACCTGGATCCTTCAATGTCAACGGCTTCAAAGCAGACAACACTTTCTTCAACAGCTCCAAGAACCCCTACTCAAGGGAACGAATATATTCTGATCGGTTCTGGAGCTATCCACAGTGAAGCTATTACTCCTGCATTCTGTACAATCAAGGTCGCATCTTCCCACATAAGCGTCTTGACACCGAAGCAATAGCTGGTCTGCCCTGTCTAGAAGAAGCTCTGGATTGCTTCAAAGAGGTTGGACTGTTGCCTTTTGTCACCGACCAAGAGCACTGGAACGAAGAGTTGCCGCTCCAATTTTATGCCACACTTCACATACGTGGCTACAACAGAGATCCGAAGACTTGGGTCCTGGAGTGGATGACAGGAAATGTTCATCACGAAGCCAAAGCCTTTGATATCATTGAGCTCACTGGTCTGCCCACTCCTAGAGACCTCTATGAACCTGGCTGTCAGCTTCACAGTGAAGCTATGGAGAACATCTTTCAGAAGCCTGAACCGAACATGAGTCCGATGCTCAGTATGATGAAGCCCTTGCCACAAGATGCTGCATATCCTAAGGAGTTCTTTGTTGAAGACCTTGAGTATCTGCCAAGGACTATCTATCACATCATAAGGCGAACTCTCTGGCCCATCAAAGGACATTCTCCACATGCCAAGCTGGAAGGTGCAATGAAGACTTTGGTCTTCTATATTCTTCATGGAAAATGCTTCAATGCACAGACTTCTTCATCTGCCAACTTGCTGCATCAGGCTCTGATCTTTTTGGCTTGAAGTTCTATGCTCCATGGATAATGCGGCTGATTAAACTCCACTCCGCTATCTCATATCAGCCATCTGCTCGCAATCATCGGATCTTTCTGGCTGATGTGGATATGTCCGTTGAAGCCATTTATCCTGAGCCTGCCAAGGAGCCTCTTAGTCTTCAGAATGCGGAGCATCAAAGTTTCTCTCAGAACATTGAAGGAGTTGAAGCAGTCACTCGTGTTTATCCTCTGGCCGGAACTACACGTGCACCTCATCGTGCCCTTACTGAAGCCACCGAAAGCACTATTGCCCAACGACCCAAGAAGCGATCTCGGGTTCTCAATGACTGAGAGCTTCTGGTGGCTCTTCATCAGAAACATGATAGGCATCATGACTGGCTGAAGCGCCAAATGCAAAGCCTCTTGGTGGATGTCAACCGCATTCGCAATCTTGCCACCAAGAATGCCTTTGTTGCCCATGAAACCTCTTGACGCACATGGAAAGGGCTGACGCTTATGTGCTCTGAAGATGATCTTCAAGAGGATGGCTTCTCTGAACGCTTCAAGTTTGACTCCACACCTCCTCGAAGGGCAGTGCTGCGACGAACTCCATCTCTTGAAGACTCTGAGTTCTCTTCCTCTGCGGCAACTGTGAATGCCAGAGTGATCGAGGAGGAAGACGATGCTACTTCACCGCCCCCTCCTTCAGCATGCTTCGACACTGCTCCAAGTTCTCCTGCACCGCCGAACACCACCGGCGACCCTGCTGCTTCACCTACTCTTCATGGGAACGAGTAGATGCTCTATGTCTTCAAACCTTTTTGGTCCTTACTGACAAAAGGGGGAGAACCATATGAGTTTGATAGTCTTCAAGCGGGTCCATATGGGCGGTTGCTTTATATTTTGCCTAGTGTTTACAACTCTCGTTTTGATACATTTCGTTCTTTGAGTTGTAACACTTAAACTCGATGGTCGTCTGCTACTTATTTGCTACTTTGTGATGCGATGATAAATTCCGCATGTGCGACGATAAACTTCGTCGCATATTGCTGGCCCGTTGCCTCGTCTTCCAGCTCCTTTCCTGGCACCAAGAAGGTCTCTTGGTGCCTTCTGCTCCTCGTACCTTGCCTAGGCGCTCTTATCGCCCTCCCGCTAACTTGTTCCACCTTCTGCAGAGAGGTACAAGAAAGGGATTACGGGAACCTTATCTCTTTTTAGTTTGTAAGCCTACGGGCACTTGTTAATTCTAAGACTTGTAATCCCCTTGCTCATGTTTTTAATTCAGTATGAACTGTACCTGTATGGGATGTTTTTAATGAAAATGGGTGCTTGCCGGGTTCTTTGTGCGTGATCGAGGCCCATGCCAAGGATGAATCCTTGTTATTTTTAAGATAAACATTGTTTCCCGGCAACAGGCCTTGCCATCTCCCCACTTCGGTCGACCATTCTCGCGCTCTTGGCGGAGGCAGGGCGAAGTAGAGTTAGGCCCCTCATTCATCTCCTCGCTACTGCGACTACTACCAAATTCTGACTGAGGAGGTAGCTCTTGGGTACAGGAAAGGGCGAGCACGGTGGTTTTAAGAACATAAACAAGGTTTCACATGTCCCAGTTCTACACGGAAACACATAACAGGGGGATGAAGGACTTATCTGAATCCTCAGCCCCCGGCAACCTTGGCTTGCCGTGGTTGGATCCCCCGGTAGTCTTGCCTTCCGGGGCTAGAGCACCGGTTCGTCCTATTTTTCCCAAGTGGCTCAGCAAAAGTGTCTGTGTGCCCTGCGAACCAAAGAGAACAAAAAGACGCACGCTCGACCTCTAGGGTAGGGGTTAGTCGCCGCTAAACACTATAAACCCTAACCGAGGGAGAGACTTAACCTAGCATGCATGCTATAACTTAGGGCGCCAGCGCTTTGTTTATTTATGCTCAGGTTCTGCGCCTGGCTTTCTACAAAGGGTTACATGCCTTGTGTAAGTGCATCTAGTGCCACCCCTAGTTGGTTTTGGAGTATTGACGACGAACCTAGTTGAGGGACTAATGTGTTTGTGAGAATTGCAGGATAACACAGGTAGAAGTCCCTCATTGATTCGGTTTTCCTACCAGAGATGACCCCTAAAAATGTATGAAGACATTGATGTCAAAGGTGGTATGTGAAGATACTCACATTGAAGACTATGACAAGAGAAGACATCGCATGAAGCCTATGGAGCTCGAAGACTTAGATCTTTCATTGTTCTTTTTCTTCTTTATTGAGTCATAGGAACCACCGTACTATTAAGTGGGTCCAAGAGAACCAGTAAGAATGACTGAAGTGATGCTTAACCAAAACCTATGTCTTCGAGTGAAGACTATGAGAGCGAATTTTGTCCAGAGTCGGACAAGTCAGCTTTGCTTGTAGCCCAAGTAAAGTTGTCGTGTGTGTTTGAAATCTGACCGTTGGAACACGTGTCAGTTCCTTAGTGACCCAGGGTCATTTCGGACAAATCAGGTCAGGTTGCGTAGTGGCTATAAATAGCCCACCCCCTACAACCATAAACGGTTGGCTGCTCAGAGTTAAAGTACGGCTTTTGTCGTTTGAGAGCAACCCACCTCGAAGCCTTTGAGAGAGAATTCCTTGCGAGGATAAAGCCCTAACCACCCAGAGCCAAAGAGTGTTAGGCATCACTTAAGTCTTCCTGTCTGTGTGATCTGAAGACTTATTACACTTGAGGACTGTAAATCCTCCACCCGGTTAGGCGTCGCGTTCTGAGCATCCAAGAGTCATTGTGGATCGCCGGTGAACAAAGTCCGTGAAGGTTTGGGAGTCTACCTTGAAGACTTACCAAAGTGATTGGGCGAGGTCTGTGTGACCTTAGCTCAAGGGGAATACGGTGAGGACTGGGTGTCCTGAGCTGCGTGTTCAGGACTGGGTGTCCAGGACTGTGTGTCCTCAGGTTTAAATACCTAGCCGCCCTAACCAGACGTACAGGTGTCACAGCAACTGGAACTGGTCTAACAAATCATTGTCTTCAACGAGCCACTGGTTTCATCCTTCCCTTCCCTTTACTTACTGTTGGTCCTTGTGAAGTCATTGTATGATTGCACTATCTCTTTGTCTTCACTGAGTGACTGCGTATTCTGTTTGGCTTCATAATATCTTCCTACCTGATCCTAACTACCTAGCTGCTATAGGTCATAGTTCTTTCACTTCATTGAATACTTGACTATGGTTTGCCTAGTGTAGTCTACCTTCCGCTGCATGGTAATAGGTCTATTTCTATCGTTTGTCTTCGAAACTTCCACGTTTCGAAGACTTTCATAAAAATCGCCTATTCACCCCCCTCTAGTCGATATAACGCACTTTCACCTTCCCGGCAAGGCTTGTACAAAAGGTGGTTTGCCAGGGGGCCCGGCAACCGCGCCTTATGGGTAAAACTTGCGAAGATGTTTGATGTTCCAGGAATTGCTCACTGGGACATCATCTTCGGTCTCCAGGCAGACTGCGCCGGGCCTAGTGACTCGTATTACCCGATAAGGGCCTTCCCACTTTGGCATCAACTTGTTGGAATTCTTGGCTGACTGAACACACCGAAGGACAAGGTCGCCTTCCTCAAAGCTTCGGGCATAAACCTTGCGGCTATGGTAGCGGCGCAAGGCTTGCTGGTAGCATGCTGCTCTAACAGCCGGCCGAAGACGATCTTCCTCAAGGAGCGTTGCATCATCTTGCCGCAATCGCTCTTGCTCAAGCTCGTCATAAGAGAGCACTCGAGGTGACCCGTATATGAGTTCCGTGGGGAGAACTGCTTCTGCCCCATATACCAGGGCAAAGGGTGTCTGGCCGATGGCTTGATTTGGCGTCGTTCTGATCGACCAAGGAACCGCCGCAACTCATCAATCCAGCGCATTCCGCTTTTGTGCAGCTTGTCAAAGGTCTTTGTTCTCAGGCCTCGCAGTACTTCAACATTTTCCCTCTCTGCCTAGCCGTTGGTCCATGGGTGTGCCACAGAAGCGAAATAGACCTTGCTGCCAAGGTCTAGGGTGTACTGCATGAAGATGTGGCTTGTGAACTGCGTGCCATTGTCGGTGATGACTCTGTTTTTCACACCAAAACGGAAAACTAGTCCTTTGAAGAACTTGACGGCTGACTGTGCTGTCACCTTCCTAACTGCCTCCACCTCCGGCCACTTTGTGAACTTGTCGATGGTAACGTACAAGTACTCAAAGCCCCCGACAACGCAAGGGAAAGGGCCCAGTATGTCGAGCCCCCAGACCGAAAATGGCCACGAGAGAGGGATTGTTTGAAGGGCTTGAGCTGGTTGATGAAGCTTCTTCGAATGGAACTAGCATGCTTCACACCTGGTTACTAGTGCCGTCCCATCCTGGAGGGCGGTGGGCCAGAAGAAGCCTTGCCGGCAAGTGCCCTCGACCCTATGTGGGAGCCACATATGCCTCCATGTATCTCTGCCAACAGCTCCAGTCCTTCCTCCCAAGGGATGCACTTCAATTTCACACCGTTCGGCCCTTTTCTATACAGGACATCATCGGCGAACTGGTACAAGGCAGACCGACGGGCTACTTTTTCCGCTTCTTCCCGCTCCTCAGGAAGTTCCCCTGTCTGGAGGAAACGGACGGTACGCTATGCCCAAGCCGGAGCCTGGGGCTCGACGGCAAGGACCAAAGGCAGATCTTCCGCCATGGAGGCAGCCGTCTCTATGACCCGGGCTCGGTGCCCTGCCGGAGCCAGCTGCCACTTGGCGGGCTCGGAATCCGCGGCAACACCCTTGCCGGCGGCCCCTGGAGGCCCGGTGGGGAAGTACTTGTTGGGGCCTGATTTCCTCCGCTTGTTCTACGCCGTTGATGGCTCGATGGATGGTTGAGTTAACGGAAGCAAAAAATTACGTGGTTCCAGAAGTAGCTTGCATACAACGCGCTTTGATAGGTAGTCAGCGATGTCGTTCTCCTCTTGTATACCGTCAAAGCGCTCCTCCAGCTTCCTCACCTCATCAACGTATGCCTCCATCAACAGACTGATAATCTTTGTTGACTTGTCTGACGACAAGCTACGAATCACCCCTGACGATGAGCAACTTCACCTCAAGGTCTGCCGTGATCCTGAGACCGGCAAGTAGCCCCTCGTACTCAGCAGTGTTGTTTGTGGACATCTCCCTAGGAAAGTGCATCTAGATCACATACTTGAGGTGCTTCCAGTGGGTGCGACAAGCAGCACACCGGCACCGGCGCCTTGCAGCGAGAAAGTCCCATCAAAGTACATGATCCAGTCGCGACTTGCTTCCTTGTCGGGGAGAGCGGTCTCCTGGATTTCTTCGTTGGGTGTTGAGGTCCATTCCGCAATGAACTCCACCAAGACTCTGCTCTGGATTGTCGAAGTACTTTCAAACTTCAACCAAAAGCCTGAAAACTCCAAGGCCCACTCCACAATCCTTCCGGTTGCATCTGGGTTGTGTAGTATCCGTTGCAATGGGAGGCGGGTGACGATAGTGATCTCGTGGGCTTGGAAGTATTGACGCAGCTTCCTCGAGGCCATAAGGAGGCCGAAGAGCAATTTCTGCACACCGGAGTACCTTGACCTGGCCCTCTGCAAGAGGGAGCTGACAAAGTAAACCGGGTTCTGCATCATCTTCTTCTTCTGCACCACTTCACTTGGTTGCGCGGGCCTTGTCCCGATGGTGTCAGACTCTGATAACCCACAAGTGTAGGGGATCACAACAGTTTTCGAGGGTAGAGTATTCAACCCAAATTTATTGATTCGACACAAGGGGAGCCGAAGAATATTCTCAAGTATTAGCAACTGAGTTGTCAATTCAACCACACCTGGAAACTTAATATCTGGAGCAAAGTATTTAGTAGCAAAGTAATATGATAGTAGTGGTAACGGTAGCAAAAGGTAATGATAGCAAAAGTAATGTTTTTGGTATTTTGTAGTGATGATAGCAATAACAACGGAAAAGTAAATAAGCGAAGAACAATATATGGAAGGCTCGTAGGCAATGGATCGGTGATAGAGAATTATGTCGGATGCGGTTCATCATGTAACAGTCATAACCTAGGGTGACACAGAACTAGCTCCAATTCATCAATGTAATGTAGGCATGTATTCCGAATATAGTCATACGTGCTTATGGAAAAGAACTTGCATGACATATTTCGTCCTACCCTCCCGTGGCAGCGGGGTCCTAGCGGAAACTAAGGGATATTAAGGCCTCCTTTTAATAGAGTACCGGACCAAAGCATTAACACATAGTGAATACATGAACTCCTCAAACAACGGACATCACAGGTAAGTATCCCGATTATGGTCACTTCGGGGTTAACTGATCATAACACATAATAGGTGACTATAGACTTGCAAGATAGGATCAAGAACTCTCATATATTGATGAAAACATAATAGGTTCAGATCTGAAATCATGGCACTCGGGCCCTAGTGACAAGCATTAAGCATAGCAAAGTCATAGCAACATTAATGTCAGAACATAGTGGATACCAGGGATCAAACCCTAACAAAACTAACTCGATTACATGATAAATCTCATCCAACCCATAACCGTCCAGCAAAGCCTACGATGGAATTACTCATGCACGGCAATGAGCATCATGAAATTGGTGATGAAGGATGGTTGATGATGATGATGGCGACGGATTCCCCTCTCCGGAGCGCCGAATGGACTCCAGATCAGCCTTCCCGAGAGGTTTTAGAGCTTGGCGGCGGCTCCGTATCGTAAAACGCGATGAATCTTTCTCCCTGATTCTTTTATCTTCGAAACCAAATATATAGAGTTAGAGTTGATGTCGGAGGAGCTCCAGGGGCCCACGAGGTAGGGGGCGCACCCTAGGGGGGCAGGCGCGCCCCCCACCCTTGTGGCTAGGGTGTGGGCCCCCTGGTTTTCATCTTTTGCAAGGATTTTTTATTATTTCCGAAAAGACGTTCCGTGAAGTTTCAGGTCATTCTGAGTGCTTTTGTTTTTGCAAATAAATAACACCATGGTAATTCTGCTGAAAACAACGTCAGTCCGGGTTAGTTCCATTAAAATCATGCAAGTTAGAGTCCTAAACAAGGGCAAAAGTGTTTGGAAAAGTAGATACGACGGAGACGTATCAACTCCCCCAAGCTTAAACCTTTGCTTGTCCTCAAGCAATTCAGTTGATAAACTGAAAGTGATAAAGAAAAACTTTTACAAACTCTGTTTGCTCTTGTTGTTGTAAATATGTAAAGCCAACATTCAAGTTTTCAGCAAAGGTTATAAACTAACCATATTCACAATAACGCATAGGTGTCATGTTTACTCATATGAATGGCATAATCAACTAGCAAGAAATAATCATAAATCTCGGATGACAACACTTTCTCAAAACAATCATAATATGATATACCAAGATGGTATCTTGCTAGCCCTTTCTGAGACCGCAAAACATAAATGCAGAGCACCTTTAAAGATCAAGGACTGACTAGACATTGTAATTCATGGTAAGAGAGATCCAGTCAAGTCATACTCAATGTAAACTAACAGTAATGAATGCAAATGACATCGGTGCTCTCCAACTGGTGCTTTTTAATAAGAGGATGATGACTCAACATAAAAGTAAATAGATAGGCCCTTCGCAGAGGGAAGCAGGGATTTCTAGAGGTGCCAGAGCTCGGTTCGGAAATAGAGGTGAATAATATTTTGAGCAATATACTTTCATTGTCAACATAACAACCAAGAGATGGCGATATCTTCCATGCTACACACATTATAGGCGGTTCCCAAACAGAATGGTAAAGTTTATATCCCCCCTCCACCAACAAGCATCAATCCATGGCTTGCTCAAAACAACAAGTGCCTCCAACTAACAAGAGTCCCAGGGGGAGTTTTGTTTGCAATTATTTTGATTTGATTTGCATAAAGCATGGGACTGGGCATCCCGGTGACCAGCCACTTTCTCGCGACTGACGAGCGGAGTCCACTCCTCTTGAGAATAACCCGCCTAACATGGAAGATATGGACAGCCCCAGTTTATACATGAGCTATTCAAGCATACAAAACAGGATATTTATTTGAAGGTTTAGAGTTTTGCACATACAAATTTACTTGAAACGACAGGTAGATACCGTATATAAGTAGGTATAGTGGACTCATATGGAATAACTTTGGGGTTTATGGAGTTGGATGCACAAGCAGTATTCCTGCTTAGTACAGGTGAAGCCTAGCAAAAGACTGAGAAGCGACAAGCTAGAGAGCGACAACAGTCATGAACATGCATTAAAATTAATCAACACCGAATGCAAGCATTAGTATGATATAATCCACCATCAACATAAATATCATGAAGGCTATGTTGATTTTGTTTCAACTACATGCGTGAACATGTGCCAAGTCAAGTAACTTAAATCATTCAGAGGAGGATACCACCCTATCATAACACATCACAACCATTTTAATAGCATGCTGGCATGGAAGTTAAACCATTATAAGCTCCTAGCTAATCAAGCATGGCACAAGAAACTATGATCTCTAGTTGTCATTGCAAACATGTTTATTCATAATAGGCTGAATCAGGAACGATGAACTAATCATATTTACAAAAACAAGAGAGGTCGAGTTCGTACTAGCTTTTCTCATCTCAGTCAGTCCATCATATATTGTCATAATTGCCCTTCACTTGCATGAGCGGACGATGTGGATAATAATAATAGTGCACGTGCATTGGACTAAGCTGGAATCTGCAAGCATTCAATAAACAGGAGAAGGCAAGGCAATATGGGCTCTTTTGTCAGATCAACAATAATGCATATGAGAGCCACTTCAACAATTTAATCATGGTCTTCTCCTATCGAACCCCAAAGAAAAGAAAAGAAATAAAACTATTTACACGGGAAATCTCCCAACAAGTAAAAGAAGAACATGAAATCTTTTTGGGTTTTCTTTTTAATTACTACTACAAGCATGGAAAGTAAACTAGCTAAAAGCTAAAACTATTTTTTTTATTTTTCTTAAGGTTTATTAAACACACAAGAAGAAAGCATAAAAAGGAAAATAAACTAGAGTGGATGATACAATGAAAAAGTATGAGCACCGACATCTAGCAATGAGTGTGTGAACATGAATATAATGTCGGTGAGAAATACGTACTCCCCCAAGCTTAGGCTTTTGGCCTAAGTTGGTCTATGGCCATGGCTAGCCTGGCGGATATCCATAATAATAGTTGGGGTCGTACCACGAAGAAGAAGACTCTAATTGCCACTGGTTTGCAATCATCTCCGGATCCCAATGGTAATTAGACTGTCATGGAGGATCAACTTGTGGTTCCGACTCTAGCTCTATGGCTAATGTAGGGTTCAGATAGGCGTGAATAACCTCTAACGAAACAAGGTACTGGCCTGAAGATAAATCAAACAAGGAAGGAGCAGGCAGGGTAAAAGTCTCAGGATGATGTTTATGAAAGAACAATTTGTGTTTAAGCTCCCCTTCCCTATTCTTAATAATAAAACCGTGTGCCGCCATACTCTTATAATCTAAATAAACACGGGGCAGCAATTTTTCTTCCTTCTCATAATGCCTAATAGGTCTGTTAAAATGTGCTGCTAGGAGTGAAGCATAGATGCCTCCAAAGATGGGGCCCTTTGTATGGTTCATACTTAACCGTTTAACAATAACACCGCCCATACTAACAGAGTTATCACTAAATAAACCGTGGAACAAAATAATAATATTAGGAACTGTAGCGACCAGACCTCAAACGGTCCAATCTCTGTGCTCCAGTGTCATCCCTGGATCAGTAATGCTGACACCACACAGTACTTGAAGGATTTATAACAGAGTAGCAATCACACACTTATTACATCGAGTCTCAAAAGAGAACTTATTACAATAAATATGGCTTAAGGCCATCTAATAACGATAACAGTGGAAGGCTTGGAAGATAAGTGAGTCCATCAACTCCAACGGCATCATTGAGTATAGAACCGCGACCTAAAAGGCACCTTACTCGTCGTCTGAAAAGTCTGCAACATGAACGTTGCAGCCTGAAACGGGTCAGCACATGGAATATGCTGGCAATGTAACACATAGAGAGCAATGAAGGAATAAGACTATACTATATGCATATTTTGCTGGTGGAAAGCTCTATGGTTACAGTTTTGCGTAAAGCCAATTTTCCCCTACTGCAAAGGAATAAACTTTATTTAACTATCATGGTAGTTGTTAAACATTGGGAGTGTAGACACGCTCTCAATCCCAATTAAACATCATCATTAAAACCCAACAAAATTAATTAGAGTAACATGATGAGATTCACATGATAATCCAAGTACTAAATACTCAAGATGTCCATTACCGGGGACACGGCTAACCATGATTAGTTTATACACTCTGTAGAGGTTTGCACACTTTTCCCCACAAGACTCGATCTCCTCCGTTGGGATTCTCGCACTACATGGTCTTTGAGAAACGGATGACCGAGGCATAGTCTTTCACAAGCGCTAGCACCTTACGATCGCGTAGACCGTTACACCTACTTTCCCCTACATCTGCTAGTCTACCACTGTAAGAGTTCGCACAACTTAATCAACTATGCTAGAGCCCATAGTAGCTTGTGGCTGCACACGAAAGTTTCTAGTATGAATAATCTCATGATCCCTTTGAACCTGGGTGGCAGTCCAAAAGAAAACAGGCAATCGCTGGAATACCTAGGTGCCTCATTCCACCCAGATGTGTGTTTAAGTTGCCACCTTAGATAAACCATTAATTTAACAAACTCACATCTTTCATGGATTTCACTCACCCAATCCACGCCTACTAGCATAGCATGGCGATATAAGAAAACGTAGAAGTAACTCCCAAAGGTTTGATAACAAAACATGTAATAGGCACTACCTCATCTACTTCCCAAACCCACAATTTAATTAGATCCTAAATATGCAATGTGTGAGGGTTGATCTAATGCAATAAAAACTGGGTAGTAGGAGGTATGATCAAAGTGTTACTTGCCTTGCTGATGATCCACAAAACCTAGAGATTCGAAGTAGCAAGTGGCGCACTCCGGATACTCTATCGCAAACAAACAAGCATACAATAAGTACTCAATGAATGCACAGGTAAAACTCAAATAAGAGATCTAACCAGAAAGTTCAACTTAAGAACTCCGGTTGGCAAAAGAACCAAATCGAACGAAGCAACGAAAGACAAACGACAAAGAAATAGGCTTCATTTACTATTCTGGATCTAGGTTAAATTTTACAGAGGCAAAAACTTTTTTGAGTTGGTTAAACGGAAAGAGGGTTTCGAGACGAAACTCCAGGCGCTTG
This sequence comes from Triticum urartu, assembly GCF_056163025.1. Taxonomy (NCBI): domain Eukaryota; kingdom Viridiplantae; phylum Streptophyta; class Magnoliopsida; order Poales; family Poaceae; genus Triticum; species Triticum urartu. The sequence goes on from NC_141879.1 coordinate 117,492,976, forward strand.
AATCGCCTGATTCCGATAAATGAGCGAAAAGTTATACTAAAACAAAAATCGGATCAGAAATCGTGATCAGAACAATCGCGGATTTAATCCGAGAAAAGAAAACGACGAACAGATTAACGAACGAACGTTCATTATCTGGATCTAAACAATGAACGCGTTCATTAAAACGAACGAACGAGCGAACGCTCGCTAAATAAACTAAACCAGAAAAAAATAAACTGAACCAGAAAAAATAAAAAAACGGATCTAGGTTTTCGAAAAAAACCGATTGGGTTTCTTCGTGAAAACCGAGGCAATGGCGGCTACCTCGGGCGGCTCCGGCGAATGGCGGCAGGGCGGCGCGGCTCCGGCGAACAGCGGCGGGAGGCGGCGGTGGCGGCGGTTAGGGTTTCGGCTGGGGCTGCAGCTCCGCTCGGGCCCTCGCGGCTATAAAGGCCGGCCGGGCCAGGTGTCCTGGTCGGACACGACCCGGTTAGGTCGGTTCGACTTTTTTTTAAAAAAAATTTACGCTCAGAAAAAAAACAAAAGGAATACTAAACGGACTCGAAAAATCCTGAAATAAATTTTCCCCGGCTTCTACAATCAAGCCGCACAGGATGAACATTTATTTGGGGCCTAAATGCAATTTTGAAAAACACGCATTTTTCCTAAATTCAAATAAAATAGCAAATAAATCCAAAATAAAATCTTATTTGATTTTTTATTAAATCCTCAATATTTCTTTATTTTGGGAAAGTCATTTTATTCCCTCTCACATATTTTGATAATAGAAATAATTGAAGATAAAATAAATGAAATCAAATGATCCTATTTTCAAAATTTGAGAAAACTCCAATATGAAAAATAACGAAATGCCAACTCTCTCCGAGGGTCCTTGAGTTGCGTGAAATTTCTGGATCAACCAAAATGCAAATAAAATATGATATGCAATGATGATCTATTTGTATAACATTCCAAATTGAAAATTTGGGATGTTACAAACCTACCCCCCTTAAGATGAATCTCGCCCTCGAGATTCGGGTTGGCTAGAAAATAGGTGAGGGTGGTCCTTCAGCAATTCTTCCTCTCGTTCCCAAGTGGCTTCATCTTCCGTGTGGTGGCTCCACTGAACTTTGCAAAACTTGATAACCTTGCTGCGGGTGACTCGGTTGGCATACTCAAGAATCTTGACTGGTTTCTCCTCATAGGTCAAATCACTATCCAACTGAAACGCTTCCAGTGGCACTGTGTCTCTGAGCGGTATATCAGCCATCTCTATGTGGCACTTCTTCAACTGGGAAACATGGAATACATCGTGAACTCCTGACAATCCTTCGGGCAATTCCAACTTGTAGGCTACCTCTCCCATACGCTCCAAAACCTTGTATGGTCCTATAAAACGTGGCGCTATCTTTCCCTTAACTCCAAAGCGCTTAACTCCTCGAAGTGGAGATACTCGAAGATAAACTCGGTCTCCGACTTCGTAAACTATCTCCTTGCGTTTTGAATCTGTGTAGCTCTTCTGCCTGGATTGGGCTACCTTGAGCCTATCGCGAATCAATTTCACCTTCTGTTCAGACTCCTTAATCCCAAACAACTGTCGGTCTCCAACTTCATCCCATGACAATGGTGTTCTGCACCTTCTTCCATACAAAGCTTCAAAAGGGGCCATCTTCAAACTGGATTGATAAATGTTGTTGTAAGAGAACTCTGTGTATGGCAAATTCTTGTCCCAACTAGATCCGTAATCTAGCGCACAAGCTCTCAGCATATCCTCCAAAATCTGATTGACTCTTTCGGTCTGTCCATCTGTCTACGGGTGGAAAGCTGTACTGAACTCTAGCCTGGTACCCAAAGTTTCGTGCAACTGATTCCAGAACTTTGAGGTAAACTGGGTTCCTCTATCTGATACAATGCTCCTTGGAACTCCATGCAGACATACGATCCTGGTCATGTATATCTTTGCTAACCTGGCACTGGTATAAGTAGTCTTCACTGGGATGAAATGAGCTACCTTTTTCAAACGATCGACTACAACCCATATCGAGTCATAGCCTAAACGTGTTCTGGGCAATCCTGTGATAAAATCCATGCCTAACTTATCCCACTTCCATTTGGGTATTGGCATTTGTTGTAGCAATCCCGCTGGCTTCTGATTCTCTGCCTTTACTCTCTGACATACATCACAAACTACTACATACTCCACAATATCCTTCTTCATTCCGGTCCACCAGAAAGTATCCTTCCAATCCAAATACATCTTGGTATTTCCCGGGTGAATCGAATATGGTGAATCATGGGCCTCTTGTAGAATCAACTTCCTGATCTCCGGGTCGTTGGGCACATAAACACGGTCTTCAAACCATAAGGTATCGTGCTCATCCTCATGAAACCCTTTAGCTTTTCCTTTGCTCATTTTCTCCTTAATAGATGCGATCTCCTTGTCAGTCCTTTGAGCTTCTTTGATCATATGCATCAGAGTAGACTGAATCTCTAATGCTGCTACATAGCCTCTCGGGACTATCTCCAAACATAGCTCACGAAGATTTTCGGCTAACTCCCTTGGTAAATCTCCCGTCATTAGGGTGTTGATATGGCTCTTACGGCTCAGCACATCGGCTACTACGTTAGCGTTTCCAGGGTGGTAATGCAATCTCATATCATAATCCTTGATGAGCTCCAACCATCTCGTTTGCCTGAGATTCAACTCCTTCTTCGTGAAAATATACTTCAAACTCTTGTGATCCGTGTACACCGCGCAATGGTTTCCAATGAGAAACTGTCTCCAAGTCTTCAATGCATGCACTACGGCTGCTAACTCCAAATCATGCATGGCATAATTTAACTCATGTGACTTAAGCTGTCGTGAGGCATAGGAAACAACTCTTCCTTCCTGCATAAGCACTGCTCCAAGTCCTCGACGTGAAGCGTCACAATACACCTCATAATCCTTGGTCTGATCTGGCAAAATCTACACTGGTGATGTAACCAAACGTTTATTCAATTCCTGGAAACTAGCCTCACATTCCTCGGTCCATATGAACTTGGTATCCTTCTTCAACAACTTCGTCATAGGTTTTGCAATCTTCGAGAAATTTTCAATAAATCACCGGTAATATCCTGCGAGTCCAAGAAAACTCCGGATCTCTCCAACTGTTGTTGGCGCTTCCCAATTTGTCACAGTGTCAACCTTAGTGGGACCTACTGCTATACCTTCTCCGGATATAACATGTCTGAGAAATCCAACTTCCTTCAGCCAAAACTCACATTTGCTAAACTTGGCATATAACTAATGTGCTCTGAGCTTACCAAGTACCAAACGCAAATGCTCCTTACGCTCCTCTTAATTCTTTGAGTAAACCAGGATATCATCAATGAACACTATGACGAACTTATCGAAAAACTCCATAAACACTTTGTTCATCATGTTCATAAAATATGCAGGTGCGTTAGTCAGACCAAATGACATAACGGTATACTCGTACAGCCCATACCTGGTGGTAAAAGCCGTCTTAGGTATATCTTGTTCTCGAATCTTCAACTGATGGTATCCTGATCGCAGATCGATCTTGGAAAATACCTTAGCTCCTTGTAATCGATCAAACAGATCATTGATCATCGGTAGTGTGTACTTCTTCTTGATGGTTACTTCATTCAATCCTCGATAATCAACAACCATCCTTGATGATCCATCCTTCTTCTCCACTAGAAGTACTGGCGATCCCCAAGGCGAAGAACTTGGGTGAATATATCCTTTATCCAATAACTCCTTAATTTGCTTCTTAATCTCCTCCAAATCCTATGCGGGCATCCTATATGGTCTCTTAGATATTGGCCCTGTGCCTGGCAAAAGCTCAATCAAAAACTCAATGTCTCTATCCGGTGGCATGCCTGGCAACTCTTCTGGAAAAACATCAGGGAAATCCTTCACTACTGGTACTTCCTCCTACACAACTCCTGTTAATGAATTTACTTGAGTCCTTTTCAGCACATGTCGGGATACATACTTGATCCTTCTTCCTTCTGGGATGGTAAGCAAAATTGACTTACTGGCGCAATCGATGTTTCCTCCATAAATCGACAGCCAATCCATACACAGAATTACATCCAAACCTTGTGATTCCAAAATGATCAAATCCGAGGGAAACACATGCCTACCTATACTCAATGGTAGTTGAAAACATCCCTTACTAGCCATATACTCCGCTCCTGGTGAGCTTACTAACATAGGTGTTCTAAGAACTTTGGTGGGCAGGTTATACTTAGCCACAAATCCCCTTGATATGTATGAATGCGATGCACCAGTATCGAAAAGAACGAGTGCAGTAAATGACTTAACCAAAAACTTACCGATTACTACATCCGGCTGCTCTTCAACCTCCTCCACGTTAACGTGGTTCATCTGTCCCCTATTGAAAGGGTTTGGCTTCTTCCCAGAGCTTCCATTGCCATTTCCATTCTGGGATTCAGGACATTCATTGGCATAATGTCCGGTCTTCTGGCACTTAAAGCAAGTGACTTGGCTCAGGTCTCTCTTGGCTGGAGTTGATGGGTTGGTATTGTTCTGGCCGTTGCTTCCTCCATTCCCATTACCATTCTTGGTGCCATTGTGATTGTGCGGGCTACCTCCTCCATGGGTATGCTGAAAATGTCCTCCCGGTCTAGGGGTAAAACGTGGCTTCTGCTGAGCTCCTGAATTGTACTTCCCTTGTCCATACTTCCTCTTGCGATTCTCAATCTGTTGCTGCTTCCCTTCAATCATCAGAGCACGATCTACCAACTCCTGGTAGTTGTTGAAGGTTGCTACCATCAATTGCATGCTCAACTCATCATTTAGTCCTTCCAGAAACTTCTCCTGCTTAGCTGCATCCGTAGCAACATCATCTAGGGCATAACGTGCTAGCTTACTAAAATCCTCCACATACTGGCCAACTATCCGTCCTACTTGGCGCAAGTTGCGAAACTCACGCTTCCTCATGGCCATAGCTCCTACTAAAACATGGGCAGTACGGAAAGCCTGCTGAAACTGGTCCCATGTGACAGCGTCGATAGGGAAAGTGGCGGTGAAATCCTCCCACCATGATGCTGCGGGATCAAGCCCTAACAAAACTAACTCGATTACATGATAAATCTCATCCAACCCATCACCGTCCAGCAAGCCTACGATGTAATTACACACGCACGGCGGTGAGCATCATGAAATTGGTGATGGAGGATGGTTGATGATGACGATGGCGACGGATTCCCCTCTCCGGAGCCCTGAACGGACTCCAGATCAGCCCTCCCGAGAGGTTTTATGGCTTGGCGGCGGCTCCGTATCATAAAACGCTATGAATCTTTCTCCCTGATTTTTTTCTCTCCAAAACCAAATATATAGAGTTGGAGTTGAGGTTGGAGGAGCTCCAGGGGGCCCACGAGGTAGGGGGCGCGCCCTAGGGGGGCAGGCGCGCCCCCCACCCTCATGGCTAGGGTGTGGCCCCCCTGGTCTTCATCTTTTGCAAGGATTTTTTATTATTTACAAAAAGACGTTCCGTGAAGTTGCAGGTCATTCCGAGAACTTTTGTTTCTGCACATAAATAACACCATGGTAATTCTGCTGAAAACAGTGTCAGTCCGGGTTAGTTCCATTCAAATCATGCAAGTTAGAGTCCAAAACAAGGGCAAAAGTGTTTGGAGAAGTAGATACGATGGAGACGTATCAGACTCTGCCGGGGGCCTCGCCTTGCCGGCAGCAGGCCCCACCAGGGGAATGTTTGACTTGCCATCCACCGGTCCTGCCGTTGCCACTGCCTCTTCGTCGACCTCCCTCTGATCCACTAGTGCGGCGGTGACCACTTGATTCGTTGCCGCCAGATACAACAGCAACGGCTCTTGTGCTTTAGGCGCAACCAGCATTGGCGTAGAGGAAAGGTATTTCTTCAGATCCTACAACACCGCCTCGGCCTCTGGGGTCCACTACATTGGGCCTGCCTTCTTCAAGATTTTGAAAAAGGGAAGGGCACACTCAGTGGACTTGGAGATGAATCTGCTCATGGCGGCAGTGCAGCCAGTGAGCCGGTGCACATCCTTGATCCGCTTGGGTGCCTCAATCTGCTCAATAGCCTTGATCTTGTCTGGGTTTGCCTCGATCACACGCTGCGACACAAAGAACCCGAGAAGTTTACCTGACGGGATGCCAAATACACACTTCTCAGGGTTCATCTTGAGGTTGATCTTGCATAGGTTGGCAAAGGTCTCTTCTAGGTCTTGTACAAGGGTCACCTTGTCCTTGGTTTTAACCACTATGTCATCCATATAAGCTTCCATATTTCTATGTAGCTGGGGCTCAAAACCAATCTGGACCGCCCTTGCGAATGTCGAGCCAGCACTCTTCAACCCAAAAGGCATCTGTAAAAAGCAATATGTACCACATGGGGTGATAAATGTTGTCTTCTCTTCATCTTCTCTTGTCATGAAGATCTGGTGGTAGCCCGAGTAGGTGTCGAGGAATGACAACAGATCACACTCGGCTGTGGATTCGACAATCTGGTCGATGCGCAGCAACGGGAAGGGGTCCTTAGGACAAGCCTTATTGACATCTGTGTAGTCAATACACAGCCTCCACTTCCCATTTGCCTTGCGCACCACCACCGGATTGGCCAACCACGTTGGATGGAGCACTCCTCTCGCCAAACCTGCCGCTTCCAATTTCCTGATCTCCTCTGTGATGAACTCCTGTTGTTCCAAAGCTTGCTTCTTGACCTTTTGCTTGACGGGTTGCGCATGGGACAGATAGCAAGGTGGTGCTCAATCACCTCCCTGGGAACGTCGGGGATGTCGGATGCTTGCCACGCAAACACATCGACATTCGCCCGCAGGAAAGTGATGAGCCCGCTTTCCTATTTGCTGTCAAGGGTGGAGCTTATGGTGAAAGCCCCTCCTGTGCCATCCTCCTTGACAAACACCCTCTTGGTCTCTGGTGGTGCAGCTCTGGATTTCTTGCTCTTGCCGGTAGAGCTCTCTGGCACATCCTCGGCAGTAGCAAATCACTCCGAAGAGGTGCGCTTGCCGGAGTGGGTGAGAGAGGTCTTCCCGGTCTTCTTCTTCTTCCCTCCCGGGGCTTCAACGGCAGGAGCAAGTGCCTTGGCGGCAGCTGATGACCCACAAGTATAGGGGATCTATCATAGTCCTTTCAATAGGTAAGAGTGTCGAACCCAACCAGGAGCAGAAGGAAATGATAAGCGGTTTCCAGCAAGGTATTCTCTGCAAGTACTGAAATAAGTGGTAACAGATAGTTTTGTGATAGGATAATTTGTAACAAGCAATAAGTAACAAAAGTAAATAAAGTGCAGCAAGGTTGCCCAATCCTTTTTGTAGCAAAGGACAAGCCTGAACAAACTCTTATATAGAGAAAACCGCTCCTGAGGACACATGGGAATATCGTCAAGCTAGTTTTCATCACGTTCATATGATTCGCGTTTGGTACTTTGATAATTTGGTATGTGGGTGGATCGGTGCTTGGGTACTGCCCTTACTTGGACAAGCATCCCACTTATGATTAACCTCTATTGCAAGAATCCACAACTACAACAAAAGTATTAAGGTAAACCTAACCATAGCATGAAACATATGGATCCAAATCAGCCCCTTACGAAGCAACGCATAAACTAAGGTTTAAGCTTCTGTCACTCTAGCAACCCATCATCTACTTATTACTTCCCAATGCCTTCCTCTAGGCCCAAATAATGGTGAAGTGTCATGTAGTCGACGTTCACATAACACCACTAGAGGCGAGACAACATACATCTCATCAAAATATTGAATGAATACCAAATTCACATGACTACTAATAGCAAGACTTCTCCCATGTCCTCAGGAACAAACGTAACTACTCACAAAGCATATTCAAGTTCATAATCAGAGGGGTATTAATATGCATATAGGATCTGAACATATGATCTTCCACCAAATAAACCAACTAGCATCAACTACAAGGAGTAATTAACACTACTAGCAACCTACTAGCACCAATCCCGGACTTGGAGACAAGAATTGGATACAAGAGATGAACTAGGGTTTTGAGAGGAGATGGTGCTGATGAAGATGTTGATGGAGATTGCCCTCTCCCGATGAGAGGAGCGTTGGTGATGACGATGGTGATGATTTCCCCCTCCTGGAGGGAAGTTTCCCTGGCAGAACAGCTCCGCTAGAGCCCTAGATTGGTTCCACCAAGGTTCTGCCTCGTGGCGGCGGAGTTTCGTCCGAGAAGATGGCTTATGATTTTTTCGTCATCGAAAGACTTCATATAGCAGAAGATGGTCATCGGAGGGCCACCAAGGGCCCACGAGGTAGGGGGCACGCCTAGGGGGGTAGGGCGGGCCCCCACCCTCGTGGGCAGGGTGTGGCCCCCTTGGTGAACTTCTGGCGCTCTGTATTTGCTATATATTCTGTAAACGTCTTCCATGAAGTTTCAGGATTTATGGAGCTGTGCAGAATAGGTCTCTAATATTCTCTCCTTTTCCAGCCCAGAATCCCAGCTGCCGGCATTCTCCCTCTTTATGTAAACCTTGTAAACTAACAGAGAATAGGCATAAGTATTTTGACATAATGTGTAATAACAACCCATAATGCAATAAATATCGATATAAAAGCATGATGCAAAATGGATGTATCAGCAGATGCTCCAACTTCTTCTCCAATGAGTTGGTCAGCGCAGATCAGTGCATCCTTCTTGTTGGAGGGGACGGTGATGATGGTCATCGGCCCAGGCATCTTCAACATGTTGTAGGCGTAGTGCGATGCCGCCATGAACTTGGCAAGTGCCGGGCGGCCGAGGATCCCGTTGTAGGGCAAGGGGATCTCGGCCACATTGAAGACGATCCTCTCCTTCATGTAGTTCAACTCACCTTCAAATGTCACGAGCAACGTGACCTTCCCTTTCGGCTAGCTCCTTCCCAGACTGACCCCTTGAAACATACCCGTTACCTCGAGGTCTCCATCAGGAATTTGTAGCCTTTTGATCACGGCAGGCGAGATCATGTTCAGGCTGGCCCCACCATCAACCAGCATCTTGTTAACCTTGAGGTTGTGTATCGTTGGCGAAACCAACAATGCCAAACACCTGACCGCAGTTGTGTGGTCAGGGTGGTCCTCGGTGTCAAAGATGAGGGGCGTGCTAGAACACTTAAGTGGCTTCTGACCGTCGAACGATGGCTCTCCTACTGTAATCTCACGTGCCCACTGCTTGAGCTGGCGGTGAGAAGTGTGCATCGAGGCGCCACCATCGATGCACATGGCCTCGGTAGCCTTATGTAACCCTTGCTCGCCGGACTCATCATCCTCGTCATGATCATCATCTTCCTGCTTCTTGTCGCGGCCCCGAGCGGGCCTCTCTCGCTGGTTATCCTTGCCGCGGCGGCCTCCTTGCCCGACATGCTTCTTACCAGATCCTTCGGCACCATCCTGACCCTTCTGCTTGTCCCGCCTCTCATACTCAGCCTTTTGCTTTTCGGCAAGCAACTACTCCTGTCGGTAGTTCTGGAGGATGTGGCCCTTCGTGCGGTGGATCTTGCAATATTGCTTGTCGGAGCCCCTTGGGTTGTCGGCAGCCGCCAAGGCCCGGCAAGCGGCGCACCCGGCAATCTCCTTGCAGGGGTCGTCTGCCTTGGCCTTCTTGGCGGCGCTGGTGTCGTCGGATCCCTCGACGGCAAGCATGGTCATGTCCTTGCATTTCTTGTTGCGACGCCGGCCCTTCTTCGTCGGGGCAGCGGTGTCTTTGTTGGTAGAGTCGGTTTCCGCACCGGCGTCTTCGCCGGGGTACTTCCTTCCCTATTTAGCCCGGGCGCATCTATCGGCCAGAACGTAAAGTTCGGCCATGTCCTTGACCTTGTTCATTGCCAGCTCTTCACGCATCTTGCGATTACGCTCATTCTGATGGAATGCGCTGATCACGGCGGCAGGATGAACATCTGGGATGTTGTATTGCACTCGGCTGAACCTCTGTATGTACTTACGCAGGTTTTCACCTTCCTTCTGGGGAATGATATGCAAATCACTCGCCTAGCCATGAGCTTGGTGGCCTCCAGTGAAGGCACCAACGAACTCATGGCACAAATCTGACCAAGAGAAATGGAATCCGCCGACAAGTGAACCAAGACATGATGTTGGCCTTCAGCGCCAACGGGAAGTAATTGGCAAGCACCTTATCGTCGCGAGCTCCGGTAGGCTGCATCGCGATGGTGTAGATGCTCAGGAACTCTGATGGATGGGTCTTGTCGTTGTACTTCTCGTCGACGTCGGGCTTGAACGTGCAGTGGGATGGCCACTGGAACTGCCGCAGCCCACGGGTAAAGGCTGGGCAACCCACCTCGTAAGGTAGGCCACCGGAGCCTCTCGGTGCTGGGTGGTCCATAGCAGGCCCCGCCCGCCTGTCTAACTGGTGGCGCGTATCACGCCGGCGCTTGATGGTGTTTCGAGCGTCTTTATGGGCTCGCTCGTGAAGAACCTGGCGTTGGTCGTGGTGGGTCCGTGGGTCAGACGAAGCTATGGAAATGTCATCACAAGCGTCATCACGACGGACCGACATCCATGGTGGCTGGCGTGGAGGAGGGGAGTGCACCATTGCCGTGGTGCCTCTGGGCCCACCACCACCGGCACGCGGTGGCTCGATGGAGCGCCGGCCTGAGGGCCCCGCCGGCCATGGCTCGTCTTTGTTGGCAACACCGACGAGGCTCTGGATAGTGGCTCTCCACTCGTCGAGCTTCTCCGCGCGGGAGGGAAGTCATGGAGCAGATGTGCGCGCGCCAAGGCTTCTACTGGTGTGGGTGGCGGCGAAAGCTGCGTGGACTATGGCGCGCTTCGACTTCTAACCACGTTAGAAGGAGCTCTGTCACGGCCCAGCGGCTGTGCGCCATCTTCGTCAGCACTCCGGCGGGCATGCTGGCCTCCTTCATCCCGCGGGTGACGCACAGGACTCTTCCCGCGGCGGCGTCCAGGGTCACCGGTGTGGTGACGCTGCTCGTCGCGCACAACCTGGGAAGAGCGCGCTGCGGGCGCTGGAGTAGGCGTCTTGGAGGTCGTCGTGGCACCCGCGGGTGGTACGGCGATGCCCACGGAGGGTCCCGCGCCATCTGCGGGGGGCGCAGCTCTATCTCTGGATTTCGCGGTGTGTGGCCCGTCACCTTGCGCACAAACGACGCCGCTCGCCAGGCTCTGACTGCCAGAGCAATGTTGGTGCTTGCGGGTCGCACCTCGGGTTCTGTCCACGACCGGCCCGCTGCTTGCCCGCACTGGTACGGGCCGTCCGGCTCCCGACGAACCGACCGCCGTGGCCGCCTTCTTCTTGGGAGCCATGGTGACGAAGAACCGCTGGGCTAACTGCTAGACCAGATTCTCCCAACGGTGCCCCCTACCTGGCGCACCACAGATGTCGGTGGGAACGACACCTATGGGGTCACTGGGACCCCTTCTACGGTCGGCGGGCGCTGGGTTGTGAGAAGAGCAGGTTTAGGAGCTAGCACACGGATTGTTTACCCAGGTTCGGGCCACGAGGATGCGTAAAACCCTAGTCCTGCTTTGGTGGATGTATTGAGTGTTCTTGAGCTTTCTGAACTAGATACGGTGGCTGTCCTGTTCCCAAAGAGCCGAATCCCTCTCCTGGTTGCCTCGGGCCTCCTTTTATAGGAAAAAGGGGTTGCCACAGTGGCACACAGGAGGTGGAAAGGCATAAAGTGCGCGAGCTTATCGCACGACATTACGCGACAAAGCGCATTAAATGTGCTACATAGGTGTCCATTAGCTTTATCAGGGACGGGAATGAGGCCCGTCCCGTCCGTCGCCGCTCCGCCTCGCTTCGACACGAGCCTAGGCTAGCGACGCATGCAGCGCCATGTAGGCAGGCAAGCAGCTGAGGTGGCACGGTGGTAGGGCCTTCACGAAGATCTGCATGCCGCCACGCACATGCTTGCTGATTTGGCCTAGAAGCTGCATGTTGCCACGCAGGTGCCTGCCCAGCTGGTTGGGCTAGCAGCTGCATGCGAACGGTGGCAGAGTCTTGGCTGGTGCGGGCCTGGCAGTGGCCCTGCTGATGCCCTCGGCCAAAGGTCTTGCCAGGGGCCTGGGAAGGGTCTTGCCGTGTCATTGTTGTCATCCCCGGAAAGAGTCTTGCTGGGGGTCTTGTGGATTTCCTTGACTAGGATCCTGCCGAGGGTCGCCGTCTTCTGGTCCTCATCTGATCTCATATGTTACTGATCATGATGAAGATTTGCATGCCACCACGGAGGCGCCTCCCGAGCCTTGTTTCCAATGCAGTTGATTGGGTCTGAGCCTGTGGGATCAAGGGTGGCTCGCTCTGCTGGTGTTGGGCAAGTTTCCCCGACAAGGCTCTTGCCAGGGTTGCGGGGGGCCGCCTCGGCAAGGATCTTGCGGAGGGAGTCCACCTCGCCCTCTTGCCCTCCTACGCTTCTGGTCTTGGCGTCGCCCTACTTGCCTCGTGCTTCGGCTTCTCTCCGGCTTCCCTCCTCTGCCCTGCTAAGTGTGGCCGCGGCGCGTGGCTCTGACTGCCCGTGCACAAGTAAAGGGGTTAAAAGGAGAGCCCCTACTTTTGTACACCGACACTGCCGGAGGGGGCCATCATCACCGGAGGCCATGGAGGAGGAATCCGGAGGGGGCCATCATCACCATTGAGGCCAAGGACCAGAGGGAGAATCTCTCCCCATCTATGGGGGAGGCCATGGAGGAGGAACCACAATGGGGAGACTCTCTTCCCATCTCTCTCGGTGGCACCGGAGTGCCGGGGAGCCATCGCCGCAGTGATCGCCTTCATCAAACATCACCATCTTCATCACCTTCCTCATCTCTTTTCAAGCGGTCCACTCTCCCGCACCCCGCTGTAATCCCCTACTTGAACATGGTTCTTTATGCCACATATTATGATCCAATGATGTGTTGCCATCCTATGATGTTTTCAGTAGATTCCTTTTGTCCTTTGGGTTGATTGATGATCTAGATTGGTTTGAGTTGTATGATTTATTTTGGTGCTGTCCTATGGTGCCTTTCGTGCGCCACACACATGAAGGATTCCAGCTATAGGGTGTTGCAATGCGTTCATGATTCACTATAGTGGGTTGCTAGAGTGATAGAAGATTAAACCCGAGTAAGGGGGTTGTTACGTATGGGATAAAGGGGACTTGATACTTTAATTCTATGGTTTGGTTTTACCTTAATGATCTCTAATAGTTGTGGATGCTTGCTAGAGTTCAATCATAAGTGCATATGACCCAAGTAGAGAAAGTATGTTAGCTTATGCCTCTCCCTCATATAAAATTGCAATAATGATTACCAATCTTGTTAACAATTGCCTAGGATAATTCCGCACACTAATCCATCATTATTACACACTCAATATTTATAATATATATAGTAATATATTCTAAATTTATATTAATAGCACCTATTTTTATATTTTAGCTCAACGATATCACGCAAAGCTATCCTCTTCATACCCACAACGTAGTTTTATTTCTCGTTTCTATATGGAAGCAAACGTTGGCCTACGTGTCGCATTTTTCTATGGTCTGTTGGGCCTACGTGCCTGTAACTTTCTCTTAGTGTGTGCTCTCTGCCTATTTTGTTCTGTGCGATTGATGAACTTTGGGCTAGTTGTATGGTACTCTACCTTGTGGCATCATTTATAAAGTCGGGTGTATGCCTTTTCTCTAAGAAAAAGTAAATGGAAGCTTTGAACAAAAGAATTTTTAAGGAGGTGGTGTTCGTCACACTCATCTGCGAGGAAGTTGGGGAGTCCAGCATTTGCAACAAATTACACAAACTATTGGTAGAATTCACCTTTGTTCATGAAGGCAATGTGCGGCCATTCGCATGGCCGGACCTCCGTCCTACGAGGAGTGTTGAGGTCATTGTCTGAGCATTCACCAAGGACTCCCTTGGCATTTTGTTTTGAGGAACTCCTCCAAATAATATCCATTTACACTGGTACAATAAGGTGCTATACAAACGGTTTTTAACCCCTTTCCGCGATGGCATTTGGAATCGTCGACAAGTGAGTGTGGGCGATAGGGGGGTCCTTCCCACACAACTAGAAACCATCCGGGATATGCCCTCATGGCACACACGCTCAGCAAAATAAGGTCGCGTGCAACTAGCGAGCGCTCATATACGCTTATATGTACAGTAATGCTAAAAAATACAATTATACGGGCGAAATCGTTTCTGGTCCAAAGTACATCCTACACAGTCAGTCCCCGCTAAACGTTTTCGTTCATATGAAAATCCCACATAGTCGCTCCAAGGAAAATGCTTCACACACGGTGCGTAGAACAAACTGTGTGGCAAAGGCTGTTCATCACACATAGTTTTTATGTGGTAAACATTTGTGCAAGGTGGCCTAACGCAAATAGTTTTCTAGAGAATGTCGTGTGTGATTGTTCATTGATCCAACACGGTTTATTCCTAGAAATTGTGTGCGTTGCCTGTGGTCATCGCCCACGGGGTTTTCTGAATAACCGTTTGTAATAGAAAAACCCAATTAGCCGGATAATTGCCCTATTATTAATAATCCTTTTATTAATCTAATTGACATTCATATTAAACACATAATATATTTCATTTCCATATTAAGGAAGAAGGATTTATAACTGAAATACATCAGAGTACAACATGATATAGCTTCAGCACTCAGCTACCCCATTACACAACTGCACCAGAACCAAGTTTGACATGCATCATCTAGAACCTTTTGATATCAGCATCATAGACGATACATAGAAAGATGCATCTCATCTAGAAAACTGTTGAAGTAGAAGGTGAATATTGAGCCTTCATTCATGTTGAAGGTCTTTGCAACTTTAGGCCAGTGCCTGTGGATGATTCACCGTCCATCCTTCAACCTCTTCAGGAACACTTTGTAGCGATCTGACCTCAGGTGGTCAAATCTCTGTGCATAAGTGTCATCCCTGGATCGGTAATGCTGACACTTATAGTACTCGAAGGATTTATAACAGAGTGCAATCACACACTTATTACATCGAATGTCTCCAAAAGAGAACTTATTACAATAAATATGGCTTAAGGCCATCTAAATAAGATAACAGCGGAAGGCTTGGAAGATAAAGCGAGTCCATCAACTCCAACAGCATAGCAGAGTGCACGACAAATGACCTAGCGCACCTTACTCTTCATCTGAAAAGTCTGCAACATGATATGTTGCAGCCCGAAAATGAGTCAGCACATGGAATATGCTGGCAATATAACACAATAAAGAAATGAACAGAACAAATGCTATCACTACATGCATATATGGCTGGTGGAGGCTCTATGGTTACAATGTTTTGTGAAAAGCCAATTTTCCCCTACAACAAAGGAATATATTTTATTTAACTATCATGGTAGTTGAACAACATTGAGAATGGTAAATCCCCATCTCAATCCCAATTAAGAAGTAAATAACAACCCAACAAATTAATTTTGGAGTGATGAGATCAACATGATAATTCAAGAACCAGATACTCAAGATGTCCATAACCGGGGACACTATCGTGGAATGGTCACGTCAGATGTCCTAGTGAAAGGACTTAAACGTGGAGCCATCGTAACTAGGAAGCTTAAAGGGGTTAAACGGGACAAAGGACACACTGAGTTTATACTGGTTTGGCCCCTTGCGGTGTAGGTAAAGGCCTAGTCTAGTTTGAGGTGATATTGCTAGGCTTTCGATGACCAGGGAGCTAATACTCTTAACCTGGCTCTCGATCTATTGTTTCTTGTCCTGAACCGCCGCCCGGGTCGTCCCTTTATATATAGACGCTGATGCCCGGCGGCTCACGGAGTCCCGACCATCTCATAAACATTGTCCGGCTCGGTCTCTAACTATTCCTGCCTTACAATACAAGTCATGTACATACGGCGGTTTATCTCTACGGGCCTTGAGCCGCGTTCCGGACTGGGCCTTATATTAGGCCTATCTGTGAATCGTCGTGCAATCTTGGGCTTCATTATGGTGAATCGTCATAGGGATGATCCGGCCCCTCCTGGGCGGGTCATGCCTAATAGTCATATCCCCAACATTAGGCCCTAGGTTGATTTGAACTTGTTCATGTCAACCTCAAGACTTAGAAAAAAACATTTCTCATCTGTTGCGAAAACCATATAACCTGCCATGACGTCATCTCCAAAATTTTTGAAAAACTGCAACAACGTCATCTTCAACGGATCTTTGCCTTAATGCCTTTCCGAAAATCGAGGCGTCCATCTAGCTGGATAACCATTGTTCGACCTCCTCGTTTTTCACACTTGTCTGTTTGCCTGTTTCCCCTTAAATAGGACCGCACACTGCCCTTCGGCCTTCTCCTTCTCCTTCCTTCTTCTTCCTTGTGACGCACCGACCCGCTCAAGCTTCGCCGCCGCGGACCTCCTGTCTCCAGCATCAACTCCGGCCACTGCATCGCCCTGAATAGACCAGAATCTTGCGGCGCCATTCTGCTGCCCTGACGATCTTGGTAAGCTTCTTTTCCCTGGTCATATATCTGTTACTAGGGTTTTGTTGGTGTTCGTCGGAGTTCATGGATGTTCGTCACTCCATCCTTTCCTTTTTTCCTCGATCCATAGATTAGACCCAAAGAGCCACAAAATCTTGTGCGGCCGCAATTTCCGTGCCTGTTTAAACATTAGAACATATCCCTACTGCACCGGATTGCTTCTAGGGCTCCTATGTTCTTCTTCCGTTATTTTGCAGATGAATTTATCTCCCCTTTTTTTTGAAAATGGTAGATCCAAATTTATACCCTCAATTTGAGGAACTTGTTTGTCCTGACACTTAGCAAATTGCAGCCTTGGTAGATCTTGAATGCCTCTAATAATGGCGGCTTACACCGCCGGTTTAGCCGGCTTATCCATATATCATTAGCCCTTGTTTAAGACGCCGTGATAAACATGCACTGTAAATTTTAACTTGCAATCCCACCAACTAATTTAAGCCAGTGAATTATTTTCTTTTAGATTGCACTTTCACCATGCCGCCAAAGACGATGACAACTTGCAACTCGGTCCCTTCAATAGTCACCGAGAGCACTGTGAAAGATTTTGTAACCGTTGGGTATTTACCTGAAACAAGTGTCATGTATTATCGTGCTCCTGACCCGGATGAAGAAAGACCGCAACCAAAGGACGGCGAGATCACCGTCTTCACTGACCATATGAACCGGGGCTTTACGCCACCTGGCTCAAAATTCTTTAGAGATATCCTGCATTTCTTCAACCTTCATCCACAGGATATTGGACCCAATTCCATATCCAACATCTGTAACTTTCAAGTTTCATGTGAAGTTTATCTGCAACAAGAACCCACTGTTGAGTTCTTCAGAGAATAATTTTACTTGAACCGCCAGAATGAATACACCAATGGTCCCAGCTTGGAGCTTGGCGGGATCTCAATTCAGTGCCGACGAGATGTCATCTTCCCTCTAATAGTTTTACTGAGCCATCCCAAGGACTGGAATCAAACATGGTTCTATTGCCAGGATACCTCACCGCCTGATGAAAAACCGATGCCGGGTTACTATGCAGAGCATCTCGACACCACCTACAACCTCCCTGATTAACTGACTGCCGCCAAACGCAAGAAACTTATGCCAAAGATCAAAAAGGTTCAAGCTTTGCTAGGAAACAGCTTAACTGGCATTGACTTAGTCCGCTGGTGGGTCGCATGGCGGATCATTCCTCTAAGCGGCCGACCCAGCTTGATGTGTAATTATACTGGAGGAACAGATGACCCTCTGCGCCATAGTCCTCAACGCTTGACCGAGGAGGCCATCGTTCAAATGGCGAGCACTCTTGTTAATAGTAAATATGAAGATTGAAGCGTCGTGGGTTTAAATCCTTTCTGCAAGCTTAACCCGGCTCCAGAGGTTAATCCTTTTAACTTCTTCTCCCTCAGCACTTAAACATTCAAATAGATTTCAACATGTTATCTAGGGATGAAAACAGAGCGGAAATGGACGAAACTGAGTGCTATCATATTTGTTTTCATATTTTTTTGCAGAAGCCGAAACAAATACAGAAACTCTGGAAATGAATACGGAAACAGATACTACTGGAAACGGATACAGAGCGAATTCAAAGCGGATATAGAAACAGAAGTGGGCGTTGATCGGAACTTAAAAACCCCTTGAATCATAGAG
Source organism: Triticum urartu (assembly GCF_056163025.1). NCBI lineage: Eukaryota > Viridiplantae > Streptophyta > Magnoliopsida > Poales > Poaceae > Triticum > Triticum urartu. The sequence goes on from NC_141879.1 coordinate 117,511,125, forward strand.
AAATAGACACAAAAACAAACAAATCTAATGATTTGTTAACACGACTATGAAAATAATATCATTATGTTAGCAAACGGAAATTTTTTGAAACAGAGAGGAAATCAAAATGAGGTTTACCAAATCTGATTTGTTATCCTTTCCCAGGCCAAATCTGATTTTTGGAAAGCCAAATATGACCACGAGGATGCTAAAAAAGCTAAAGCTGCTATGATAGCCGCCAAGAAGACCAGCATAAAATCTAGGAAGAAACAAACCGCTTCTGAGTTACTCAAGCTGGATGACACCTCTGAGTCGGAGGTAGCTCTTGACTCTCTTGGCCAGTTTTTTAACAACCTTATTGACACTGACTATTATCAGGGTGACATGGGAAATAGCCATGCAGTCGAAGATGATGTAACTATTATTTCATTCGACTCAGAACCTTTACCAAGACAGAAACATCGGTGGGTAATCCGGAACATAAGGTTTTCACACTCCTTAGCTTATTTAGATCCTCATTTTCTTTTGAAACGACAGCAACATGAGAGCCGCTGCCATAGCCAGACCGACGGAGACGACAAATTATTCTCCGGTTTACCAAAGACTCCTTGGAAACATCAAAATGAGGTTTGTTTCATCTTTGACCTTTTGCCCATACCAATGAGTTTATTCTATTGCTCTCTTAACTGTGATTGCACTTTTGCAGGAGGTCGCTCGTTCGTCTAGTGATTCTTCACAGACTCAACTACCGGCTTTCAAGACTGCCCCCTGGGTAAAGATAACTGCCTCTCTGTCTGTTCCTTTATATCTTTGTCACCATGCTGACACATCACAAATTTTCTTACAGTGTTCAAGCAAAGCCTAAAAAAGAAAAGGTGTTAAAACCAGCTGAGGATCCAAAAACTGTTGAATCTGAACAGCTGTCTCTTGTACCAGAACAGTCTGAAACACCGGAGGATACTGTTTTCAATATTCATCCGGTTTTTCTTGAGCCGTCTGTTGATGAAACCGCTCGTGATCTCTCAACTATTGAACCGGCAAGCTCAGTTAAGCCGCCAGAGACCCATGGCGATGATATTTTGATTACTGGTTCCAGATTCGTTGAGCCGGGGAACCCAACTGTGCTGGCAAAACACACCGCCAAGCAAGAAGTTATGGAGAGACAGAAAGTGAGGTTTGACGTTTCTCATTATGCTCATCTGAGTATAAGTGATGTGCTATTTGGCTATCTCAGTCAAGCACACTCCAATCGAGACTCAGAAATTGAGATGGTCAAACAGATTCGGCAAAAATATGAGGTACATTCCCCGGCTTCATGAATCACATACTCTACTAGCCCCCAAGTCTTCTGATTATGATAAACTTGAGTGATATGTAGACTTGAAACGTTTATAAGTTTCCGTTCTAGTATTCCTTCAAGTCCGGTTTAAAAACTTTAAACCGGATTTTAATAATAATGTACTTCTACATGTCTAGCCCCCTAGGGCCGGTTTAATCAGCATGACTGAATCAGACATTATATAAAAACAATACTTATCTTCGTATCCCTCATGTATCAGCTGAAACTGTTGAAAGCTTAACCGGCTCATAGAAAAAGAATTTCGAGCAACATATATTAGCCCCCAAGTGCCAAGTGTTGTTACTTGTAAAACACTTGGGACTTTTCAAAAGAGAGAAAAAAATTGCTTTGGCAGACATTAGCCCCCAAGTGCCAAGTGTGTTTGCTTGGCAAAGTGCTTGGGACTTCAATTGTTGTAATTCTCTTTTGAACATACTTTGATAAACCTGTGTTGCCTGCAGTCTGCCATAGCTGACTTGGATAAACAACTGAATGAGACGAAGACCCGGTTGGCGGCTCAAGAGAAGCAGACCCAAAAGGCTGAATCCAAATTGTAGGCTAGTGTGTCTGAAACAGAGAAACTGAAGACCAACCTCAGTGCAGAAAAGGAAGCTTGGGCCAATGAAAAAACTACCTTGATCCATCGTGCCGAAAAAGCTGAAGCGGCTCTGGAACAGTTACTGCTGAACTCACCGGTTTAAAGAACCGTATGTCTCAAATGGTCTCCGCCATCTTTGGTAAGTTATGCTATTAATTATTCAAAGTGAATCCTTGTTATAATAACATAAGCCGCAGCTAAACTCATTGTATAATCTGCACAGGTCCCGGGAGTAGCAACTTGAGCCAAGATCCATTGATAAAGCGGAAGGCGGTTTATACCCTCGTGGAGCAATTGTACACCAGAGCTCAATGGATTCTTGCTACTAGTTCCCCAGTGAACCAAGAGCCAAACTTATTGAGCGACGTCTTGAAAAAGTTGTCTGTCTTCCCTACTAGGTTCCAAGAAATCAAGCGATCCTGCGCTAGAGCTGGAGCTATGTCGGCTTTAAGCTGCTCTAAAGCCTGGATGCCAGAGCTAGACCTGGCTGATATAATGAAAGGATATCCTAGTCTCAAGGAAGATGGAACATCTTTTGACCAACAAGATTTGCGGCCTGCGTGAAGGAAATTCGCACGTGTGCTACAATCCTTGTCAATGAGACCGAACTTGACAAATATCAGCCGGGTTTTCATATTTAAAATAAGAGACTACCAACTCCTCCATACAAAGTGATGGATTTAATCCCACCGAACTGTAAGCACCCCTTTGCCCCTGAGGTTGACCCGTCTGGTCTGATAGATGACAAGGCTGAATTTATCGCCCTACGTGGCTTTGACTGGACCAAATCCAATTTCTAGACGGTGGAGGAAGATGAACCGGTGAGGGATGAGCCACAACCATCAAGCTAGCCAGGCCACGATTTATGAACCGGCTTAACTTATCACCTACTGTACGCGAGACAAACAATTTTATCATTTTTTGGGCTCCAAAACGCCTTATAATAGGTTAGCATTGAAACTTCTTGTTCTGCTATGCCATCATGCATATTATGCTGCGTACAACACCTTTGTCCGTCATATGAAGATATGCTTTACATTCCTTACAATATCACTAGTGTTGGATCTGTTCCTGCATTCAATATATTAAAATTGTCCTGGAGGTTTATCACCGGATGGGTCATAACGCCCAATACACAACCATGGAGACCAACATAACTGTATAAGTAAGGCTGAATGTAATAATTATTAAAGCTGGATGTAAGAATTATTAAGGCTAGAAAGTTGATTGAAGATACACAAATTAGCCTGTTATGAATTTTAACTTTCAAACATAACGACAATATCATACATGTGATCTTGAATCTGAACTGCCGGTTTATGTAACTCGGACAGTAAGGGTGATAACCCAATCTTTGTGGAAGCCAACACTTCCATAATTATGATGACTGTCATACACTAGAGATTTACCGTCAAAAAACCAAGCCGGGTTAAATTGAAACCATACTTATACTTAGATCTAGACGAAAGCCGCAGAACAAAGATTGTCTTTCAAAAACGTAAGTCAAACATAAAGAAACAATTTGGAGGCTTCTGATTTGAATACGATCAGTAAACCGGACCAAAGGGGTTAAGCTAGGATTCGAATACGATCATGTAGCCCCCAGTGGCTTTGGCATTGCGCCGATCAAGAGGGTACCGACAGCTATGTTCTCCTTGGTTCGAATACGACCTATCTTTTAACAGGAAGCCCCCAAATTATCTTGAGAGGTTTTTAACAACCCTGATTCGAATACGATCCAAGTCGGACCCAAAAGGGGTTAAGCTGTGATTTGAATATGATCAAGAAGGCCCCTAGTGAGTTTGGCATTGTGCCGACCAAGAGGGTAGCGATGGCTATGTTCTCTTTGGTTCGAACATGACCTATGTTTGAACAAGAAGCCCC